>NC_137972.1:11534526-11985560 GCF_963924665.1 Micromys minutus | reverse complement strand
ATAGAAATTAATAAAATTTTTAAATTAAACTGTGTTGGGCATGGTGCTTGACCTAGTTTATATTGTTAAACTGGAAAGAAAGCAACTTCGGGAAGGATGGATTTGGCTTACACATCCTGATCACTGTCCATCACTGAAGGAAGCCAAGATGAGAAACTCAACAGGAACTGAAGCAGAGGCCATGGAGGAGTGCTGCTTACAGACTTACTCCCTGTGGCTTGCTCAGCCTGCTTTTTTCTTTAAATAACAAGTTTTAATTTATTTATTATATATAAGTACACTGTCACTGTCTTCACACACACAAGAGGGCATCAGATCTCATTACAGATGGTTAAGAGCCACCATGTAGTTGCTGGGATTTGAACTCGGAATCTCTGAAGAGCAGTCAGTGCTCTCATCCACTGAGCCATCTCTCCAGCCCTTTTCATTTTTTTAAATTTGTGTTTATTTTATGAGTACACTGTAGCTATCCTCAGACACACCAGAAGAGGGCGCCAGATCCTATGTGTTTTCTGGAAATTGAACTCAGGACCTCTGCAAGAGTAGTCAAGTGCTCTTAACCACTGAGCCATCATCTCTCCAGCCCCTGCTTTCTTACAGAAACCAGGACTACTTGCCTAGGACTGGCACTCCCCATATCAAGCTGGGCCCCTTCCACATCAATCACCAGTCAGAACAATGCCTCACAGGCTGGCCTGCAGGGTAGTCTGATGGGGAAACCTCCACTGAGGCTCCTTCATCTACAATGACGGTAGCTTCTGTCTAGTTGACAGAAATCCTATCAACACAGGGGTGCACACCCATAATCTCAGGGCTCAGGAGGTAGAGGCAGGAGGATCAGCTGAACAACAAATGTGAGGCTCATGAGATACATGATCAGGGTCTCTGAAAACAGACAAAAGCCTTTACAATCCTTCCTCCCGCCTCTGCCTCAGAAGTTTGTCTTTGTCTTTAGAGTAACAAAAGAAAGTCTTGGGAATCTGGGAAGATGAGTGAGCATCTTATCCCTGTTCTATTGCAGAGACAACATGGCCAAGGCAGCTCTGTATTAAAATTTTTCAAATAAAATAAGATAAAGCCCTTAACTGAGGCTGACTTACGGCTTCAGAGGTTATCACATTATCATGGCGGGGAGCCCAGTGGCACGCAGGCAGACATGGTGCTGGAGAAGGAGCTGAGAGTTCTACATCTTTATCTGAAGAGAAGAAAAGGAGGAGGAGGAAAGGTGGGAAGGGAAGGGGGAGGAAGACACTGGGCTTGGTATGGGCTTGTGGGGGGGGATCAAAGCCTACCCCAAGTGACAAACTTCCTCCAACAAGGTCACACTAGGTCACATGTCCTATCTTTCTCGAATAGTGCCAGTCCCTAATGACAAAGCATTCAAGTATGTCAATCTGTGGAAGCCATTCTTATTCAAACCACCACAGTGACTAATCAGCTTTTCATTTTTAAGAAACAATTGAGGAGCCCCAGAGGTGGCTCAGCATTTAAGAGCCTTCACTGATCTTCAAGAGGTCTCAGGCCCAAGTTCCAGCACCGGCACCCACAGTGCAGCTCACAACTGCAACTCACAACTGTAAGTCCAGTTCCCACTGACCCAACACCCTCAGACACACATGCAGGAAAAACACCAAGGCATATACAATTAAAAATATTTTTTTTTAAAAAATCATTTGAGCCAAAAGTAGGAACACATGTCTGTCATCTCAGCACTGTGAGGAGCAGGGTAGGCTAATCTCAGTGAGTTCAAGGCCAATCCAGTCTACACAGCATTCCCAGGCCACCCAGGACCATATAGTGAAACCCTGTCTTTGGTGGGTGGATGTGTGGGAGTATAGATACATATATACATACATAGATGATAAACCCTATTTTAGAATTCTTAACTGGAGAACAAACAAAATATTGGCTTGGAAATGCCTCCTCGTGCACAATGGCACCCACATATACACAATTAAATAAAAATAAAATCTTTTTTTAAAAAAAGAGGAAGGAGGAAGAAAAAAAAAGAATAAGACAGATCAGGGAGAGAAAGGGGAAGAGATGGGAGTGAAAGAAAGGTTTTCTAGATATTTTTAAGGGAGTGTTTATTTGAAGCAACGGGCCAAAAAAGTATTTATAGCTCAAGTCATAATACATAATTTGTTAACGTGTGTCATTTATAAAAGACAGAATAACTAGAGAATTGCAACTCAGCTTCAAGGTACAGAAAAGCCCACATTTCCACCTTCACCTTGAGCACAGAGGACTGCCTTCCTTGAGGAGGTGGCTTTGGGTGTAAACAGGGCACAGCCCCTGCTGCCTGCTGGGGCATTTGCTGGCAGCTTCCCATGTCCTTCTAGTACTCTGTCCCCTCAGCCAAGGGGACACTGGCTGTTTCCAACAGAGGCACTCCCATCCATTTGTGTCCCTTTATTTCAAAAAAAGTATTCCTATAAGTAAAATATTGAATAGGGTATCATATTTCACACAAGAGTGGGGGTAGTGGGAAGAGTTAGAGAGTTAGCTAGTTCCAGGACAACTTGAGCTACAGATCCTGTCTCACAAAGAAGGGGAAGGGGAAGAAGAGGGAGGGAGTGAAAAACAGA
Source organism: Micromys minutus (assembly GCF_963924665.1). Lineage (NCBI taxonomy): Eukaryota > Metazoa > Chordata > Mammalia > Rodentia > Muridae > Micromys > Micromys minutus. The sequence continues at coordinate 11,982,972 of NC_137972.1, read as the reverse complement.
AGCAGGTAGAGGATTTTTTGAGGCACGAGAGAGGAAAGGAAAGGAGAATATTAATGGTAAAAACTCCCAACCTGCATTCTGTCCCCCACTGTCCCCATCCTAAAGCAGTAGGACTAGACACTAGGCAACAGCTCTGATAAGGTGATCGCCACATGGGTCGGTTCTGTTTCCCCAAATCTGTAGCAATAACTTTACTCCCCAAAGACTGTGACACTAGTCACTGACTTAGAGTATATTAGAATGAAAAGAACCAGGACTATGAAGTTAGATTTAGTATTCAGAGTTGGCTACCTCCTCAAATTACACACTCCATATGCTGTGAAATCACAATCGTTATCGGAATCTTATATCATGAACTTATAAAAGATCTTAATGGCTAAACATAAGAGGTCAGGGTGACAGTGTCTCCTTTCTGTTACAAGTTTACACCCACTGCTACAGACCCCGAAGATCGGTATCCCTACCCAGATTGATTATAGACCAACTTCTCACAGGCCCAGTTCCTAAGTTACTGACTTGGGCTTCAGAGTCAAATGAGACATGGTCTTGACACCACAAGGCTTATTTTCTGGGAAAATGAAGTGATTTCTCCACAGGTGAAACAAGCCAATTCAAGCCAGATTATATACATACGTGTGTGCATGTGTGCGTACATGCATGCAGGTTTATTGGGAAGCTGCTTTCCAGCAGAATAGTTCACTGAGCCCCTGGGCTAGAAAGTTCCTGGTGGGGAACAGGATGTGCCAGATAGGAACTGAGGGATGCTGGGAGAACCTGGAAGCCGGGTCTGCTTTGATGTATAAAATATGCACCTACATTCTGGAGTCAGAAACCAAACAAACAGTTATTATTAGTAAAAGGTAAGCCAGGGCCGCGGCTGACAGCACCCAGGGAGGGGGCAGTTCCTAGCCCAAGGCACTGTTGGGGACATTGGGGACCTTTAGAATGTAGAAACTTGCTGGGGGAAATGGTGTGGCCTTGATGTTCACAGAGTGGGTGTCAGTGCTGTGCCTAAGGTACTGATTCTCTGCAGTTCCTGCTCCTTAGTCCCCTGAGAGGTATGTAGGCACCCCCACTGTCCCACTGCCTCAGCCTCCAACTATACACAGCAATGCCACTCCCTCCCTCCATGCCAAGCTGAGGACAGACCAAGAGGTGTTACAGGATATTTGATTATTGTACATAGAAAACCTAATTGTTAGCAAAATATAAAAGCTTAAACATGTGAAACACAATTAGGTGTGTCTTGAAAAGATGTTTTGTGCGCCTCTAAAAGCCTCCACTCAGACAAGAATGCTGAAGAACAGAAAGTCCCTTCAGAGTTTAAGGCAAGCTGCTTAAGGGAAGTCTTGTGGTCTTTGCTCTATGACCCGAGGCAGAGTCAACTGGATGGCCTTCAGCTGCCTCACTGTAAAGGTGAAATGGTTCTACCCTTACTGACTTCTCTTGGAGCCCCTCCTCCATGGTTCAGCCTGCCAAGGGTGCAAGGGAAGAGCTAGCAATTTCTTCTATACGCAATTTGACCTTTGATGGATCTCTCAAGCCCACGCATGTGTGCACCCACACGCACACTATATATATGTATGTAGTATATGTATACATATATACATACATACACACGCACACACACACTCCCACACACACACATGCGCCTGTGCATATATATTTGCCACTGACATCATCGTTGCCATCTTCATCTGCCATTTCTGAAGCTACTAACAAAGCCTGTTTTAGTTTCTCTTCTTTCACAAGTTTTCATTAGGTACTTCACACCTGTAACCCACTTTCCACCTGTGGCCAGTTGCCATGGCAATACCTACATCAGACTTCCATTGCCCTCTCCAGTATAAACCTGCAACCCCTTGCATTAATTTGAACTTGATCAGAATAACCTGTCTTGTCCCATTCCTTCCAGTCTGTTTTCCTTCTCACCCCCTCTCCCAGGTCTATTGTTGACTGACCTGCAGGCTGGGTCAGGTGAAAGTACTACATAATTTAAATGGTTGTATATTACAAATAGGCTCTGGAGAACAGCAAGCGTATCCCAGCTTGTGACTATGACCAAGCTGTCTGCCTTAGGGCTACCGGGGCTGTGAGGAAACACCATGACCAAAAGCAACTTGGGAAGGAAAGGGTTGGTGTCGCTCACAGTTCCATGTGACAGTTCGTCAAAAGCAGTGGAGTCAGGAACTGGAGTACAACAAGAACCTGGAGACCGGAACTGATGCAGAGAGCATGGCGGTCGCTGCTTACTGGCTTGTTCTCTATGACTTGCTCAGCCTACTTTCTTATACAACCCATGAGCACCATCCCAGAGCATGACCCAACCCACAATGACTGAACCCTCCCACATCAATCACTAAATTAAAACATTGTTTTACAAGGCCTGCATACAGCCTGATCCTGTGGGGGTATTTTCTCAATTGAGGCTCCCTCCTCTGTGTGTGTCCAGCTGTGTAAACTAACCAGGACAGCTGACCTCTTGTCAACTTGATACACAAACACATCACTGTTAAGCCACAACCTTTTGTTCATTCCCAAGATGGACACATTAATAAAGACATCACAATATAAAACCATGGTAGTCCAAATGAAAATGGCTCCCATGGTCTCTCACGGGAGTGGTAGTATTAGGAGGTGTGGTTTGGTTGAAGTTGAGTGTGACCTTGTTGGAGAATTATGTCACTGAAGGTGGGCTTTGAGATTTCATATGTTCAAGCCAGGCCCAGTGTCCTTCTCTTCCTGCTGCCTACAGACCCCAGTGTAGAACACCCCACTCCTTCTCCAGCACCATGTCTGCCTGGGCACCACGATGCTTCCCACCGTGACAGTAATAAACTAAACCTCTGAATCTGTGAGCCAGTCACAATTAAAAGTTCTCCTTTATGAGTTGCTGTGGTCATGGTGCCTCTTCACAGAAATTAGAAACTCTAAGACAAAAACACTTTACAAACGTGAAATGTCCCACAGCCTTACGAATTCGCCGCTTTAAAGGTTGTTTTTTAAAAAAAAAAAAAATCCAGTGTCTTAAAATCCAAATTCTAAGATTTAAAGAAATGTTTAAGTTTAAAGTCTCTCAACTGTGGGCTGTTGTAAAATCAAAAATAAATCAAGTGGTTTCATACTTCCAGAGAGAAAAGCCAGGGGCACAGTCACAATCTGAACAAAGCAAAATCAAATCTCCAATAGTATAAATAACTCAGTGTCTAATATCTAAGAGTTACTCACCATCTGGGCTCCTCCAAGAGGCTTGGGACCCTTTTCTCGCTCTGCTCTCTGTAACACACACACAGCTTGTCTTCTAGTGCAGTTACTGCTGTTCTTGGCGGTCATGTCATACAGGGTACTTCTGGAATCATCAGTAAAACTGGGCTATGCTTTGACCAACAGCCTCTCATAGGCTCTTTTCAGGGTGTCAAGCTTCAACTTCTCTGCATGACCTCTTGAATCCTGGGGCTTCTATTGTTTCTCTGGCTGTGCCTTCCTTTATGGCCTCTCCCAGTCCCAAACTTCAGCTGTTCTCCATGATCCCATTCCTGCCTTCAAAGCCACCTGGGTGACTTAAACGGCCACATTCAGCTGCACATCACGCGGCAGCACAAACTTGGCCTCTTCTGGATCACAGCCTCTGTGTGCTGGCCCTAAGGAAACACTTCCCAGAAGATTTCACCCAGTGAAATCTTCTGCTGGTCTCTTCCTAATCATGGCTGAGTCTTCAGCCCTAGCTGACCAGCACCCATTGTCCCAGCAAAGCAAACATTTTACGTTAGTGGTTCTGGTCTTTTATTAATCACAGCTGATTCTTTGTCTCCGGATGACCAAACACCACAGGTTCTTTGTGCAAATGCCCTGGTCTCCGAAATGTTACAAGCCCCATCTGCTCTCAGCATTCTTCTCTTGAAAGCTCCTACAGAACATCTCTCTGAGCTCTTAACACTCAGTGGCTTTTCTAGGCCAAAGTTCTTCCACACTCCTCCCCAAAAATCGTGGTCTGTTCTGTCACAGAGCTGCCCACTATCCTAGTACCAACTTGTCTCAGTTGGGACTACTGCTGCTGTAAAACTCTGTGGCCAAAGAGTTGAGGAGGAAAGGGCTTATGCAGCCCACTGCTTCCACATAACTGTTCACCATCAAAGGGAGTCAGGACAGAAACCCAAAGCAGGGCAAGAACCTGGAGGCAGACACAGATGCAGCGGCCATGACGGGATGATACTCACTGGCTTTCTCTACATGGCTTGCCCAGCCTATTTTCTTATAGAACCCAGGACAACCATCCCAAGAATGGCTCTACCTACCATGGGCTGAGACTTCCCACTTCAATGACTAACTAAGAAAATGCCTTACAGGTATGCCTATAGCGTGATCTTACAGAGGCATGTTCTCTGAGGACCCTCGCTCGTATGAAGCAGACCTAAAACTATCCAGGACTCGGAAGCAAAGTTCACACACTTGTTCCTAGAGTCTAACTGAGCCCAGGGAGTCCTCAGTGCAGCCCAGCATTCCCTTCCTTTCTCCCCACAAAATACCACATGTTGTGGAAGACAGTGTGACCTTTCTCAAGTCAGAAAACTCAAGTCGAAGGTCAAGGCTGGCAGATACACAAGTCTGTCCTTGAGTTCAGCAAGGCCCACTTCCATCCTCAGTATGAACAGCAGCTAAGAGGGTGATGTCCAACATGCACATTCGGGGCAGCTGCTTTGCTTTCGGCCTTGAGATTGCTCGGCCAATGGGCAATAAAAATCACCTGAAAATGGAGCGTGGCATCAAAATGTAGAAGATTAGAGAACTGGAAAGATACGGGTTGGGCTGGCAAGATGGCTCAGAGGTTAGGAGCACTGACTGTTTCTTCCTAGAGATCCTGAATTCAAACCACATGGTGGCTCACAACCATCTGTGATGAGGTCTGATGCCCTCTTCTGGTGTGTCTGAAGACAGCTACGGTGTGCTTACATATAATAAATAAGTAAATCTTTAAAAAAAAAATAGATACGGGTTGGGAAAGGGTTAACAAGGAAAGCAAACCTGCTTCCATAAAGTCTAAATGGGTCTCCCGTAACAGTACCAGCAGTGAGTATTTACATACATATTTACATACTGTGTTCACGTATCGGCACAGCCTCTCCTTTCATACACAGTGGCTGAACACAGCATCCCTGGACTGTCCAGTAAAGATGCATTTATTTTAGACATTATTGACCCAAAAAAATCATTTGGACAATAGTTGTCCTCACTGGGGTGATGACAGGGACACGGCCGTGTTTACTAGAAATGCCGACCTTGCCCTGGGCCTGCAGATGTCTAATGGGTAACTAAAAGCAACATAAGACTTTGCACCTCCGCATTCTCTGTTTGCTTCTTCGGCTTTAAACATGCATGCACATACATTTTAAAAAAATGTTTTTGAAATGGTTTAAAAGAAAGAAACTTTGTTTTTGAATCTTAGCTTTGCATGGTCAGTCCAGAATTGAGTGCCCTATCCTTTGGGGTCTCCGACTGTCATATCCCAAAGAAACCCTGGACGAGGCTCATTTCCGGTGAGCTCCTTGTGGCTCTGCCCAGCACTTCTCACCCTGCCCCCTACCCTAAATCTCTCCAGCGCAGGGGCTTTGCTTGCCTTCCATCAGCCTGGCATCCACCCTGTGCTCTCCTGGTCCTGGGCTCCTCCCTTGATCCACTTGCCCTCTCGCCTCTCCCTTCTCTCTCTCCTCTCGTGGCCTAGTTTAGTCAGGACTCTTCCAGAGGCCTCTGGCTGTTCTCCCTCAGATCTACACTAAAACGCTTCTCCTCAACCGTACCTTGGAACCGTCATGTCCGGCCTCACCTTCAATCATCAAGACACATGTTGGAAATGCACGGTACAGGAGGCTACTCACCATGTAAGGCAGGAAGGGTAAGAGAAGGGTAAGAGAAAGAGGTGGTTCCCACAACCCTCTTCTAGAGAATGCCCTCAGTGGTCTAATGGCCTTTCTCTTAAAGGTTGCACCGTCTTCCAGTACCACCCCCTGGAACCAAACCTTTATGATACATGCATTTGACGCTCCGTGCCACGAGTTCCACCCCGGCCTCTGCCCCATGATAAACTAAATGTTCATTTCAACTCCTCCAGTCTCTAATCCCAGTGGCAGGGGAGCCCTAGCGGTAGGAGAAAACGCCCACCAGACATTTAGATCTTTATCTTAGTCAGGAGTATGAGAAGAAACTGGAAAAACCCCATCTTTTTTTCCTCTATTGGCGGCTGCTCTTCTTACCCACCTGCCTATCAGGGATCTACCTCCTAGTCTCTCAGCTGAGGATGTGGGTCAGTTGGCACAGCGCCTGCATAGCTCCTGCACAGCAGGCACAAGCCGGGGGTCCCATTCTCAGCACTGCATAAATGGGGCAGGTGCTACATGCCTGTGAGCCCTGCAGTGCTGGGGGGTGGGGGTGGAGGCAGGGGTGTCGGGAGTTTAGTTTGACGAATGAGTTTGAGGCCAGGAGAGGCTCCGTGAGGACATACCTCAAAAACAGACAAGAACGTCAGGAGGAAAATGGGTCCAAGGGTTGTCTCCTGGGCGGCAGGAGTGGCCTGGGGTTGCTCCAAGAAAAGAGAACAAGGGCAAGTTTGCACTCTCGGTCTTGCCAGTGTGGGCAGCAGCCGCTGCTGGCATCGGGGCCACCTCCCTCTGCTGCTGAGGAAATGGCTGGCACTAAGAACACAATCTCCATTTGCCTTGCGTGTTGTCTTTCTGAGAGACACAACTCAGTTCCCGCGAGAAGACCGCTCCAGCTTCAGCAGACAGTATCCACACGGAACGATCTGCCTGCAGGAATCCAGCTCCTGTGCAGGGCCACGGATGTAGACTTCTAGGAACGTCCCTCTAGGGATTCTGGAACAGCGCATTTGGAATGTTCCAGAAGAAAAAAAAAATCTTTAAAACCCCTTAGATATTTGTCTCGGTGTGTTGAACCTTGAAGCAGAGCAAACACTACACAAATGATCAGCACGTAGAGCCGGGCAGGGATCTGTTCCAAAGTTTAAATTGGAAGAAGCCCAAAAAAAAAAGGGGGGGGGGCAGAGGTGCAAAGTTTTATGTTGCTTTTAGTTACCCATTAGACATCTGCGGGTCCAGGGCAAGGTCAGCATTTCTAGTAAACAGAGCCCATGTCCCTGTCATCACCCCAGTGAAGACAACTATTGTCCAAAGGGTTAGAGCAAGTGGTGGCAAGGGTGCAGAGGCAGGGGAATTCTCAGACTCTGGAAAAGAATGTTTACACCAATCGTAGGAAGCAATATGGGTACTCCCGGGAGATAAAAATAAGACGGCCATATGACCAGCAACCCCACTATCTCCAGAAGAAGTGAAATCAGTCTGTCAGAGCACCACACCCCAGCTCACTTAATCATTGTTAACAATGTAACAATAACAGTTCTGATAAGGAAAATGAGACCTGCAGCACCATGAAATTCTCTCCACTCACTTGTTAAATGTAATTTAAAAGGAAGAAATGGGGGGGGGGGGGCTAATGGGATGGCTCGGTGGTTAAGAGCACTGACTGCTCTTCCAGAGGTTCTGAGTTCAAATCTCATGCAACCACATGATGGCTCATGAGATCTGTAATGAGATATGATGCCCTCCTCTGGTGTGTCTGAAGACAGCCACAGTGCACATAAAGTAAGTAAATATTATTTTTAATCAAAGACAGTGAGGTCAGGAATTCAAGTAGGGCTGGAACCTGGAGGCAGGAGCTGATGCAGAGGCCATGGAAGGATGCTGCTTACTGGTTCTCTCAGCCTGCTTTCCTATAGAACCCAGGAACACCATCCCAGGGATGGTACCACCCACCATGGGCTGGGACCTCCCCCATTAATCACTAATTAATAAAATTCTCCACAGGCTAGCTTATAGCCAGATCTTAATGAAGGCATTTTCTCAACCAGGGTCTCCTCTCTGATGACTTTAGCTTTTAGAGAGTTAACATAAAGCCTCATAATCCACCTCAAGAATAGATCCTGAGTCTTGAACCCTTCTCTTAAAGGTTCCATCTCTTCCCAATAGTACCATGCTGGGACCCAAACCTTCAACACCTGGGAATTTAGGGAACACTCTGTATCCAAACTAGAGCACTATGAGGTAACAGTTACCATCTTTCCCATTGCTGTGCTTGGTGACTGTGATGATTTGAATGTACAGTGTCCCCCACAGACATTCGTGTGAATGACTGGTCCCCAGCTGCTTAGGGGTACTGCTTTGAGGAGTTATAAAATCTTTGGGATGGGAGACCGCTAGAGACAGCCCTCCATCTGTTACTCTCCCCCCATTCTGGCCTTGGGAGTCTGCTTCTTGTTTGACCAAGATGTAAACAAGCTCTCTTACGTTCCCATGCCATGGGTAGAGCCCTCCAGCATCCATAGCTTCTTCACAATATGGGCTTCATCCCCTAGATCTGCAAGCCAAAGTTAAGTCCTTCCTCCCTTCCGGTACTTCTTTAGGGCCCTTTTTCTTAGCGGGCCTTAGGAATATTTAATAATCAGGTACGTGTATCCGTTACTTTTCTGTTGCTGTGATAAAAATCCCATGGCCAAAAGTAAATTAAAGAAAGAAGAGCAATTTTAGCTTCAGGTTCCAGGGGGATAAAGTCCATATGGCAAGGAAGGCATGACAGAAGTTTCGGGAAGCAGAGTCACCATCCCATCCACTCACAGGAAACAGCGAGACAGAACAGGAAGTGGAGAGGGGCTATAAACCCTGAAAGGTCGCCCCCCCACTCCGTGACATACCTCCTCCAGCAAAGTCCAAATCATAAAGGTTCCCTAATCTTCCCCAACAGCGCCAGCCGCTAGGGAGCACGCGTTCAGATACACGAGCGTATCGGGGCATTTCTCATTCAAATGGGACAGTTGTCGCATTTGGCTCTGGTTCTTAATGACATCGGTAGGGAGTGATTACTACTTTTCCAGAGACGGAAGGAAGATATGACCTTCATTTGATGGACAGAGCCAGCATCCTCGTAGGAATGGCTCTGATGGAGGAGATGCACCAGGTCGGATCTCTCTTCTCCCTTTGATCTTGTTTTAATGCTTTCCTTTGCTTTCATCTACCTGGAAGCTACTGACACGGAGGTTTGTAGATGTGCCTCCCGTCGGCTAGCCAAGGCCCCTAAGGCATTAAGCACGGCAGAGACGGGGAACACAAATCCAGAAGTCCACCCAGTTGACAATGTGATGGTAGCACAGGTTCCTTACTCCGGCAGGCAGCTAGACCGGCGACAAATAGACAAGAATGAAAAAGAGTGCCCATGCTTTTCCAAAATAAAAAGAGAAATTTCTCAAAGCATAAAGAACTTGATGCTTCCCTGCATGGTGCAATGTGCAATAGCATCCAGAAGATGGCAGCATTGGCAAGCCATCCGCCACTTAAAAATCCAGCAGACAAAACCATTTTTTTTTTCACAATTATCGTTGATAAATAAGTTTCCAAAACAGAATAACTTCGAGAAGATTTCTTTGTTTTATTATCTTCTGATTCCGGACATGCATCTGTGTCTGTGTGCAGGTAGGTGTAAGTCAGCACAGGCATCTTCAGGGACTGAAGACCTCAGAGCCTCTGGAGATAAGAGTTCAGAAGGCTGTGAGTTGCTGGACTTGGGTGCTGGGAACTGAACCTGGGTCCTTTGAAAGAGCAATGAGTCCTCTTAACCACTGAGCTATCTTTGAAGTCATGGATGGTCCTTTTTGCAATAACCTCTTCGACCCAAATAAATGAAAACACAACTCAGTTCATATGAATACAAGCTGCGCCTAGACTGGGCAGATCCACCACCACACTACTCTGTTCCCCAGCTATGAGATCCCTTATGACTTATGGTTTCTCCAGGCCACGTGCTTCAGCTCCATCTTCCTTCCACTTCCTCTTTCTCCATCTTCTCTTCCCCCCTCCTCTCTCTCTCCCTGCAACTCTTAAGCTCCACCTTCCCTTCCCCTGCCCAATCACTCGCTCTTGCCTTTACTTTACAAGTTAAAATGGGGAGAAAGTTCCCATGAAGTCACCTGAATACACGATTCACTCCTTGTCCTAGGCAGCCCCTCTAGGGGAAGTGTAATTAGCATCAAATACAAACAGCATCAGGGCAACCCACAGGTCCTAAGTAACTCACCGAAGCGCAGAGCTTACTGTATAGCTGTCTGTGCTTTTAAAGAGTGCATATGCCCCTTGTTGCCTGGTGATATCATCAGATGCGAATGATACATACTCTATAAATATAGCGATATTAAATGTCTATATGTTATAAAGCTATAAAAATCTCCCATTGTAGATATGCACAAATAATCTATAAGCTGCATTCTAGCATTGATGCAAAATGTGTAGGCAAACACTTGAAATCGCAGCAACTGGGAGGTGCGGGCAGGAATATCAGCTCAGTTCCAGCCTTACATACACGGTGAGTTTGAAGCCAGCCTGGGTTCCATGATAACCAGTGTAATAAGAGGAACACCAGGAGAGAGAGAAACAATTGTTCACAAGCCACATCTAAAACATCATGTTTGGGGAACTGGGTGGATAACTCAGTCAGAAGAGAGCTGAGTTAGACTCGGAACCCACATCGAAGAGCTGAGTGTGACAGTGCTTGCTTGTGAGGCCAGCGATAGTGAGGCAGGACTGGGCAGATCTGAGGGCCCACTGGCCGGCCGGCCTCTCTAACCTGATAAGCTCCAGACAATGAGGGACTCTGTGGACATCTGGCGGCACCAGGTGTCGGCAACATCCAAGGAACAGCGCTGGAGATTGACCTCTGGGGCTCCACAGGCACCATGTACACAGAGATGCATGTACACATGCATGCATGCACGTACACATAATAGCACACACACACACATACACACAAAAGTGTACAGAAAACAAAGTCACACTGTAGATGCAATAAATCAAACCTGGACATCACATCAGCTACTGCAAAAGAAAATATTGATTGACTTTTAAATGTCATTTTTACTTTATTTTTTTACAGTGTGTGTGTGTGTGTGTGTGTGTGTGTGTGTGTGTGTGTAAATTTGTGGAGGTGAGAGAACAACCTGAAGGAATTTAATCTCTCCTTCCACCCATGTGGGATCCTGGAATACAACTCAGGCTGACAAAGTTGGCAGCAAGCACCTCTACCTGCTGAGCCATCTTGCTAACCCTTAAATGTCATTTTAAAACTGTTTTAATAATATTCAGAATTCAAAATTGTGAAGTTTTAAAAAATATGCATAGATACTGTCTGTTGTGTTGTTTTATAAAAAATAGAGAGAGAGAGAGAAAATATGAGTGCTGGGTGTGGGAGAAGGGGGTCGCCTCTGCGGGCCCATGCTGAGACATCTCTTCCTCCTGAGGAACCAGCCACATGATGGTATAGTCACAGAGTAGAGTTTATTCAGGGCGTGGGGGCGGGGAAGTTGAAGGCGTAGAGACAGAGAAAGAAGAGAGGCTGCCCATGAGCACCGTGGGGGGGGGGGGGGAAGAGGAGGGGGAAGAAGGAGCAAGGGGACAGAGCAAGAACAAGGGAGCAAGAAAGGGGGGGGGAACAGCCTCCTTTTATAGTGAGTCAGGCACACCTGGCTGTTGCCGGGTAACCGTGGGGCGGGGCCTAGACGAAATGCCAACAGTCAGTTCTCTAGCCCGGCTTTAGCTAAGGATAGAGGACAGCGCATAAAATGGCAACACTAAACCGTGACAGTGGACAGTGCGAAGGCCTGATCCTTCAGTCTCACTAGGAGACAAGTAATACATTAGACTATGGTTGGATATGGAGCCAATAAGGCACCACGTTGTGTTCCCGTAGCCAGCTTGCCTCTCCCAGTGACACTCTCTGTCCAGAAATTCGGCCCTTGTACTACTCTCGGCCCCCACTCACTTGCTGTCAGATCTTTATGGTAACCAATCAGCGGTAAGACAATGCCTGGTCCATCTCTTAGGTTGCCTTTAGGCAGGTGAGGAAGACACAATAGAAAAACCCCCGAGATGGGCCAGAGAAACCGCAACGCCAAAATCCTGCAGGCAGGCACTCAGCGCTCTGCCACTACAGAATTAACCACTGAAAATACACGGCCACACCTTCATACGCTTTGAAGACGGTCACCCCAGCAGTGACTCTGTAATACAGTTCAGCACACTGCGGAGACCCAGCCATAAAATCATTTTTGTTGCTACTTCATAACTGTAATTTTGCTACTGTTACGAATCATAATGTAAATGTCTGATATACAGGATGTTTGATATGTGAACCCCTGGGAAAGAGTCATCCGGTCCCCAAAGGTTGAGAAGCTGTGTGATCTAATGGCTTCAAGAGTCCAGGTGAGGATTCGATGACGCCCAGCTGTACCTCGGCTCTCCCTCGACACTACGCTCACTACAGCTGCTGCTCACTCTGGCCCAGCCTACTTCTCTATGAACACCAGACTTCAGCTGCAGGCGTTAAACTTGCCCTACTAGACAGGCAGCCCAGTGTGACCTGTTCCTCTAGTTTTGCCTTTGAAATTTCACTCTAGCCCTTTGTACCCATGAGAGGGTTGAAACTACGCCACTCCTTAGCCCTTTGGGTGCTAACTCCTTAAACAAAGCGGTCGTGAGGCAGGGGTGGGGGGTTCATGGAGGGACACGGTGATCTACTTTGTGCGGCTTGTTTAGCTTGTGCAAAGCTATAGTTCGATCTCCGGCACCACATAAACTCACCAAAATGGCATACTCCCCTAAGTGGAGGCTGGAGGATTAAATGTGCAAGGTCATCCTCGGGATATATATCAGGTTTGATGCTAGCCTGGGCTACATAAAACCTTGTCTCAAAAAAATAAATAAAAAACAAGCAACAGGACTGGAGAGGAATCTGCAACATCAGTCAAGAGCAAGTACTGCTCCTGCGTAGGACCTGAGTTCAAATCCCAGTACCATTGGTTCGAAAATGTCTGTAACTCCAGTTCTAGAGGATGTGATGCCTTCATCTGTCCTCCTTGAATACCTACACACACACACACACACACACCATTAAAAAAAATAAATGTTTAGTTTTTAAAGAAACAAACAAAAAGATGGCGAGAGGAGAAGGCAGAGTTTGGAAATGACTTCCTTCATCCCTTTGGAAAGGTTCTGTTGTCCCTTCTGTGTCTGATTCTCTCTCCTTCCTGTTCTCTTCTGCCAAGTCAGCGCCACATCGACGTGCTGCATTCCAGGCCAAGCACCATGTGTATCTCTGGTATTTTCTGCAAACTTATGTAGACTAAGGAAATATTTCAAAACTAAGCCAGATAGAAACTTAAGAATGGCCTCCCAGCTTTCTTCTCTTCCAGCCCACCCCTACCCTCACCCGGTGTTCTTCAGATGCTCCCCAAGAGCTGGATCCAATCAGGGTCCAGCGAGAAAACACGCTCACTAATGCCTTGAAGGAAGCAGGCCAGCCTCCACCTCCCGCCCAAGACCCAACCTAAGAAAGAAGAGAGGAACGAGAGTCTGGAGAGGGAGAGAAATCAGTAAATCCCTTTCCCAACCTCTCTGTACCTGCCATATACTTCATGGAAAATCATCATGCATTGTTCAAGTTCACTGTGAACCTGACTCTTGAAGCAGGGTTTTCAGAGTTTATTTGTCTCAAAGTGTCCTTCAAGGCCCCTTGTCTGAGGATGAACTGGAGCAAAGCAGCCCCAAAGTGAAAACACTGTGCTTGGGAACGAACCTTTTTGCAGCGATCGCCTATCTCGCCAGCAAGAAAGACGCGCCACAACAGGATCTTTCTACAGGTGTTTATTGCAGGTTTGATTGCAGTTTCGAAAGGCCCCAAGCCCAGAAATCAACCCTCCTTATATATGCTTAGGAGGAATGTGCCGCTACCTGATTGGTGCATTCTGTGCGTCCTAATTAGCATACTCGGGACTAGAGAATGAGTCAGCATGAGTCAGCAAAACAGGCATATGCGCATGTGCACTTAGGTTGTTTATCTCAAAACTGGCCAGCCTCCCTTTGGGCTGGGCGCCATCTTGTAATGGCGAATGCTGTGGCTTCCCACACCTTTTCCTACAAAGGTCACTGTTATTTATCCCGTTATATAAAGATTGGGGCAAAGGGTGCTGCAAATCAGCCTGAACCTCAACCTCCCCAGTTTCTTTTGGATGCTGTGAGCACCTTATTTGATGATGTCACCTTCCTGAAATTATTTGTCCTTTTGCTTGGAAACTCCATGGAGGGAAACACCCTGTCAAACCTGTCACTATCAAGAACTCCAGTAGGATACCTTAACAAGGTTTTCCCTGGATACTTTGAGCACCTGATTTGGTGTTGGTTTACTGTCCATCTATCTAACACTTAACAATTTTTCCTTTTTCTTTGGGTTGCTATATACTTTATCAAACTCACTCATACAAAATAAAAAATATAGCTGCCACAAATTGTTCTCTGCACTATACAGAACAGCTCCCCTATGCAGCTGAGGTAAAAGAAAAACATTAGCCAGGCACTGTGGGGCGCCGCCCACACATTCCCACGCTTCCGTCATTACAAGATGGCGCTGATATCCGGCTGTGGGGCGCCGCCCACACATTCCCACGCATTCGCCATTACAAGATGGCGCTGATATCTGGCTGGAGTTAGCAGTAAACAAGCCATGTGCGCACAGGCTGGGTAACTTCCGCTTCATGAGTTCCGCCTCTTCCCGTGGCGTCATAGGGCCTGGTGAGTTTCAACCAATCAGGGGGCTCCGCGTCCAAGGCAAGGACTGATCCCTTTATAGGGGAAGGGCTGGATAGCTCCTCGCTCTCTTCCTCTCTCTTCTGCCTCTTTCTCTCTCTCTTCCTCTCTTCTTCCTCTCTTCCCCCCGTTGGTTTTCGGCCGTCTCGTGGAGCTTGTTCGTCCTGTTCGTCTCTTTGGATCTCTTGGTTTTCTCCGTCCTTTTCGTTACGTGAAGCAAGTACCGGTTTTTCCAGATTAATAAAGTTTACCGCAGAAGGATTCTATTTTGTGTGCCGCGTCGTTCTTGCAGGCGAGACGGTTGCGCGGGACAAGGCACTGGTGGCATCCTCCTTAATCCCAAAACTCAGAGGCAGAGGCAGGTGGATCTCTGAGTTGGAGGTGTTGGTCCTGAGATTTGCCAGAAAAACCAACTCTGCCATTTTGGACCAAATTTGAAGCAAGCCTTATTAAATATTAAATACTGACCAAGGGATGGACTTTGGTTAGGACCATTACTTGGATTTTCCCACCTGAGAATGGCCTGGAGCCTGTTACAGGGGCTTATAAAGACAAACCAATAGGCTACCGTACTTTCCCATGAGGCCTTGTTGTTTCCCAAGAACTACAATTCCTAGCATTCAAGGAAGTGACCTGGTGTCACTGGGCAGGTAGGGTTTACAGGTTAACTTTGGGCATTACAGAGGGCCGACCATGTTCTACAGAACAAGTCTCAGGATTAGCCAGGGATACACAGAGAACCCTTGTCTGGAAAGACAAACAACCAAAAAGTGAGGCATTACTGACGTGCTCAAAGCCCCTCCTCTCCCCTCTCCCTAAAGACAACTATTGTTTTGTGAGTATATCTCAGCTGGTAGAGTATTTGTCCAGCCTGTACAAAGGTTTGATCCCCAACATAAACTGGGCATGGTGGCACACACCTGTACTCCCAGCACTGGAGAAGTAGAGGCAAGGGGGAAATCAAAAATTCAAGATCAATCTCTAGTACATAGCAACTTGGAGACCAACCTGGGCTACTAGAGACACTGGAAAGAGAGAGGGAGGGAGGGAGGAAGGGAAGAAGATCATTCAGTCTTCCCACTCACCAGGATCCCAGGGCCTTTCACATGTCCCACATGAGAGACAATCACTCTGGCACTAAAGTTCATTCCCAGTCCTTCTTATTTTGATTTTGAAACAAAGTCTTGCTAAATTACAAAGCAGGCTGGTTTTGAACTCACCCTGTAACCGCCAGTTTGTTATTCCTTCTGCCTCTGCCACCGACTATCATGAAACACAAGCTTCTCCCTCCCTACCAAACACACTCAGACCTCAAAAATTTAGAGATGTACCTGTTACCTTTACATTTCTAAACTTTCTATAAATGGGGCCGGAGAAATCACTTTGCAGTCAAGAGTGCCTGCTGCCCTTTCAGAGATGGGAGTCCATTTCTCAAAACTAGAAGGCGGCTCCCAGATACTGGAAGCACCCGCTCAGGAAGGATTCTGCCTGTGCCTACACTCGCACCCACACCCGCACCTGCGCACAGCTGCAAAGCCACACAGGGACACAAACTCACATAAAGCAAATCTTTTTCAAAACTTTATCATACAAGAATAATGAAAATAAATCTTTACTAAATAATTGTGCAATGTGGGTTTTTCTGCCACTTCAACTATTTTTTAAAACTTTTTTTGTAGTATATTTGGCTCCAGGCCTTTGTTTTCTGTTTTTCTGTTCTCATGAGCTATGTTACCTGTTTATAAAAACCAACACAGTAACACCTAACAGTTTATAATTCTTCACTCTTTACACAAAGGCTGCGATGAAGGCTCTCATCCATTTCTCTCTCAAATGTGTACGGTTCTTTCTATGGCAAAATCATAACTATCTTGGTTTGAATCTCTTTATTAAAAAAAAAAAAAAAAAAAAAAAAAACAGCCTGAAACAAAGATTAAGCGATTGACGTTTGGTTTAGGAGTCATAAGCCTGGGGCAGCCAGCAGAAGAAAATTCGCAGCTTGAGTAAGAAGATATAGAACACATGTGACGCTACACTGCACCATGCTGGCCCCTGCAGCATGAACCACAAAAAGATGAGTGGCAGCAAGCAACTCTTGAACAACACATGTTTAAATAATGTCCTAGCGGAATCCAAGGAGTAGGGAAGGGATTTTACCTGTCTTCCTCTCCCTCTCTTTTTCCACCCCCATCAACTTAAGTTTCTGTGTCTATTGTACCATCTGGCTTCTTGCCAGCCATGTAGGCAGTCAACCCCTGGTATACCCTGTGTAACATTGTATCCAAGTCCAGAGGGAGCCATCTGTCCCCATACTTAGAATTTATGCTAAATAAACTTCCAGAAAGTCTAGGCCTCCTGTTCAGATTCCCACCAGCCCAGGAAGTTTAGGAAGGACATCAGCAAAGACCACGATGTCTTCCACTGAAACCAAGAGGGAGGCAGGAAGCAGGAAGTAGTTACAGGATCTGGGGAACCAGTTTGTGCTGAACAAACCATATGCTGTTTCTAGTGATACTTGATGCCAACAAACTGTTCTCCAACACAATTACAATTCCATGCTAAAGCTAGAATTCTAAGTGTTTCCTTGGTGGGGGACTGCTTTTGTTTATATGTATATGTATAAGTATTTTGCCTGCATGCAACAGTGTGCAACACATGTGTGTCTTACCGTGACAAAGGCTGACACTGTAGGACTGGAGTTGAAGGACCCTAAAGGCTCTCACAAGCCTTTCACCTACTCACCTCAGGTCAAAGCTAGGCGAAGTTCCATTCTCTACCAATGGGAACATTCTTGAGTAAAAACAGTCTCAGAATGTACTGACTGATAATCACCTGACCCTCTGGAATGTCCCACATAGAGTTCAAATGTGTGTCATGATCTTCCCATGCTTGCTAGCCAATGGATTTAAAGGTCAATATGCTTAGCCAATAAGTTTGACTGTAACCTTGCTGAGGTAACCTGTGTCCCTAAAAAAGTATAAAAACTGCTTGTAATGGCAGGATCACCTTCAAGGGTTAACCCCGATGCACCGGAAAATAAACCTCTTGCTTTTACATTGATCTGTGTCTTGGTTTCTCACTTGAGGTGTCTTAAGTAAGTACCACTGACAGATGGTTGGAATCTTACAGAGTTATAGGTGGTTGTGAGTTGCTCTGTGGGAGCTGAGAACTGAACCCAGGTCCTCTGCAAGAGCAGCCACTGCTCTTCACCTATGAGCCATCTGTCCAGCCGCTGTTCCATATTTTGCCAACACGTGGTATTTATCCTGTTGCATAAATTTAACTAATTGACCTGCTGTGTGGTGGCATTAAAATTATTTTAGATAAGGCCTGGAGAAATGGCTCAGCGGTCAAGAGCACTGGCTACTCTCCCAGAGGTCTTGAGTTCAATTCCCAGCAACCACAGGGTGGCTCACAACCATCTACAATGAGATCTAGTGTCCTCTCCTGACCTGAAGACAGACATGCAGGTGGAACATAGTATACATAATAAATAATCTTTTTTTAAATTTTATTTTAATTGTCAATGAAACTGAGTATTTCTTTTTCATAGCTGAATCAATTGCCTTGTGTTGGAATCCCCAGGGAACGACCAAAGACTTAGAGTCAGTTTAAATTTAGATTAAATTAATTTATTCTTACTGCTGGCAGAGGGAACAAGACAGCATGTGGTACCACAGCCGATAAAGAAAGGGTTTATAAAGGTGGATATCAAAAGTAAACATTACAATTATCTACTGAATCCAGAGCTTAGCAAGAAAATTATTTTACTCTCTGGCAGAATATTTGATTACACTGTGAACGCCGAGATTGTGATATTTACTGGAAAAAACCTCTTCTGATGGTTGTGGTGTGCCTCGGCCCTAGCACACACTTTAATCCAAAAGCTTTCTGCTTGAATATTGTAAACAGGATTAAATAAAGTCAACCAGAGGTCAAGAGGTGAGTCAAACAAACAGTTGACAGGACGTGAACATAGGGTTAGTAAGAAAGAAAAAAAAAAACATTGGGTGTAGGAGGGAGTCCGGAGGACAGATAGAGGGACACACAGGAAGTAGAAAGGAGGAAAATTCAATTTGAAGGAGTTTGGGTGAGAGGAGGCATTTCTGTTGGGCTGCCTGCGGAGGAAGGTCAGCTGGGTTTTCCCTCTGCCTTCCTGAGCTACCAGGCTCTCACCCCAGCCGCTGCTCTTCATTAGAAAAAAAAAAAAAAACCAGGCGATTGAGATTTGGTTAAAAAATATCACTACCTTCGGTTGTTTTTCTTTCCCATTGTGCAGAGATGGAAAAAGACTACTACCCCCCATTCCCACAGTGAGAAGTGAGTTTACAAAAGCAGAAACTAAGCAGTTAAACCCCTCACAGCAGGAAAACCATCATCCTATTCAACTCTTACCAGGGCAAAGGTCAACGGCCCTCAGGGAAGCCTGGTACCTCAGTAAGTTTCTTTGGCCATCACAGGGGATTAACTATAAATTATTACACCGGTCTGAGCACTCCAGGGCAGTGTCACTACAGCAGGCAATAACGATGCAGTCAGGTTAGGGCTGGCCATCACCCCCTACGACCTGTTAAAATGTTTTCCTTTTTTTTTTTTTTAATGTACTGATTTGTGTGTGTGTGTGCTTTAAATTCTCTCTAAATATGAAAAAATAAATATTTTTACATTGCAAAATTCTTCTCTGTCCCTGGATTATATGTCCAATTAGTATATGGCCTCTTGATAAAGGGAAGTTAATTCTAATATAATAAAAAATATTAATTACTCCAGTGTTTATTGGAAATGATTACTAAACCTACCAACTATTTCTTAAAAAGAGCTGACTTTTTAAATTTTTATTAATGACTATATTGATAGTTGTCCTGATATTGAACTATCCTTGAATTCCAGTAACAAATCTTAAGTGGATATTCTTTACAATGGATACCTAATTATTCACTACCTGTTTATCTTTACTAGTAATTTATTCTATTTCCACACTGGAGTTGACTTTTGCGGTGTCTTTGTCAGGGTTGACATTTAATTTAACTAAACTCAAAACTACACGAGACTGAAGAGATGGTTTAGCATTAAAAGTCCTGGCTGCTCTGGCAGAGGACCCCAGGTTCGGGTCCCAGCACCAGCTGGTGGCTCACATCATCTGTAACTTCAGTTTCGGGGGATCCGGTGCCCTCTTCCAGCCTCCTAGGACACAGCTTGTCTGCAGTACACAGACACATTCACGCAAAACACTCATACACATAAAATAAAAAACAAATCTTTAAGAAGAGGAGCAATCCACTCCTGGGCATATACCCCAAAGATGTTCCACCATGTTCATAGCAGCCTTATTTATAATAGCCAGAAGCTGGAAAGAACCCAGATGTCCTTCAACAAAGGAATGAATATAGAAATTGTGGTATATTTACACAATGGAGTACTACTCAGATATTAGAGACAAGAACTTTACAAAATTACTAAGCAAATGGATGGAACTAGAGAATATCATCCTGAGTGAGGTAACCCAGTCACAAAAGAACTCACATAGAATGGAGATACAGAATCAGGTGAAAGAGCAGGGATTAAAGAGGGGACCTTTCAGGGGCTGCTTCACATGGGGATCCACCCCATGTACGGCCAAGCACTATCGGGAAGTGCTTGCTGGCAGGAACCAGATAGGGGTGCCTCCTCGGGGGCTCTGCCAGAGTCATGCTTGCAGCTAACCATCAGACTGAGTTCAGGGACCCTGGGAGGGTGCTGGGGTGGGGGTAGGATCAAAGAAGGAGCTGAAGGGGGTTGTGGCCTCATGGGAGGAACAACATTGTCAACCAACCAAATCCTCCACAGCTCCCATGGACTAGACACCAACTACTGAGCACGCACTGAGAGACCCATGGCTCCAGTTGCATATGCAGTGGAGAATAGCAGTGTCTGGCATCAGTGTGAGAAAAGACCTTTGGTCCAGTGAGGGCACGTTTTCCCAATGTAGGGAAAGCCAAGGCACTGACATGGAGAGGGTAATTGGAAGCTAGTGCACCTTGGTGGAGACAAGTAGAGGGGGAGGGGGATGGGAACGGGGTGGGCGAAGGAGATACCATTTCAAATGTAAATACAGAGAGTATCTAATAAAAATGTTTTAAAAAATAATAAAAAGAAGAAGAGGAGGAGCAGAGGAAATTGAGAGTTGTTCCTGTCTGCCTGAGGTCAAAGGTTAAGTTAAGCCACACAGAACTACATCCCAATAACTCTGTCCATTTTCTCCATGTCCTTCCTTTTCTTCCATGGCCTTTGATACCATAAAACATTGTCCAGGACATACTTCATGGTTTTTCTTTGTAGTATCTCCCATCCCAATAAGAAAACATCCCTTCAACAGTAGTGTGTGCAGGAATGCACTGGCTCTCCAAAGCAAACACAGATGTGACTTAGAGCCTTAGCCAGTAAGACACCGTGGTGAATCTCACACCACTGAACATGAAGTTGGGAAGAAATGACCACAGTCAGAGCTTACCGGTATACATCTACATCATCCTATACATATACATCATCATCTACATCATATACATTATCATCTATATCTACATCATCATCTACATCATATACATCATCATATACATCATATACATCATCATTTACATCATCATCTACATCATCTACATCTACATCATCATCTACATCATATACATACATCATTATCTACATCTACATCATCATCTATATCATCATATACATCATATACATCATCATCTACAACTACATCATCATCTACAACATATACATCATCATCTACATCATCATCTACATCATATACATCATCATCTATATCTACATCATCATCTATATCATCATATACATCATATAAATCATCATCTACATCTACATCATCATCTACAACATATACATCATCATCTACATCATCATCTACATCATATACTGAAAGACCCCCGGAGGGTATCTTCCGTCTGAAGAGACCCGTCCCAAGGAACAGCGAGACCACTCACTTCGGATGCAAGTAGCAAGAGGTTTATTTACACAGGTACCTGTGGGCACACAGTCTCTCAGAGGACTTGTGCGCCGGACAAAGGGGCAGTCCCCTTTTTATAGGGCTTGGGGGGCAGAAGCAAGGTACAGAAGCAGAAGCATAGCAACAGGGTTTTAATTGGTTAGTTTAAATGTGGCCAGGGAGTGAGCCCAAGGACATGGCTCCAAGGAAACAGCTCCTGATACCAGCTGGGGCTGCAGCTCCTGAGAATAGTTGCCTTGGGCTTATCTAAGTGTGGGAACTATGGCAGACATATGGCTCCAAGGACACAACTCTTGGTTCCAGTCGGGGGCTGCAGCTTATCTGAAAGCTGGGCTTGTCTGAATGTCTTCCTTTCTTTGTCTATTGCTAGCTGGCTGCCCACCGGTATCTTGCTTGGCCACCTGGGACCCCGACCCAGCCTGCACAGCCTTACAGACCCAAGTTCTCAGAAGAGGAGGGCGGCCTTGGCCCCTCCTTTGGGACAAGGAGTTGTTTTTCGTCCTTGCTTTAACATGTGTGGCGGGATGTCCTTGCCTTGGTCCAGGTGGTCAACTGCAGATATTTTTGTTCTGACAGAGACTGGGCTGTCCTCTGGCTCACTTTTGTTTCAGTATTTTTTTATCCCTGCCTGTTCTGGGCCTAGCACGAAATGGCGTTACTGCAGCTAAAGCAGGAGGGGGTCTTTCAATACATCATCATCTACATCATATACATCATCATCTAAATCATCATATAGATATAGATATACATATACACATACACATACACATATGTACATATATAGAGACTTTCATTCATGGTTCCTAACTTACAACTCCCTCCTCAGAACAGGCCATAGGAACTTGAATGTTAAAAATTCCTCACAGCAGATCACAGAAACTCTAACACTCCCTCCTGCCTTTCTGCCTTGGAACAAACTCTAAAGAACCATCTGCCCTACTTCTCTGTCTGGTAAGACAAGAGGTTGTACATATGACATACTTCATTCCACAGGAATTGCCTCAAACCCTGGAGGAAAGTTCACAGCCTAGCAAGGCTGAATGTTAACTCAGACAGGACTGGCAGGATCCGCCCACCCAGTTAGACAGCATCTTTACAAATACAGCCATTTGCTCTTTGACACTTTTACAACATATCATGTCCTGTTTGGTGCAGTCATATTTCAACATGGCTATCAGTTCTTGAGCTGTTATTGTACAATTAGATGCCCCTCAAAAACCAAAAGTCAGGGTTTATAGGCTATCTAAACAGCTAAACATACTCAAGTCCTGGAGACCAGGTGCTCAAGAGACATGGAAGCTCTCCACCCTTTCCCAATATGCCCTTCCATACACCTACTTACCTGTATTAATAACATTCTTTATAAAACCAGTTTAAAGAGCCAAGCATGTTAGCACACACCTTTATTCCCAGCAGAGGCAAGCATATCTTTGTGAGTTTGCCTGGTCTACTTAGTGAGTTACAGGCTAACCAGAGCTTCACATTGAGATTCTGTCTTTAAAAGGGGGTTTGGGGGAGAGGTGGCTGTTGCACACACCTTTAATCCCAGCACTTGGGCAGCAGAGGCAGCTGGCTCTCTGTAAGTTTGAGGCCAGCCTGGTCTACAGACCCCAAAACTAAATAACCTCTGAATCACCCCAAGTAAAGTTGAGCTGTCTCCCTCAGCTGAGCTGGTACTGGTGTACATGGTCTTCATTACCATGCATACTCACAGGGCTTTTGAACCCCCCTTCCCAGCTGCTGTCACTGCTCCATTTCCAGTGACCCCCCAGGGCAGGGAGGGTCACAGGTTCTGAACTGTCTATGCAGGATAAACAAGGCTGATGGATGCAGGAAGGATACACAATAGACCCATCCTCCTCCCAGTAAGTTGAGGAAAGTGACCAGTTATGGATCTCCAGCAAGCCATCCACCTGAAGTCACAGAAACTTCAGTCCTCCTCAGATTTGAATATTATGTTCGAAATTTGGAAAGCCCGATTAAGGCTTTTAGACATACCATCTGTGCTTGAGTAAATCCCACAGGAGGGAGAAAGATCCTACAAGGAAGCCAGGCCCAATAAAATGGACCTGGGACCCTAGGAGTGGGACTTACCTGAAATCAGGCCTATCGCTTTTAGCTGTAAACATTTGCTGGTGTTTGCAGATACCCTATCAGGATGGATGGAGATCCACCTCACTTAAACAGACAGTGCTCCAACAGTTACTAGGAAGCCTCTTCAGAAAATAATTCCTAGGTTTGTGGTCAAACAGTGGCCCGGCCTTCATAGCCAAAGCATCGCACAATCTGACAACCACATTAAATATTAATTGGACATTACATTGTGTTTATAGACCACAGAGTTCAGGTCAGGTAGAAAAGATAAATAGAATTCTTCAGGAGACTCTGACCAAATTGGTCCTGGAAATGGGCAAAAACTAGGCCAAACTCCTCCACTTTCAGGGCCTGATATATTCCTTATTGGAAGAAACTTAGATAAAAAAGATTTCTACATGGATCCTGGGACCTCTCTGGAAGGGACACCGCCCACTTATCTTCATAACCCCAACGGCTGTCAAAGTAACTGGAATTCAGATGGGGAAGATAGGAAACTTTCAGGTGAACATCTGGACTTTTATGTCCCTTATTGGGGTAGAATAATATGGGTCTAGGAGATGGACAGGGGTCAGTAAATCAGGTGTGGAGAAGACTGACTAGAAAAAAAGCTGTCAAGAATTATAATTTTACACATGTCTGCCAATGGTGAGTTGTCCTGCCAAAGACATACCTGTATCATGTCCTCAGATTACCTAGCTTGCTTGTACTAATGGCTTGACTAAATGTGCCTCCTCCAACTAGCTGGAAACTCACACCCCCATCTATGTATACTGGTTTATGTTATCTCCTGGGTATAATGGAGAAGAAGCAAGAGCTCATGTTGGCCTTGATACATTCAATCTTAACAAAGGTCTAACAGGCCCCAGTTCTGGTTGTAGATTGTCCTGAAGCTGTTTGTATTTTAATGTTAATTCCACTTCCCCAAAAAGGGCTGCCTAGTCACTATTCCTGACAGGGCAAGATAGTCTAGAGGTTCCTATGTTTTATATTTTTGCTGAGGTCATTTCAGGTTGGACTAGAATTTGATCACCTTGATGGAAAATCCCTTGGAAAATAGAATAGAGTTATATTCTAGGAACTTGAGGTTAAGTTATCCCGGTTAATATATCTTAGATTCTGTTATAAATTGCCTACTTGTGTGACTGTCCCACCTCCTACAGCTAATTGCTTGTTTTAGCTTCTGTTGAACTGCTTGCTTGCACAACCTCATCACACCCCTATCCCTGGCCCCATATGCAGTGTAAGATACCAGGATGTGGTTTTGTCTTTAAAAGCCCCTTGTTCTATATGCTCAAGGCTATACTTAGGTCCCAAATACTTTTGAGTGTATTGCCAGTTGAAATACAGGCTCTCAATTGGCTATGACCTATGTGTCATATGTCATCTATGCCAGGCTCCGAGATGGCCTACTTAGAAACATAGCTCAGTCAATACAGTGCTTTTCTTGCGAGCCTGAGAACCAATATTCCATCCCCAGAATCTACTTTTTTAAAAAGATTTATTTATTTAATGTAGCTATTTTCAGACATGCCATAAGAGGGCATCAGCTCCCATTACAGATGGTTTTGTGCTAGGAATTGAACTCAGGACCTGTAGAAGAGCAGTCAGTGTTCTTAACCACTGAGCTATCTCTCTAGACCCCAGAATCCAGTTTTATAATTAGGTATGGTGGCATGTGCTGGAGAGGAGAGAAAGGTAGACCCATGAGGTACATTGCCCAGTCATCCTGTCTAACTGGTCTAAATCCCAGACTAAAAAATAAAAGTGCCTATCGTGTTAGAAATATGGTACTCAAGGTTGGCCTCTAGCCTCTACACACAAGTACACATGTGCACATATGTTCCTATGCAGGAGACACACACACACACACACACACACACACAGAGGGAACAACAACAGCCTCTAAAATGTAGAACTTGCACTGCTTAATTACTGATTATTGGGCTGAAAAGATGGCCCAGTGGTTAAGAGCACTGACTTCTTCCAGAGGTCCTGAGTTCAATTCCCAGCAACCACATGGTAGCTCACAACCGTCTGTAATGGGATCCAATGCCCTCTTCTGGTGTGTCTGAAGACCACTATAGTGTACTCATATACATAAAGTGAATAAATCTTTTTTTAATTACTGATTTTATTTAGGACATGTCAAATAAGGCACAGGATTTATATGCCCATAGGGTTGATTGGTGACATAGAGCATGCTGAGATTAATCTCCAGAACTAAAAAAACCCCACAAAGTTAGAGTCTTGATTGATGGTACAAAAATCCTTCAGTTAGAATATTTGCTTTTCTTGTTAATGTTCACCTAAAAAGAAGCAAACTTTGAGTCTAGTTTGTCTAAAAAGAGGAAGGAGGAGGAAGGAAAAGGGAGGAGGAGAAAAAGAAGAATAGGAGAAGGCGGTGGAGGAAGAAAAGTAGAGGAGGAGGAAGAGGAGGAGGAGGAGGAGGAAGAGGAAGAGGAAGAAGAAGAAAAGAAGAAGAAGAAGAAGAAGAAGAAGAAGAAGAAGAAGAAGAAGAAGAAGAAGAAGAAGAAGAAGAAGAAGAAGAAGAAGAAGAAGAAGAAAGAAAGGATTGGTGGTAATTAATAATCCAAGATAACTGAGAGTCTTCATTCTTCAAGATTACTAAAAGTGTTCAAACAGCAGAAGCCAGAGCCAGCAAAGCCCTTATCCTGCTACCCACAGATCACGCCCACTCACTTTCTGTTTTTCATTTCCTAGCAGACAAGGAGGGTAACTGTTCTAATTACAGAGAGCAGTCCCTGGAATGAAGCCAGCTGTGGAGGTGTAGATGCGGCTGGGTGCCTTAGCTCCACAGCTGATGCCTGACCAACCAGTTCCAGCCTCCTCATCTTCCATCCTCCCAGCAAGCAGTTCTGGTTTGATGTAGACATGGAGAGAACTGTGGTCCTTGGGCTCTGGTGTTTAGTTAGTTATGTGTGCTGCTAGGAGGCAGGAAGTCCAAGTACTTCAGCTAAAGCTGCGGGCAGAGCCAAGGATGGGAAAGAGTTTCTAACAAAATGACACAGCTGAAAAGCACAGCTGTGCTGAACCAACTTCCTAGTTATATCAACAAGGGAACTGATTGCTCTTATGTACCAACACATGTGGCTTTCCTTTTTTTTCCTTTAAATCTTACTTTTTGTATTAGTATTTTTGCTTGCATGTATATGCCTGTATATCATATTCATGCCTGATGCCTACAGAAGCCTGATGAAAGCATCAGATCATTAAGACCACTGCTTCCATGTTGGTACTGGTAATCAAATCCCAGTCTTCTGCAAGAGCAGCCAGGGTTCTTAACCATCCATCTCTCCACCCCCGACCTCCCGCTTTTGTGCCTTTTCTGAACTCACGAAGAATCAAGAGATGTGATGAGTGACTGTCATTTAGGTAAAGCTATCTCTCAGGGCAAGACTGTAAACCTCAAGTTGTGACCAGCCATTGCCGCCCTCCAAGGACCTGAGCATAGACTCAAAGTTGAGATGGAAACTCTTAACGCTGGGGGTGGGGTGGGGGTGGAGGTGGGGAAACTATCAGAGCACTGTAAGAAAACTAATGGAAGGATCTGGATTTGAACAATATTAACTAATTATTACTTCAGAGTTGTGATCATTGGACCAGGACCTTTCTGAGCATCAAGTACATCACAAACTCTTCTGAGTTTACACAAGCTATAAAGCAACGTATGTCCCAACTTTGGCAAATAAGGACCAATGACTGACTACTCAACCCTTAAAATTATTCTCAACCCCACCCTTGACAGCAAGCCGCTTCAGAAAAGCCAATACACTGGGCTGGCTCAGCTGAGGAAGAGCAAGCATTCTTTCCCAAAAGACCCAAGTGCGGTTCCCAGCACTCGCATCAGGTGGCTCACAGCTGCCTGTGACGCCAGCTCCCTGATGACTGAAATGGACCCAAGAAAGAAACCGCTCCACGGGCAAAAAAAGAAAAGCTTATTCCCATCCACTAATTCTCTTAGGAATGTAGAGAGAAGCAATGGAGTGGGGTGTGGGGTTTCCAGGGTTTTAAGGGATGGGGATCTGAGAAGGGAGAAGCTTCTAGCTGAAGAAGAGGACTTTGAAGTGATTACTTGTGAGCAGGGATTGAAGACTAGAAGCTGGCACTCACCTTGATATGCTAATGGGCACCACAGGGAGATGTTAATGAAGAGGTCCTTTTGCCAGAGATTATGAGCTTCTTTTTAGCCAGTAGAGACTATTTTCTCAAACCCTCAGGGAATGAAAAGGCCAGACTTTGGGAAAAGGGATTTCTTGGGACTAGGCACAGAAGAATTAATTGACTTCTGGCCTTCTCTGGTACTTGCACTCACACACACACACACCAGAGAGCCAGCCTGACATGTAAATAATTATTTTTTTCAAGATTTATTTTTTGTAAGAGTACACTGTAGTTGTTTTCAGACACACCAGAAGAGGGCATCAGATCTCCTTACAGATGGTTGTGAGCCACCATGTGGTTGCTGGAAATTGAACTCAAGACCTCTGGAAGAGCAAGAAATCAGTGCTCTTAACTGCTGAGCCATCTCTCCAGCCCCAAAATGGTTATTTTTAAAACAAATATCCTTGTTAACCACACACACACCACACAGAGACCTGTAAATAAAAATAATTATTTTTAAAACAAATCTTCTTGTTGAATACACACACACACAACTTTCTTTTTCCTAATTAACTTTAACTGTCAATATGACAAGTTCAGAGTCACATGAGAAGGTAATCTCAATTAGGGAATTGTCCTGTTCAAATTGGCATGTGGGCATGACTGGGGGTCGGTAGGAGGGCTTAGCCCACTGTAGATGGCAGATCCCGTGGACATGCGATTCTGAGATGTATATGGAAAGCTATCTAAGCCTGTGTGAGAGCCAGAGAGCAAGCTAGGAAGCAGCATTCCTCCGGGGTTCTTTAAGCTTCTGCCTAGGGTTTGTGCCCTGACTGCTCCTGAGGAGAGACTGTAACCTTTAAGCTGACATTAACCCATCCCCCAGCCTAAACAGCTTTATTTCAGCGTGCTATGCCACAGCAACAGAAAGGAAGTGAGATCTTTCCGAGTTCTTGAAGAAAATTCCCTCATTATAATTCTCTGATAGGTGATTACAAGATGCAGGAGATCAGACCTAGATGGTGTTTTCATCTCGGCAGACTCTCTGACCCAAAGCTCTCGAAAACTCTCCACCCAAATCACTAAGTTCTCATGATGAGTCGCTGCCACACCAGCCCCACACATCCCAATTCCGTGGAGGGCTTGGTGCGTCCTGACACCGTACCTTTCCCTTGAACTCAGCTGAGTCACTGCGTGAAGGAAAATGCCACAGGATAAACTCAGAGCCAATTGATATTGATACAAACTGCCCACCTAGATAAATCGGTCCTGTAATAATCCATAAGTTATAAATCCTCCAGTAGAGGATCCTAACAGACCGGCCACCTGAACCAGGAGCCTCTCTTACATGTTGTCTCCATCTTTCTTCCTGTCCGAAAGGGCATCCTTTTTTCTACCTCCCCTTTTCCTCTCCGACCCAGAAGTCCCGCCCACTCCTCGCCCACTGATTGGTTCCCTGAACTTTTCACTGCCCAATCACAATCACAGGTCTTGCCTTATCATGTGCCTGCCCTCACCTGCATATCGACCACAATGGCTACCTTTCATAGTTGTAGAAAGTGTTATGTAGACTTCCTGTATGCTACACTACCAACCAGCGGGGCAAGATTCGCCCGTACTGCAATAGTGGCATATCTGTTGCGTGTGTAACCAACCAGGTTCTGATTGAATTTGACTCCCCAGGAGAAGAATTGGGCCTGGTACATTAACTTGGTCAGAAACCCATAGCTTTGGAGGTCATGGGCTCTGGGCACGATGGGCATCGAAGGACATGTGCCTTCTATGTTTATGCTCCCGGATTAATGTTGCTGTCACCTTTGTTAAGAGAAGCTTCCTTCCGCAGTAAATGCTGTCAACACAGTGGCTGCAGAGTCATGAGAACCAGTGACTGTGGATTGTTCAGCCACAAGTGGGACATCTGTATCACTGTATTCCAAGGCTGGAGGAACATTTCAGTACAGGAAGTAGACACAGTGTCAGAACTGGAGGGAGGGGACCTGTAGGACAGCCTTTTATGTCATGGCTCTTAATCTCTTCATAGTAGCTGTTCGCTGCACAGGACTTGGACAAGATTGGTCTGACTAAAACCTGTGGTGGCAGTGAGGCAGAGGTGGGAGGAGGGGTTAATGGGACCTCATTCATCCCTGAGGATCTAAAGGCAATTAGTGATTACCGAGGGAGGGAAGGATGTTTCCTTCAGTGGTATAACCACTGGCAAGTTGCTCCAGTAAATAATCCCTCACACGT
The DNA here is from genome assembly GCF_963924665.1 of Micromys minutus. Lineage (NCBI taxonomy): Eukaryota > Metazoa > Chordata > Mammalia > Rodentia > Muridae > Micromys > Micromys minutus. The sequence continues at coordinate 11,952,813 of NC_137972.1, read as the reverse complement.
GGTCCTGTGCAGAGCTCTAATGAAACTCAGTGGGTCACACACACACACACACACACACACACACAAATGAAATGACAATGAGGCAGGACTTAGTTGAGACGAAGACAGATCAATGGGAGTGGAAGGGACAAGAGATTGTAATGTGACGGACCCGTGATCCAAATACATTGTATACATGTACGAGAATGTCATAATGCAACCCATTATAATGTATAATCAACATATGCTATATACAAATTTTAAAATGCCAGGGCAGAATGCAAGATACATAAACTGGAAGTACATGAATATATAACCAGGAAAGTAACAATTTACTGCCTATGTCTGTTGGATTTGGGGAAAAGCCAAGAAAACCCACTTCAAAAAACAGAGGCTTAAACCAAAGGCTTCCTCTTTGAGCACATAGAGAGGTGACCAACCAGCTCTAGATCTGAACCTCATCCCTAAAGGGAAATTGTACAGCATAGTTAAAAGATGACACCAAAAGCCAAAGGGGAACTATGGTAGACGGTAGCATTGATCCAGTCACATTTTGATATGAGGAGTTGAGCAAAGGAGCTTCTATTGTGGTTCTACCCCAACTTGGGGCTGGCTAGTCACTAGAAGGGAGTAAATGTTGGTGATTGGGCCTTATCTGGTTTCAAGGTCCTCAACTCAGGAGCCTTGGTGGTCAGGCCCCATCCTGGACATTTGGCCCATAACTCAAATATGATAAGAGAGTAAAGTTGTGGGCAAGCTGCAATGTTAGTTAGGTCATGACAGGCAATTGGTTTATATACATTTATAACTTGTGTACCATAGTTTAGTTAACAGCCAACTTCTTCTTTTATATTCCTTAGTGGTTAACAAACAAGCAAGAAACATCTGGAACAAGATGATAAAAATTGGTTCCTGACTCTTGAGAACATGAACTCATTTTGACACTGCCAGCAGGAAGTTGTCCTTGAGGAAGCTGACTCAGACAACTGTCCCCAGACAACTGTCTCCTTACATTCCCGTTTCTTTATGTACCGGAATCCAATCTTTGATGTTATACCTCCTGTCCATTATACAAGGGATTGTACTGTGTCCTCAATAGTCCTAAGTTTGATAGCATTAATGTGGTCTTGGACAAAACATGAAATGAAACTTATCATGCAGGGTGTAAAATTCAAGAGAAACAGAACTGAAGCCCCAATCTGGCAACTGACAAAAGTGGTGGGTGGGAGACCAGCCTGGAGCTGAGAAGGGGCTGAAGCATGCCAACCACCCCAGATTTGCTCATCTTGAAAGAGGCGGGAGTTGGGTTGCTCTCCAGCCTTGCTTTGGTGCCAACAGACCCCAGTGAGAGCCTGAAATCATCCCAGGGAGAACTTATTTTCTGTATCACCTTGTAAGGTTTTCTTCTGCTGGCCCCTGCTGCTCCCAAGCATGTAAATGAAGCACCCTCAATGTTCTTGCCCCAGCCAATAACATACAACTACATGGGCCCAACTGGCCATTCTGAATGGGGTATTAATATCCCCCGTCCCATCCTAATAAATGGGCTGTTTGGGCATGGGAACCAGCTGAAAACAGACTTAAACTAGTTTGGGTCATTCACTCTGTCCCTTTCTCTCTATAAGAGCTCCTCCTTAACTTTGGAGAGAATGTTCCTAACAACCTCTGAATGGTTAGTCTAAAATCAACATTTCTCTCCTAGGGCTATACAGAGCCCTCCCTGCCTGGAGATGTCTCTGTCTACCTGCTCACTTCAAAGCCTCAGGTTTGGTTCCTGGCTATCAAGGCTGTTGTTCCCAAGGCAGCTGAGTCAGCTATCACTGTCCTGATTAGCATAGGCATTGGGAGCCACTCTTGACATATGCCCATGTGTTATCTGTAGGCTTTCCCAGAGTAGTACAAAACCTGGAGGACAATATGTACAAGAACCATATTCCGTGCAATTCGAGATCTTGGAAATGGTCCCGGGACAAACTAGGGGTAATTCCATAGGAACAAACAAACCAGGTGGATTTTCCTGCTGCAAGCAGGTTGGTAGAGCTTAGGTTCCATTCAATGGGACTGTGTCATTCCAAACGACAGAGCAGGGGAAAGTTTGTATTGGGCATTTGTCAGAGTTGAAACAGGTGCCCGTCCCCTTGAGTTCCTCTAATGTCAGGCTCATGGACAAAGAGCCGAGGAGTTATCTGTAGGGATGGTGGTCAGAATCAAGGTAAACGGAGCCTCCCGCACTGCTAATCCCATGTAAGATTTATTATGGGGATTGTGGGTCAAAGCATAGCCAACAACCCCTGTTTAAGTTAGGGTTTGTGGCCTATAAATACCTAAGGCAGCATTAATGAACCTAAATAGGGTCCCTTTGACAAAAACCAGATATGTATCGGGAAGTCTGTTCCCTTGAGTAAGGGAGGAGAAAGAAATGGGGGGCTCTGAATAGTCATGAAAGTTGTTTGCCTCTAAGCAACCTCAGTTGTGGGGGCTCTTGTTTGGTGTCTCACAAGTGGTCCAATGGGTTAACCTAGATGCTGGATAATAGGAAACCTGCATCTTTGCTGCTACACTGGAGGCCCAGTTTACAGTTGGCATGCCATTTGTAGGCAGGAACAGGTCAGGGGTACTAAACAGACTAAACAGGTCTCATCCCCCCGCCCCCAATGTTTATATTGATGAAGCTTTCTATGGCTCCTTGCTCCTGTCCCGGTGCCCAAGTCACACAGGACCAATAAGAGCAATAGACTTTTTTTTTTTTTTTTTTTTTTTTTTTTTTTTGGTCTGTCCTGACATTTGGGGCTCTTGGGCCTTTTTTTGCAGGTCATATATAAAATTTCTGAGACCAAAAATGTTGTTCTTCTTGGTCCTGGCCAGCCTGGAAACCTGTTTTCCAGTTACTTGCCCTCAGTTGCTATTTGCCATGGGAGAAAGTGGGTGACCTGACCCATGATCTGGCCAAAGTTTATGTTAAGTTCATTTTGAACTTGGGGGACTGTGCGGATGTTGGATTTGGGAAGTTATTTTGCAATGGTTCTTCTTGTGTTAGTCGGGGCCGTCTGGTTCTCAGGCTCTTGGACACCCAGGCACCACTGGATGCCAAGGAAGAGCTGAGAACAGAGTGCAGGCCCGTGGGCTGGATCGAGCCCGGGGCTGAGGAGGAAGAGGGGAGCTCCGACTGGTCCCGTGGTGGCGAGTCCTTGTCTTGGTGGTGGTTGGCTGCAGGCTTGGGCTTGGTAGCAGCTGCAAGTGCGGAGAGGCCTTCTACGGGAGATTAGATGGTGGCTCTGTAGGCAAAGGGCTTCTTCACAGCTCCCCACAGTGGATCCCAATGAAAAGAGACAGTTCATGGTTTTAAGGCATTTATTGTCATGGAGGAAAGTGGATGTGTAAAACCATACCCCACTTCTCTGGACTGGCCTGAGATGAAATGCCTTTTGCTGAGCGGAGTGTCTGGAAAGAAAAGTTAATTGGATAAGCCTCCAGGCCTTTAGGTACCTCATTGTAATGAAGATCTGTCTTGAGCCTATGAGACCTGTGGTCTCGTCCTCTCCCTGTGGAGGGGCTTGAGAGTGGCCTTTATGTGACTGATGGCCACAAATCTCTGAAGGGCTGTGGCTAGTGACACCTGATTTCTCAGGACTTTAGGGAAACGTCTACCATCCCTTAGGGTCATGGGAGTTTCAAACCTCATCTCAACCAGGAACCAGGGTGCCCTTCACAGTCCCACACACTTTCCCCGGTTTCTGTGCGGCGAGGGGGGTGTTCACCATGTGGCAGGCTGAACATTTGGAAGCAATGTCTTAGAAAAGTAGGTGTGAGGAAGGAATGAAGTAGTTTCTCTAGAGGAGTATAGACATCTTGGTGGAACCAAGGATGCATGGTGCTGTCTTATTAGAGTCTAGCCCAGGGCCTGGCGTAGAATAATCAATCATGTTGTCTACAGTGAATCTCCAGCTTTTCCTGACAGAGGTGTTAAGGAGCTTTGAGAACAGTTGGTTATCCTCTTCTGAATAGCTCCATGTTTTAGGAAAGTGTGGGGACAGAAAGGCCACAAGTTCCATTATCAATTTAGTCCTAGCCACACCCTTGGCTGCCAGGTCTGTCCCCCTGTTGCTCTCAGCTTTCTTAGAGTTCACGTTTTGGTGCCCTGGACATATGGAAACCCTCTTCAGGTCCCATAGGGCAGAGAGAAGTTTTAGGAACATCTCTGATTTGGTTTTTTTATCAACTTTTCCTCAGCCATCAAGAGGCCTCTTTCCCTGTATATGGTCCCATGTACACAGAGGGTGGCAAATTCCTATTGGCTGGCTATGTAGATACCACTTTGTCTCTTCCTAAGGTCAGGGCTATGAGATCAGCTTTCTGGGCCCAGAGAATTTCCTCCAGAGTTAACACAGCTGCCCTAGCCAGCTGTTGTCTTACTCCATAAAACTAGTGCCGTCTCTGAACATCCCCAAGTGAGGAGATTCCAACAACATATCTGGTAGGTCACATCACACTCTTCCATGAATGTGTGTGCAACTATCTCTGAGAAGTCATGGAGGGGACCTTCGGTGATTTCTGGAAGCAGGGACATGAGATTGAGGATTCCTGACTGGGCAAAGGTTATCCTGGCTGATTCGGTAAGAGAGCTTAGTGAAGCATTAGCCCTGCATTAGTAATTCATGTGGGGGGGGGCTTTTAATAAACCCTTGATAGTGTAGAAAGCTATGATGACAGGATTTTTGTCCCCGAGTCAATTAATCTAAAATGCTTGTTAGCAGTGCAGTAACAATGATAATTCTCAGACAAGAAGGCCAACCCCCCAGTCACTGGGCCTAATTTTTTAAGGAAATAAGTGGGCTGGAGAGATGACTCAGTGGTTAAGAGCACTGACTGCTCTTCCAGAGGTTCTGAGTTCAAATTCCAGCAACCACATGAACCACATGGTGGCTCACAACCATTGGTAATGAGATCTGATGCCCAGATCTAATATGTCTGAAGACAGCTATGGTGTGTTTATATGTAATAAGCAAATAAATTTTTAAAAAGAAATAGGTTGTGGGCCTATTTATTCTATGGCCCTAGTCACTGGGCTAGCAGCCCTTTGCCATCCCTTTTTTATCTCATCCACAAGTAAATGGAGAAGTTTGGAGATGTATGGTAAGACGAAGGCCAGTGCTGAAGGCAGGGCTTGTTTTAAGCTGGGAAAAGTCTTTTCCTCTTTTTCTGTCCAGAGGGGCTTACCTTCTGGCCCCTTTGTGGCTTCATAGAATGTCCTTGCCAGTTCCAGGATTCCAGGAACCCAAAGGTAGCAGTAGCTTGCTGTTCCTAGGAATTCTCATATCTGCTCCTTTGTGATGGGGGTGAGCATCCCCAGAATTGCCTCTTTGGGGGGACATTGATATGAACCTCTTACCTTCAAACCCCAAGTAGGTGGCCTTCTAAGTATAAAGCTGAACCTTCTTTGCAAATATGTGGTAGCCCAGTGACTGTAGAGTCGCAAGAAGTCCACTGGTTGCATCTTAGCTTTCTCTTTCATTGGCAGCTGCAGTCAGGAGATCATCCACATATTTTAGCAACTAAATCTGAGGGAAAACTAACAGAATTCTCCAAAGTCCACAGCCTCATCAAAAAGTGTTGGAAAGTTCTTGAACTCTTGAGGCAGACAAATCCAAGTCATTTGACCATTAAATCCTGAAGTCAAATCTGCCCATTTAAAGGCAAAGAGGGACTGGCTCTGTGTAGCTAGATGGATACTGAAAAAGACATCCTTAAGGTCTAGAGCAATGTAGATCTGCCTTTTGGGGGATAGAATTCTGAGGAGATTGTATGGGTTTGGCACCATAGGGTGAACATCCTCAGTCCTTTTATTTACCTCCCAGGGATCCTGTGCTGGGCCACACTCATTGGTGCCAGGTTTGTGAACTGACAATAAAGGAATATTCCAGGGGACTGGCAAAAAGCTAGAATCCCGGCATCCAGACAGGTAACGTGTTTAGAGATGCCAGCCTTCACCTCTGCTGACATAGAATATTGCTTGACTAGAACTAGGTCTGCCCAAGACGTCAGTTTCACAATAACAGGTGTCAGATGTCTTTCCAGCCCCAGTTCTCAATAAGGAGGTGATTTAATTCTGGGTTTTGCCTACCAGAGAGAGGAGGTATTCTCCCAGGGTAGGGTGTCACAAATGTTGAAAGGGAAGCCTAGTTGGGAGTTCAACTGGAATCCCAGAAGTCTGTAAGGTTGATGTAGGACCAATAGTTGGGTACCAGCATCAAGTAGGATATCCACAGGCTGTCTTCCACTTTGAGGATTAACTGATGTTCAGTTGGAGCTTCCAGCTTGCCTTCCAACCCACATGGTCTGATAAACTCCACTCATATATATATATATATATATATATATATATATATATATATATATATATATATATATATATAGCTATCTTCAGACACATCAGAAGAGGGCATCAGATCTCATAACAGACGGTTGTGAACCACTATGTGGTTGCTGGGACTTGAACTCAGGACCTCTGGAAGAACAGTCAGTGATCTTAACTGCTGAGCCATCTCTCCAGTCCAAGTCTCAAGAATTTGATAATAAACCCTGAACAAAATCCATAGCCAAGTGTTCCCCAAAGGGAACGAGTGAGGGGCCAGAACATTCCCCCACCTCCTCTGACCCTAGGGGCAGTGTTACATCCGTCTCTTCTCTTTTGGGTCTCAGAGAGGTGCCACAGACCAGAAACAGACTTCTAGACAGGCATTAGTGCTCAGCTTCCCAGCCAATGGAGCAAATGTGGGTTCAGGGAGAAGCCAAAAAAACTCACATCAAACACAAAGACTTAAAATGAAAAAACTTGATTCTCTGAACATGTAGGCCAAAGAGAGATCTGAACCATATCCCTGGGATGGGTGTGTATACAACACAAGGGAAATTGTATAGCATATTTAAAAGGAGAGACCAAGGTGGAGAGGAATGTGGAAGACGATGAGGGGCTGGCCAGACCTAGGAAGAAGGTAAACATTGGTGATTGGACTTTATCTTGGCCACTCACTTTCAAGGTCTGACTTAGTGGTCAGGTGTCACCCTGGACTTCTGACTTGTAACTCAAAAATGATAAGGGAGTGAAGAAGTGGGCAGGTCAAGCTTCATGTCGTCAGCTAGGCCATGACAGGCAATCAACTGTGCACATTTATGACTTGCATACCTTAGTTAACAGGCAACTTCTTTTGTTATATTCTGTACTGGTTAACATATAAGCAAGGAACATCTGGAACAGCAGGACAGGAGTTGGTTCCTAGGCCTGGGAACATGAACTCAGTTTGACCCTGCCAGCGAGGTGGAGAAATTGTACTTGAGCGGGCTGGACTCAGACGACTATCCTCAGACAACTATCCTCTGTCTTCTTATATGTCCAGCAGAATATGTTACATGCTTGTTATATGTTATATGTTTGTTATATGCTATATGTCATACCTTATATGCTATAAAGACATAAATAAATCATCTTATTAGAGCCTTTTTTTTTTTTTTTTACTATTGTCACTCTATTTTTGCCTTCTTCTCTGTATGTTTGGTATCTTGAGGAGAGTTCTCGAAGTTAGGTAAAGGTTGTCAGACAGGATGAAATGCCCCAGAGGTACACAGGTCACTCAAATCCTGTCTTAGGGATGTTTGCAGTAATTAGATATACATGGATAAAAGCACACTTGAATTGGAACGGCATAACTATCTGAGGCTAGGGAAGGGCTTGCTGAACTGTACAGAAACAAGGAGGGAGGGTGTGTATCTATACATATGTACATAAATACATGTTCCTGCATGCCAGCCAAGAGTAGGACAGTACAGAGTTACGACTATTTGTGGTTCACAGGATCCTGGCACTGTGGCACACACCTGTGATCCAGTACTCAGGATGTAGAAGCCGGAGGACGGGAAGTTCGATCACACTCTTGCCTACATTGTGAGGTCCATGCCAGCCAGGGCTGAACAGCATTTCTTAACCTAAACATAAAAATAAGATAAAATGGTGGATGAAGGGCTGGAGAGATGGATCAGCGTTAAGAGCACTGACTGATCTTCCAAAAATCCTGAGTTCAATTCCCAGTAACCACATGGTGGCTCACAACCATCTGTAATGGGATCAGATGCTCTCTTCTGGTGTGTCTGAAGACAGTGTACTCACAAATATAAAATAAATAAATAAATCTTTTTTAAAAATATAAAATGGATGAACAGGCAATCATCTATTCTCCACACACCTACCTGTCTGTCTGTCTGTCTGCTCCCACTCAACAGGCTTCTGTTGCACTGAACTCAACTGCCTTGGCAAGGCCAACTAGAGGAGAAATTCACGACTACCGAAAGGGCTTATTAAAATGGTACAAAAATTTCCAGCACTTGGGAGACAGAGGCAAATGGATCTCCAAGTTCAAGGTCATCCTGGTCTACAGAGTGAGTTCCAGGACAGCCAGGGCTACACAGTGAAACCTTGTCTCAAACAAACCAAAACCAAAACAGACAACAAGAAAATGAGACAGGAAGAAAACACTGTCAACAACTGACACTAGACACTTCTAATCCTTCTTTTACAGTGCTTACAGATGGAACCTGGGGCCTCGAACAGGTTACACAAGCTTTACTGTTGAGCTACACCTCAGCCCAGCCTATTTAAACAAGTTTAAACCAGTTTATAACATTAGCTAATAGGGTCAGTGAGAAGGCTGAGGCAGGAAGCTGATTGGTGCACAATAGCTAATAAATGGACTAACATGACTGCCCTCCCCATGGCTGGGATTAATCCCATTAAGGCTCAAAGAACCAAAACTGTTAATAAAACCCTCCCTTAATAAGACTGACAAACTCGGGGCAGAGCCCTGGTGAATGTTTGCTGTGCATGTGATGTACTATTTCCATCCCAGGACCGGAGGAGAGAATCAAGGAGGATGGGGAAAAGGAGGGAAGAGACGGGAGAGGGAGGAGAGGTGAGATAGGGGAGAGAAGCTAAGCAGAACAGCTCACACCCAGACACCTGTTAACCGCAGCACTCAGAAGCCGGAGGCTAGGAAGGTTACACAGTGACTCTGAGGGCAGCCTGGGCTACAGAGTAAGACACTTGTTTATTTATGATGGATGGGTGGATGGATGGATGGATAAAATAACAAGAAAAGAAACTACCTCTCTAGTCATGAAGCTGTGAAAATATGATATATGGCTTCAACCTCAACCAAAACCTAATGCACTGCACTTGTAGAGGACCCAAGATTGGATTCTAGTACTCACACCAGGTGGTTCACAAAGCCCTGAAAAACTCCAGAGTATCTGACATCCTCTTCCAGTCTCCTCTAGGCACTCTCTGCACACACACACACACACACACACACACACACAAATTAAAAATATATGAGCAAGTCCTTAAGCAGAGGTATTAATATTACATAGAGATAGAAATAGTATGTGTGTGCGTGTGTTTGTGTGTGTGTGGTGGGGGAGTGTGGTAAGCAATAGTTTAAATCCACTAGGCAGGTACAGTAGTGCACAGGTAAAGAGGTTAGAATAGGAAAACCAAGACCGGTGTGAGCAACTAGCAAGATACAGGTCCCAACGAAGGATGGAAGGAAGGAGGGACGGAAAGGAGGAGATACGGAAGGAAGGAGGGACGGAAGGGAGGAGGAACGGAAGGAAGGAGGGTAGGAAGGAAGGAGGGACGGAAGGGAGGGGGGACGGAAGGGAGGAGGGTCGGAAAGGAGGAGGGACAGAAGGGAGGAGGGACAGAAGAGAGGAGAAACGGAAGGGAGGAGGGTCGGAAGGAAGGAGGGACGGAAGGGAGGAGGGTCGGAAGGAAGGTGGGACGGGAAGGAGGAGGGACAGAAGGGAGGAGGGTCGGAAGGAAGAAGGGACAGGAAGGAGGAGGGACGGAAGGGAGGAGGGTCGGAAGGAAGGAGGGACGGGAAGGAGGAGGGTCAGAAGGGAGATGGGTTAGTGACTCACTAGCTCTAACTCCAGTTCCAGAGGAGCTGACCCCCCTTTTCTGGCTCCTGAGGGCACTACATGAACATGTTGTAAAGATATATATGGAAACAAAACACCCACATGCACTGCACAGAAGTAAAATCTTAAAAAAAAAAAAAAAAAGCTTTAAAAGAAGAAGCCAGTGGCCTCTGAGAAGACACAGGCACACACCACCCCGGTTCTCCATGAAAAAGTATGTGCCCTCCAGCCAGCCCCGATCTGCTGCTGGGTGAATGCAGCCTCAAAAGAACTGGCTACTAAGAGAAACTACCCAGAAATGGGAAGGAGGAAGAGCAGGAAAAGCAGCTTGGCAGTTTTTTTTTTTTTTTTTGTGGCTCTTACAGAACCTGTTTGTTAGCATTTCTTCTAGGCTCCGCCCCACAGTTACCTGGCAACAGCCAGGTGTGCATTACTCACTATAAAAAGGGGCCCCTCCTCCCTTTCTTCTTGTTCTCTCTTGCTCTCATACCCTCTTCCCCCCTCCCCTATTCCCTTCCCCACTCTCTCCACATGTTCATGGCCAACCTCTATTCTCTACCTTTCTTTCTATCCCCCTCTCTCTTTCTCTGTCTGTCTACTACCTTCTCAACTCCCCTCCCCATGCCCTAAATAAACTCTATTCTATACTATACAGTCCTGTGGCTGGCACCTCAGTGGGAAGGGATGTCTTAGCATGGGCCCTCAGAGCACCCCCTCCCCCACACCATACCTCCACCAAACATATCCCTGGCTTCTTTTTCTTTTTTTCTATAAAACACAACACTATCAAGTTAAGGAGCCACAGCTCCCTGCCCATACCTCGAGGCCCAAATAGAGATTTTAAAGCGGTGGGACTTTCCCTCCAAACCCCACACGGTGTCCTTCCAGATAGATGAGTCCTCAATAAATTGTTGTCTTGTATGTACTTTTTTCCTCCCCTGAGAACACATATACGTACACACACACACACACACACATATATCCATGTTTCCTTAAGCATACATATATATGTAACCACCTCCTGTACCTCATGAAGTCTGTCCATGTGAACGAATAAAATCTATTTTCTGTGGGGAGAGAGTAGTGTGTGCCTTCAATACTAGTACCTGGGAGACAGAGGCAGGTGGGTCTCTGTGAGTTTGAGGTTAGCTCCGTCTACTCTCTGTTACAGGTCACCCAAGCTAAACAGTGATACCCTGTTTCAAAACATTAAAAAACAAACTATTTTCCTCAGGCTTCTGTTGTGTTCTCCCATCATCCACTGGCAGGTCAAGCAACTGGACAGAGGGTGGACTTGAAATAGAGAAAGTGCCAACTGATGTCCCTGTTCACACGTGACCCAGGATGTTGGAGTTGGTGGGACACTGACAGGCTGGGCTCCACCCCAATGTGGCTGGGGGTAGGGCTGAAAGCGCAAGAACCCATCTTTAGGGTATTAAAGAAAAATGGGGGCTATGGAGGTGGCTTAGTTGGAATGTGCTGGGGTGTGTGCATAGGGACCCGAGTTCAGATCCCCAGCACCAAGGTAAAGAGCTGGGCAGTGCATCTGTAACCTTCCAGGAGAGGGTGTGTGTGTGTGTGTGTGTATGTAGCAACTCCTAGATCTCATTGGCCAGCCTGCCTCACCAAATCAATGAGGGAACTTGTCTCAATAAGGTGGAAGCTGGGCGTGTTGGTGCATAAGCCCAGCATGACAGGCGACAAGGGGACCTCTGAGTGACAACATGTGTGCATTAATGCATTGCTTCCGCTCTTCACTGAGGAAGCACCAAGTTAGCTGCTTCAAGTTCCTGCCAACCTGATGTCCCCACAATGGCTTGTGAGACACATAAACCCTTTCCTCCTTACGTTGCTTTTGTCCTGGTAATTCGTGGTGGCAGCAGAAATGCAGCTGGGACAGTGTGGCACCGGCAGCCTCTGGAGCTGATCTTGGGTGGGCTCACAGTATGGAGAGCCAGCACACTTCATGGAGGACAGCGGCTTGCAGAGCAGACGGCCCATTGATGATCATCTCCCGGGACTGTCCTGAGCTCCACCGCAGCCGACATGTGAAACCATTGCCTTCAAATTGCCTTCCAGTTCTTTGCTTCGCCCACATCTTGCTGGTGTCTCTTTTCTATCCCCCACTGCTCCTCTCCTTTTTTCCGCATGGACCATGGCTCCCTCTTCTCTTCTCCATTCCTAAAGACATTCTGGAGAATTCCTTCCTCAAAATGTCCATTCAGACCAGTCAGCGCTTCACAGTGAGACACTGACGCAAAAGTAACCACTGAAAACACACGGGTAGCATTCATGCTAGCCTTGTACATGTATCTGTGGGCATGCCGAGGGCCAGAAGCAGGCTTCGGGTATGTCTATACCATTCTCCGCCTTATTTCATCGTGACAGGGTCTCTCACTAGACTTAGAGCTCGCCAGTTGGCTGAGCTGGCTGACCAGTCAGTCCCTGTGATCTACTTGTCTCTGTGCCTGTGATGGAGTTACAGATGTTGAAAAAGAAAAGGAAGGGGGACAAAAAAAAAAACGGTTTCTTCCTCTGGACTAATAAAAAATGCATTTCCTTGAAGCTGAGAGTCTGTGTAGACAGCCTAACCCTAGGAACCCGAATCCACGACAGTTTACTGTCAGGATGGGAAAGCCACTGAGGCGCTTGCTTGCAGACGCGTTTGTGTTCACTCTGGTCTTGTCCTCGCACTTCTTCACGGCCAAGCTAAAAATCTTCGCTGGATAATGAGAGAAGAGAAAATATTCCTTATAAAGGTGGTGTGGCAATTCATCTCCATTGACTGTTAACTGGATAGGGTCTGGAATGAACAAGGATGCTCCTCGGGTGGGTCCGTGCTGTCCTCTGAAGGGGAAAGCCTTCCTCCAGAGTAGCAGCACATCTCAGGGGCAGTCCCTATGTAAGGAGGGCTGAAGAGCACCGTGAGGTGCCTGCCCTGGTTCTTGGTTGCGGGAGTGTTTCTCGTGCTGCTGATTTCCTTTGCTGATAACAGAATCCAGCCTCTTCCAGTTTCCAACCGAGGACCAGCGGCCAAAGCCCCGAGGCCATCAGTGATAAACTGGGAATGCCGCGGCTTCCAGACTCTCAGACTGAGCTGCAAGAGTTCTAGGACTCTGCCGTGAGCGCAGACGACTGTGGGATGATGTAATCTGCAGTGCGGAAGCCCATCCGATAAATCCTCTTTTGTAAAACCCAATACAGGTCCAAAAAGTATGTCCAGATGAGTTAACTAAACGTAAAGAGAGGCAGCCAAGCTTCAAGACACTGTCACAGACAGAGAGCAAGCAGAAAAGGATGGCACAGGTCTGTAATCCCAGTCTTGCAAGGAAGACAGAAAAGGAGGGTAGGGGTGGAAAGGGAAGAAAAGGAAAAGAAACACAGGAGAGAGGGAGGAAAGGAGAAGAATTGGAGAAATGGCAATTAACCACACTTGGTGCTTCTGTAGAGGGTCCAGGTTCATGTTTCAGCACTGCGTGATGCCGAGTTACTATTCTCCACTCCCACCCCACCGAGTCTGGTGAACAGTCTGGCCTCCACCTACTCCAGGCACAGACATATACATTAGAATCGAACATAGCTCCGGCAGCCCAGCACGCATGCCCATGGGGTTGATTCTTCAACCACCACATAAAATGAAGAACGGTAGCACATGCTTGTTGTCGGGCTAAAGGAAACTCCAATTCCCAAACTCCAAAGACCGTAATCCAAATATCCAAAAACACACATAACCTACTCTATAGGAGGATTTCTTGTGCTTAGGTGAAAGCTAGCATCCCTCGGGGAATTTGTGAAGCTGTTCCCCGCCCCCCCACCAAAAAAGGAGTCATTTCCGGTACCTCTGGCAGAAGGGCTTATGGCTACCTGCGGTGCCTATTAGCATATCAAAGTGCATGTTGGTAAAACAAAATAATCGCTGGTATTGTATGACCAAAACAGGAGAATTACACTCCTGCAGGTCAAGAGTTTGAGTGCAGTTAAGTTCCTGGGCTGGAGAGATGGCTCAGCGGTTAAGAGCACTGGCTGTTCTTCCAGAGGTCCTGAGTTCAATTCCCACCAACCACATGGTGGCTCACAACCATCTGTAATGGGATCCGATGCCCTCTTCTGGTGTCTCTGAAGACAGCTACAGTGCACATACATAAAATAAAATAAATTAAAAAAGAGAAGTTCCTGTTCATCCTGTTTGTTGATCCCATCTGCTTTAGGATGTCCGTTTGTCCCGGACTGGACCCTCTCGGGGAGATGCGGTGCATTATATATAGGCTTTTTCCATTTTAAGCCCCTGTAAAACATGACTCAGGACCATTTCCTGGGAACCCAGAGATAGACATGGCCAGAGTGTCCATCAACCTGACCAGTATTTAGTTAAAGCTTGCTTCAAATTTGGCTCCGAATTGTGGTAGCCATCTTGTTCTCGACTGGTATGACTGGCCGCATCACAAATACCTGTTGTACATTTCCAAGTACACGTGAGCATCCAAGCCCCGCTCTCCTTCCTGCCTCAGGCTCCCGCCAGCTCCCTGGCTTACTTCCCCAAGGTTAGACCTTCTCTTTCTGGCCCTCTCCTTCCTCCTGCGCATGCTACCTAGCCCTATGCTTTGCCCCTGCACCTCCCACCATGCTGTCTTTGGTCTCCATCTCCTCCTCTTCTTCCCTCTCGCACACAGCCCTGGCCATGTCTAGTCTGCGGGCTGTGTCCAGACTACTTTTTTTCTCCCTCTGTTCTGGAATCTTCCAGATGCCTCTGGTACTTCTCTCTCAACCTACAACAAAACTTTTAATCATCCCATGGGAGGCGACACACCCACTCAGGAGGACGACTCAGTGGAATTACACGGCCCAGGTCATCCCTGGCCACAAAGCGAACAATTGGAGGCTAGTCTGGGATCAAAAAGATTCTGTTAGAAAATATAATAGTAATCGTTAAATTAAGAGTTACTTGAATAAGATGACAGAGAGGAATATATTGAGATCACGGTATAATGAAGACATGAACTGGGCCTCTTATGTTTTCATCTGGGGAAAAGACCAGGTTATCTGTCTTAGCTCAGACTCCTTCTCTGGGCGGGGCTGAAATTTTGCTGGGATGACGTTCAAGACAGTGCTCTTCGACTTCAGAAGCAAAGAGGTTAGGCGGCAAGAGGAAACAGGAAGAGGAGAGGAGGGTGTGTTCCTGCCCTGCACTTGCCTGGGCCACAGGAAACCCCAGGTTAAACCCCCAGCTCACTTATTTAAACAAAAGACAAAGAGTGCAGGTGTGGTCCGTGTCTATAATCCTGTGGCTTTGGAAGGTGGAAGAAGGATCACATTCAAGATTATCCTTTACTACCCAGGGACTTTTAGGCCAGCCTGGGCTACAGCAGAAAAAGAAGAAACACAGCCACCTCTGCAGCAACCTGGAAATTGAAGGAGAAAAGCGCAGGGCCACCTTGTCACCTCTTGTCACTTTGGTAGGACACGCCCTCAGGCTCCTTGTTTCCTACAGAGTGGAGAAGCGGCTGCGTCCAGCTAAGTGCGAAATGTCAGAAGAGCAGACTCAGAAATGAGCACCAGAGAGGGGGTTTTCCTTTTCAAAATGGTCAGAAAAAAACAGAACAGAGCAAGCAAGATTGAGACTGATGTTCCTGCTAAATGTGGAGTAGCCTGCAGCGCAGACGTGTGAAGCCACTGTGCCCCACAGGGTTTTTTTTTTGTTTATGCTGTGTTTTGGTTTGTTTTCTACTTCCTGTCACTGTGTAGCTCAGGCTAGCCCAGAACTGTCATTGATCCTGCCGCCTCTGCCTCCCCATCACCTGTGCTGTGGGAAGGTACCACTAATCTGGGTCTGGATCCCCGTCTTTGGAGTTGCCTTTCCTCGTCTGAAAAAGCTGGGATTGAGCTGGCGCTCCGTTTCCATGGCTTTATATTAAGACTTCCTGAGGAAGTGACGACTCATCCTCAGGAAAGCAAAGGAGGAAAGCAAAAGAATGCCATCTAAGAGCACTGAGCATGCGCCAGGGTAACAGAGACTCACAAAAACATCCTGGTTTTGTCTATGTTCTGCCATCTACAGCTGTGTGACCTTAGGCAAATTACCCAACCTTTCTGAGTCTCCAGTAGTATAAAGCCTATGCTTTGTCTTCATGGCAGTGTGAAGGCGAAACACATTTCTGCAAGCAGTGGTTGCTCTCACACGCACTGTGTTGACAAATGCCAAGCAAACCCTCTATCTACAGGAGGGATGAAGATTTGACTTGGCTCTGTGTGTGGCAGGCTTTGGTCTAGGGTTCAGTCCATGCTCAGCTGGTTGTGCAAAGGTCAAAGGTCTCTAAGGGAGGACGGGGCAGAAGGAAATCCTTAGTTTATGTTGACCATGCAGCAGCAGGAGTCCCAGAGCACAGGTTTTCCCAGAATTTGGGAGGCAGAGGCGGACAGATTGTTGTGAATTCAAGGCCAGTCTGGTCTACTTAGAGAGTTCCAGGACAGCCAGGGTTACACAGAGAGACCCTGTCTAAAAGACAAGAAGCTGTCAGTCCCTGAGATCAGGGTAGGTGCTGAGCCTTATAAATTTAAATTCAAACAACAGCTCAGAGAATACAGAACAGAAACACATCTCCAAAGTCTTCTCCAGAGCTCTTGGAACTATATAATGAACCAAAGAAAGCCAGGGTGGGGCTGTACCTCAGTTGTTAGGGCGCTTGTGTAGCATCCACAAAGCCCGAAAGTCAATCCTCAGCATCAAATATGGGGTGGCAGCCCATAAATATAAACCTGAGACTCAGAAGGTGAAGGCAGGAGGCCAATCTTGGTTAAAGAGCATGTCTCAAAAAGGAAGAAGTAAAAATACAGAAGGGAGAAAAGAGAAAGAAAATACAGCCTCAATAAATTACTCCTGGGTGTGGCTGACAACTAGAGGAGTGACTCTGGGACATGCAAGTAGCCACTTAAAATTCTGGGGCGTTTAAACCTAGCACAGACAAGTCCACCTGTGGCCAGCAGAGGGAGATGTTTTAGAAGACGGACCGGTGAAGCGTTTCCCTGCTGGAACAAAGGAAGTACTGTTGGAGGCGGGGGTGGGAGCACCACCCGAACAAACAACCCTTCAGACATCACCCCTGGGATTCAGTCCTACCTCAGAGTAAATCGAGGAGAAAACACGGACTGCCGAGGTTATAGGCTTATTTATCACGACTTCAGGGACTGAACTGCGAGCCTGAAGCTCTTACCCTGGGGAAAGAAACCCTGGAGTCAGCAACTGCTTAAGAGTCCAGGAGGGGAAAAGGCCAAGGAGGTCATGTGTCCAAAGAGCCACGTGGTAGGAAAAGAAAACTCCAGGAAGTAATGGGCGTGGGCCAGGAGAATGGTATTTGAACTTAATCCGTCTGCTCAACACACATTTATTCCTTGCTTTTTAGCAGGTTCAGAGCCTCAAGACAGTTGTGCAGTTCTGAACAGACAGACGAAATGGCTTAAGACAGATGGCTGAAGGGGGGACATGAAGCTTAAAGGAGACAGTGAACCTTTGGGAGAACAAACACTCCATGTCACGGTCCACACACTGCTTCAGGGTACCGTAACCAAGCAAGACTGGCATGAGGAAGGAGGCCAAGTGTTCCCAAAGGCCTGAGAAGACCTGAGCTCAGAGGTTCTGAGGTGCTAGGGCTCCTGCAAATTGTCACCTCATGGAGTGAAGGTGTCCTCTGACCATCAGAAGGCCAGAGGCCATACCTTAATTTCTACCTCTCTAGAACCCCCCCCCCACACACCCCCCCCCCCGGCTTCACATTCTGCAAAGTTCTATATAAATCTTTTGTGCCTTCACACAATAGTTACTTAGCATTCCTGAATCTCAGAGAACCAAATCCAACGGAGGGGTTCACGTTTCTCTCATCCGTTTTCAGGGCTCCAGGAAACCAAAGGTACTTCCAGCAGACTGTCTGACAGAAACAGGAAGGCAGGGAGGGAGCTTCAACGTTTCCTTTCTTGTAAATAAATAGCTTCTCTAGATTGTCTGCTATAATTGGCCATTCCCCCAGAACTTTATGCTCCACTGAAATTACTTAAATAAACAACTTTGGGTTTTGTTTTGTAAAATGCAGGGTTTCATGTATCTCAGACTGGCCTCAAACTTCTTACATAACCCTGAACCCCTGGCCAACACAACCAACCACCTCCTGAGAGATGCTTCTCCCCACCTTTAACTCTGGTTCTTAACTCGGGGGGGGGGGGGAGGTAGTTTCTAGTTCTTCTCTCGAAATTTAGGGCTAAACTTTAAATATTTAATTTATAGTTAGTCCCATGAAATATTATAGAAGCAAAATATGGTGATTCCCCTATATGCACAGGAATAAGAGATGCACATAAAACAGGCAGAGTGAAGGATCCTTGGCCAGGCGGCTGGGCATTCAGGGTTGGAAGAGAAACTCAAGGCTGCTCAGCAGCTGACATTTTCACACAGTACCTGAAATGGCCAGCAGAGGGCGATGAGGGAGCCGTGAAGCACCACATGGAGCCACACCCAGATCATGGTTGCTTATTCCTGTCTCTTCCTGAGTTCTCAAAAAAAAAAAAAAAAAAAAAAACTCGAAATGAGAAATTCTTGTCAAAGAAAAAAGAATGAGAGGAACCGAAATAATAATCTTTTTAATTGAGATAAATTGCATAAAATTACAACTGGGCATTTTCAAGTGGACAACCTGGAGGAATTTCACTTCAGCACCATGTGACGCTCCTGCCTTCTCCCCAAACATCCTACATGTGAGACATCTAAAATTTACAAATATCACGGCAGTGTTTTGTCCTGCATCTGTCACATCCCCCTTTGCCTCAACAGAATTCTGGGAAGAATCCTGCAACACCCCTACCACCCCACCCCCACCACCCCACCCCCACCGGGGTCAGTCCCCTTCATCTTACAGTTCACACCATCTGATCCAGGGTTAAAGTTACAACTGGAAAAACAAAACCATCTGGGTCCTTCGGTTCTTCCTCTGGCACATCTACAGTTGCGGAAGACAGTGAGCACAGATGTTCACCAGCTCCAAATGTTAAGAAAATCGAATTCTTTGACTTCGTACTTAATGTGATGGAAGTGAGCAATGCACTCTCTACCCCAAACCTCAAATCAATGGTGAAATGTGTAGTTATGTCTGGGTTTGTCTGAGAGTCATGTGAAAGGCACCATGTTAACTGATTAGATAACAACTCAGAAATAGCTAATATCATAAAGCCAAAAGGCTTACAAGATAGATCCATTTTTTAGAAAGACAATTTAATCTACTTCGTGGGGTTTTTTTTTGTTTTGTTTTGTTTTGTTTTTTTAAGAAAAAGGAAAAGGGGGTGGGGTGGGGTGGGTGGGAGATTGCTGTAGGACACTGGGTTAAGTGTGGGAGGAAGGGAGGAGTACAGAATGGGGCGGTTCCGCCCTAACAAAGAGGCAGAAACTGTGTCTCAACAGCCACCAAATCCAGTTCAGGGCGGTTTGAGCCAGTTTCTGAGCTGGATTGAGAACAACAGCCACAGGCTGAGACTTCACTAGGGTGAGCTGGAAAATCTAGCCTGGATTTTACAGCCAGACCTGACCTGGACCGGGACTTGCTGGAACCTAAACCCAGTTCCTGGGGCGGCAAAGTCAGATGAAATACCAGGCCTGGTGCCGGATCGGTTGCATACCATCACAGAGGAAGTTCAGAGTCGGGACTCTCTGTCGATATCCGGTCCATAGTTTCCCTCCTGCCGCTTCCGATTGTAGCTGGTGAGGGAAAAAGGGCCTCAGGATATCAGTTTTCAGAGAGCTAGCCAAGGCCTTGGGGGGAGGGGAGGATTTTGTGGCCCGGTTTACTGCCTGCGTTGGAGAGTGGGGGCGGGGATGGACGTAGGAGGGTCTGAAGCACTGAGAAGAACTCTTCACACCCTGCAGTTCACACCATTTTTCCTACACCTATGTTTGCATATCTTTGCAAAGCACGAAATACACAACCCATGCCTATGGCGCTCGAAGCTTACAACTGGACATCTCTGCGACTTGTGCCCCAGGTGTTGACAATGCATGTGCCCACCTCGGCCAACGTGTTGTCCATATGTGTGGCCAAATGACACACATGCTGTACACACCTCAACTAAAAGCAACAGCCATGTCAGGCAACACTGGAATGATGGTTAAGTCTTTGACTACCTCTCTATCCCCAGACACTCGTGACTCCAGGAACGATTGTCACCCATTTGAACAGATGTGTAGGGTGTGTGCTTTCTAAGGCCACATAGGGCTCTGAGGTTTCCCAGGCAGCCCCCACCCCACCCCTTAGAAATCTCCCAGGACACCCAGGGAGTTCCAGAACCTAGACCAAGTCCAGGTCAGTCTCATTTGGGAAGGAGAATGGGGGAGGGGGGCGGATTCTCTCTCCTTGAGTGTCTCCAAATGGCTGGAATCTTCCAGAGTCAGCAAGAGAGTGCTGGAGAGTTAGAAGCCAGTCTGCTGTGGGCATGGGGGAGGGGCGCCCTAGAGTTCTTTTGTTGAGTCTGTGGGTATCAGAAATACCCTGGAGATGTTGAGGGAGAAGATGGGGAGACCCAGGGCTAAAATGTTGAAACGGAGACACCTGGAGGGACTGTTGGAACACAGCGCACTCTGCATTATTTATGGGTGACATGTGAAGAACGGGGAAACTTGTTACTGGCAGCCATGCCCTATCTGGTGCTTATCATACAAATATTGACTAGGTGCTTACACATAAATGCCAGCATCTACTAGTACGTGTGAGCTGCTATGGGCCCTATTTGTTCGAGTGGTTGTTGCTTGGGAAGAGGTGGCTGTCTTTATGGAGAGTAAATGCTTTCATGTGACGATGTAAAAAGCTAAAAAGAGATCAGCAGGAGAAATAATGAGAAGCCCTACACAGTACTATGCGTTTCATAGCTTACATGATCCTAGCCACTGTACATCCCTGAGAACGACCGGCATTGCTGTTCCCATTTTAGAGATGAGAAAAAAGAGAGTTCGAAAGGATTAGTTGTGTTACCGATCTATAACCCGTCAGAGGAAGATACTAGCTCCAAAATCCGTGCTTTTGACCAGACACCATACCGCCACCCTGGTGCCAAATGCTTGCAGGCCCCTCTAAAGCGCCTACTGTGTGCCGCCCTACTCTGGACAGCGTGCTGGGGACGCTGATGAAAGTTCTTGCCTTCAACAAGCTTTCAGTCTAATGACTTTTGTTTCAAGAAGACTTCAGGCCTGGCAAGAGCGGAGTTTTATTTTCAGACTCAAAGGCCATCTGGGAAATTTGAACTTCCGAGCATTTCTGTGCAGTGCTGGTTGGGAGGAGGCCGCGATGCAGGGAGGGACGGGTAACAGCAGGCACCGGACAGGCTGACAGGCTGGCTGCCTGCAAAAGGGCAGGGCCTGGCTCTGGGGAGCTGTAGCCATGGCAACCTAGCCTGTTTCCAGAACAATGTCTCCAGCCAGGAAAACAGCTCCCGAGCCTCCCCGGTATAATCCCCAAAGCTGACTGAAGGCACAAAGGGCTTGATTCTATCTAGTGTGGCGCTCCACACTCAGCCAGAACAAAGCCAGCCATTTGTTGTCCGGGTCCTGTCTTTTGTGGTGCGCTTGTGACAACATCCACAAAGCACGGTGAATGTGTTCCTTTCCGCTGCCTCGTTCTTTTACATCGGATTTATTGTCATTTTTTTCCCTTTAGCCCCATTTTACAGATGCAAGATCCACGAGCGTCAAAGGGGCCTGATATCTATCTAAAGCGAACCTTAAAAAAACCCAGAAGGCCTTTCGGGTTACTAGAGGTTGGGCCCTGACCTTGCCTGTTTTGTTACAGGGCTCTCCAGACGCAGTGAAGAGAGGTCGCGTCCACGTCCTGGGGCCCAGTGGCACTCGGAAACTGTCCCTGGACACGCCCCGGCCAGCTCCCTGGGGACTGCGGTCCGCCCCTCCCCCACGCCGTGGCCCGCCCCTCCCCCACACCGCACTGCAGCCACAGCGAAGAGGGATGCTGGAGGCAGGCACGCCCGCCCCGCCCTGCAGGCCTCCGCACCAGCTGCTTCAAAAGCTGCTTGGGGGAAAAAAAAAAAAAAAAAAAAAGACAGCCTACTGGCGCCTGTTCCCCTCCAGGCCGCCCAGTGACTACTTCCTGTGCACGGAAGGTTGTCAACCACTCATGCAGAACCAGGGTGTGACCTCCCTGAAATCGAGCACAGGGGCCGGCCTCCTCCACTCCAGAAGAGCAACCAGTAAGAGCAATTACTGTGAGGACCGGGAGGGAGAGATGGCGTGGCTGGTGAAGTCTGAGCTCATGACCAAAAACATAATTATCCACCAATGTCTACATCTATAAATAATATGAATATATAAAGTATGCCCTCCCAGAAGAAATGCGACTTCCAATACGTTATTGTAATAAAAGTCTTGCCAGGGCAAGCGTGGAGGCACATGCATACTTTTAGTCCCAGCCCTTGGGAGGCAGAGGCAGGCAAGTAAGACCTGCCTGGTCTACCAAGAAAGTACCACTACAGCTAGGGCGACAGAGAGAGGGAGAGGGGGAGGGAGGGAGGGAAGAGGGTGGGAGGGAGAGAAGGAGAGAGGGAGAAGGGGAGGGAGAAAGGGGGGAAGGGAGGGAGAGGGGGGGAAGAAGGAGAGAGGGAGGGAGGAGGGAGAGGGGGGGAGGGAGGGAGGGAGAGAGACCAAGAGAGAGACTGAGAGGGAAAAAGAAAAAAAGAAAGAAAACTTGCCCTAAAAAATTGGTGATACGCACTCATGTAATCCCAGCACGAAGACGCTGAATCAGGAGAATTGTCCAGAGTACCGGGCCAGCCGGTGCTGCGTAGCAAGACTACCTCAAGAAACACCTCTGTGCGACAGAAAAACATGAAAGGAAAGTAACTCTTGTTCCGCAGGAACGCTTAAAGGGTTCAAACAATCTTTCCCACCCAGTCCTTAGATGTTTCTTTGCTCTGAAGGAAGAAGTGTCTCCACCCAGCCCCAGAGGAACAATTGGGAATCACCCCCCTGAGAGTTCTCAGAAGGCTTTCTTTCCCCTAAATGCTGACACTGAGGTAAATCCTCCTAGCCAAACGGAGTGGTCACTGCCCATTGGGTTCCTTCTTATTCAAAGGCTCACATAAGAGGGGCTAAGGCCAGCCTGGGGCTCCATGCTGTGTGCGTTAAAGGACAGCTTGGGGCTCCAAGCTGAGTCTAAGCGCTAGAAGCTGGCACTAAATAGCCTAAGCCCTGGATTGTTTGCAGTCCCCATGGTTCCATTTCAACATATAGTTTACTTACCTTCATGTTTGTAAATGCATGTTTAAGGGCAACCTTTATTCTTCCTTAAGCTCAAAGCTCTTAAGCTGGGAGATTCGGGAAGACATCACCTTCCAAGCATTATTTGGTGTAAGTGAAGGATTTTCCCCCTGGGGTGGGGGAGGGGAGGGTGCTGGGTAAGGGCCTCAGGACTGGCACACTCTAGGCTCGATCCACCTCTGCGCTTCAACTCCAGCCCAGAGATGGATCTTTCCGGTGAAGTGAAGAACACTATCCTATTGGTAGTTCTTATAACAAAGTGACATCATTGTCCCCCAAGTTTGATCCCTGTGACATCCGGGATGTAATCAGCAGTCAGCCAGGCACCATGACACTGATTAGCTGGGCTTGGGATTTAACAAGCACAGAATAAAGTGGAACATACTTGCACTGAGCCAGCGCTGAGGAAACTGGACATGACGGTGCAGGCCGGCCATCCCTGCATCCTCCAAGTAGAGGAAGACGGATCTCAAGAGTCCAAAGTCATCCTCAAGTGCTTAGTGAGGGTGAGACAGCCTGGGATACGTCGTGGCTCAGGATTCGGCTAACTGTAAGGTTCTCCTACAGCAGTGACTCAGGCAGATCGTTTTACAAGTGTCCTTTATGGAGTTAATTTGTTTCTGTTCCCTCGGTCCCACAGTTTCAGCTATAAAGAAAAAGCTGCACCCAAGTGATTTAAATGGGGGGGGGGTTTATAAACCTTAAAATGACCTGCAAATACATCAAAGTGTATAGCGCACCTCCACGCCCCCTTCTGTAGTTTTGTGTGTCAGCTAGCACAAAACTTGACCGGTGCTATGAAGTTGAACTTGCAAAATGGTGGTGTGTTTGTCTAAAGAATTGAAGGAGATAGCCCCAGGGACGCTGAGGCCCATAGGGGATACCCAGGTCAAAGAGAAACACAAAACCTGTTCAACTCAGAACCTTCCTGCCACAATCCCATGGTCCTCTCTGTTCTTCTGCACAAAAGTCTAATATCAAAGTACCTTGTTCTTCCAAAGTGCATTTGAAAGGTGCTAACTCTCAAGTAAACCATTTTTTCCCAAGATTTATTTTAAAATATATTTAAATACATTTTGAAATACCTATTTATTTTGGCTGGGTCATGGTGGTACACACCTTTGATCCAAGTACTCAGGAGTCCAAAGCCAGCCTGGTCTACAGAGTGAGTTCCAGAAGAGATAGGGCTACACACAGAGAAACCGTGCCTCAAAACTGAAAAAAAAAAAAAAACCAACCCCCCCCCAAAAAAAACAACAACAACAAAAAAAAACAACAAAAAAAATTTTGAATTATGTATTGATGCATTTGTCTACATTAGGGTATGCCTGCCTCTGTGTGTGTGTGTGTGTGTGTTGGGAGGGGGGTGCCTGAGGAAGCAGAAGCATCAGACGCCCAAGAATTTTTGAAGGTATGGGCTTCCTGGTTTGGGAACTGAACTCTGGAAGAGCAGCACATGTTCTTAACTGCTGAGCTATCTCTTCAGCCCCAAATAAACTAACTCTTGTCTCTCTAGTATTGACTGTCCCATAGTGAATAGATACCATTCAGAAACGGTAAAACTGTGGTCACATAATAGCAAGACAGAGATTGGAACGAACTGATAATGTACAAGGAGACAGGCTGCTCCCGAATCATTCAAGACCCAAACTACTCTTTCTTTTTATCTTTATCCATAGGGGTTCCATTATGTACCCCTCTCTGGCCTAGGATTACAATCTAGCACCACCATGCCTATTGGCACCCCACTCTTAAAGACCAGCATTATTGATTCATTCATAAAGGTAGAATTCCATGACCTAATTAGCTTTCACTGAGGACCACATCCTAATGTCTGTGACTAGCCCATGGAAACCATATCATGGATCATTTCCAAAGAGTGAACCTAAGGAAGGTTCAAGCCTCAGCCATCTATCTCTCTGGCTGTAACGATTTATACATGCTTGGCTCAGGAAGTGGCCCTACCAGGAAGTACAGCCTTGTTGGAGTAGGTGTGTCACTGTAGGTGTGAGCTAAAAGACCCTCATCCTAGCTTTCTGGGAGCCAGTCTTCTACGGTTTGTCTTCAGAACACAAGGTAGAATTCTCAGCTCTTGCACCATGCCTTCCTGGATGCTGCCATGCTCCCACCTTGATGGTACTGGATTGAACCTTGGAACCTGTAAGCCAGCCCCAATTCAATATTGTCCTTTATAAGATTTGCCTTGGTCATGGTCACAGTAGTAAAACCCTATCTAAGACACTGGCTGTACTACCCCCATGGAAGCCTTGCCATTTACCATTTCCACTGAGTGACTGAGGAAGGTTCAAGCCTCAGCCTTGAAGTCCTCTAATATCCACTTCCAACCAGACTTCCATCCTGATGGAAGCCACTGTTGCCTACCGTCTCTGCTTCAGAAGGAGCTGATCTGAGCTCCATCCCTAAGAGGTGGGCTTTGTTCTGCATAATTCAGTGACCTAATAGCACTCCCTCCTTTCGATGGCTTCAGTAATTGCAATATGACCCAAATCTGACTATGAAGGTTGCCAAATGCGTCGGTAAAGAAGACCAGGCTATCCATCCAGTGAAGCAGGAAAGCTGAGTGCAGATCTTCAGCTCTCTCTCCTCACCTCCACAGCCAACCTCTCATTCTCTGTAGTAGCCTCCCCTTTTCTCTGCCCCCATCCCCAACAGATCACAGCTTCCTCCTTCAGCCATCCTCCACATTCAGGCTGTTACCCAGCCCCCAACTCCAGCAGGCATTCCCTGGGAATTCACCAGCCCAGCCTGACAGAGAAACACTTGAGCCAGCAAAAACAGGCAGGCAACCTGCACATATTCATTCTCTCTCCTAGGAGCCAGATCTACCTCCCCAGTCCTATCCTCTGCTCTGCACCAGACTACTTGTGGTCTCTCCTTACTCTCTGTCTCCACTCTTAGGGACTAAGCAAATCCTGGTAGAATGTCTTGCTCTCCTCTCTCCTGTAGACCCCTCAGCGTACCTCTTATCCCCAATTCCCAAGTGTCAGCTCCCAATACCTAGAAATACATTTTACCCAAAACCCCCATAAGCCCCACTTAGCAGGACCCCAGAATTTCCTACCACGCAACAAACAGCCACATCATCGTAAGAAACAGAAAAGGCAACAGAAAGGAAACAAAACACTGACTCAACAAACACCAGACCAGATATCAGCACCTAGAATTGCAAGTTTCTAAAACTCGGGTGCTTAGACAACATCATAGAAAAACATAATGACAGCCAAGACAGTATGTCTCCCTGAGAGCCACAACCAAAGACAGCAGGCCCAGAGAACTGCAACAGAGCTGAGGCACAAGGCAAAGACCCTGAAATAGCTTTTATGAAAAGGATAAAGGTCCTTAAAGAGGGAAGAAATACATTGCTTAAAGAAATCCACGAAAACAAACACAGTGGCAGGAAATGAATGAAACCATTCAAGACCTAAAAGTGGAAATAGAATCAGCAAGTAAACCCGAAACCGAGGGAATCTGGGAATGAAAAATGTAGGCCAGTGGATAAAGATCTCAGAGACAAGCTCAACAATAGGACACAAGATGAAAGAAATCATCTTGGGCGTTGAAGACACAATAAACAAAATGAATGCATCAAAGAAAATGTTAAATCTAAAACCTCCTGGCACAAAATTGCTAAGAAATCTGGGACACAATGAAAAACCTAAGAAAAATAGAAATAGAGGAAGGAGAAGAAACCAGGTCAAGGCACAGAAAATATTTTCAACAAATCATAGAAAAAAAATCTCTCACTCTGATGCTTTGTAAATGCTTGGCCCAGGGAGTGGCACTATTAGAAGGTGTGACTCTGTTGGAGAAGGTGACTCACTTTATAAGAGTTGCATTAATCATGGTGTCTGTTCACAGCAGTGAAACCCTAAGACAGAACTTGGTACCAGGGACTGGGGTATCGCTGTGATAGGCCTGACCATGCTTTTGTTTGGAACAATGTGGATTTGGGGACATTGTATTCAGAAAGTAGTGGAATGCTTTAAGTGAGGCTCAGTGGACTATCCTAGTGGGAATATGGAAGACTTTGTTACTGGAGTGATTTGAATTGTGGGGACCTGGCCCAAGAGGTTTCAGTGGAGAATTCCAATCTGTGGCCCTGAGACTGTTTTTGTGGTATTTTGTTGAAGAATGTGCCTACTTTTTGCCCTTGTCTGAAGAGTCTGCCTGAGGGAAGAGACAGATTAATTGTATTGATAAAAGAAGTCTCAAAAAGCCCAGTAGAGCCTTTGTTCTTTTGTTAAGACTCATGAAGATAATTTTGAACAAGCATAGCAAGCTGAGAAAGGAAAATATAAAACATATGGTTTGAGTATTAAAGAGGCACCAGGAAGTGAATCGGAGCTAAATCCTGTGTTCAAGGATATTAATTTGAATTAAGGGATTAGTGACCTTAAGGCAAGATCCTACCCAGCTAAAATTAAAACCAGCCATGGTGGTACACATTTTTTTAAGACATAATTTATTTATAATATATAAAATTACACTGTAGCTGTTTCAGACACACCAGAAGAGGGCATCAGATCTCATTACAGATAGTTGTGAGCCACCATGTGGTTGCTGAGATTTGAACTCAGGACTTCTGGAAGAGATGTCAATGTTTTTAACCACTGAGCTATCTCTCCAGGCCCTGGTAGTACACACTTTTAATCTGAGGAGGCAGTCAGCTGAGTTCAAGATCAATCTACAGAGCAAGATCTTGGATAGTCAAGCTTAGACAGTGAGGAGTTGGTAAACAGAGAGCTAGTGATCGTGTAATAAAACAAGGGGGGGCATGTTCCTGCCCCAGCAAGGAGCAAAACTTGGCAGCTTTTACCACATGGCTCTGAATTTACAGTCCAGATTAAGAGACCAGCATCACTGAGGTAAAATCTTCTGGGAAGTGTTTTTTGAGAGCACAAAGAAGCTATCTTCCACAGATAGCCAAGGTTGTACTTTCTGCTGCAATTGCACTTTGTAATGTGTAAGAGTCACCCAGGTGGCACTAGTTTTGAAGGCAAGAAGGCATCATGAAGAACAGCTGAGGTTTGGCTCTTTGAGAGGCTAGGAAAGGCCATTGGTGAAGCTTCAGTTGCAGTTGACAGCCCAGGATTCAAGGGGTCATACAAAAGTTTTGAGGCTTGTCACCATGAAGAGAGCCTATGAGAGTCTATCGGTGAAGCCTGGTAGCAGTGGAAGGCCCCAGTGTACTGAAGATGCCAGTACCATGAGATGATCCCTAAGAACCTCAGCAGCAGTGGTGTGAATCAACCTGAGCTTACAGTGCTACAGAGGGCAGAACTAGGAAAGTGACACCAGCCCTTTAGAGGAGCCCAGAAGATCGTGTGAAGATACCAGACATTGAAACAAGAAGTTGTGACATGGCAGTTGCTTTGGATACCCCAAGATTTTCAAGATGCCAGAGCCATAGAATATTTCCTGAAGAATGCTGCTAATAAGAAAGAAGTTTCTCATAGTCAACATAGATGAAAAAGGAGTTGAAGATCTGAAAACTTCTTCTTTGACATCAGACATGGAGATGCAGAGTTTGGAGTTTTCCCAACTGTTTTCTTGTTTTGATTTGGAGATTACAGTTAAGTGATTGGATGGATCTCAGAAGAGACTTTGAACTTTGGACTTTTAACATTGTTGATACTGCTATAGACTATGGGACTTTGGAAGTTGGACTAAATGTACTTTCTATTATGCTATGGCTAGATATGGCTCCCATAGACTCATGTGTTTGAACAAGTCTATGGGAACCAGGGAGTGGAATGTGATAGTTTGTATATTCTCAGACCAGAGAGTGGCACTATTAAAATGGGTGGCACTGTTGGTGTAGGTGTGTCACTGTGGATGTAGGCTGTAAGACCCTCATCCTAGTTGACTGGAAGCTAGTTTTCTGTTAGCAGCCTCCAGATAAAGTTGTAGAACTCTCAGCTCTGCCTGTACCATGCCTGCCTGGATGCCACCATGTTCTATCTCTGATGATAATGGACTGAACTTCTGAACCTGTAAGCCAGTCCCAATTAAACATTGTCCTTTTTAAGAGTTTCTGTGGTCATGATATCTGTTCACAGCAGTAAAACCCTAAGACGCTAACTTAAAGAAGAAAAAGCCTATCAAGTTACAAGAAGGAAACAAAACACCAAATAGACTAGAATAGAAATTTTCCTCTCAGAAAATAATAATCAAAACACTAAATGCACAGAATGAACAAAAAAAGAATATTAAAACATACAAAGCAGAAAAAAAAGCCAAGTAACATGTAACACCTGACTGACTTCTCAGTAGAGATTCTAATACACAGAAGGGCCTGGATCAATGTGCTACTGATTTCAAGAGACCTCAGATGAGATGACAGCCCAAAGTACTATGACCAGCAAAATTTTCAATCCCAATAAACAGGAAAAAAAAAGATATTCAGTGACAAATATCTACAATATCTACACACACAGCCCTACACAATGTGATAAAAGAAAAACTACAACCTAGAGGTTAATCACAACCAAGAAAACATAGGAAGTAAATAATCGCAGGTCATCAAATCAAAAGAGGGGAAACACACACACACACACACACACACACACACACACACACACGCACACACCAGAACAATAAGATTAACCAATCTAGAAACACCGCTCATTGATATCCCTCAACACCAATGGTCTCAACTTCCCAGTAAAAAGACAAAGACTAACAGAATGGATTCAAACCAGAAACCATCCTGCTGTATTCAAGAAAAGGGACAGAACATCAAGAATAGGCACAGGAAGGTAAAAGGATGGGAAAAGATATTCTAAGCAAAATGACCTAAGAAGCAAGCTGGCGTAGCCATTTTAATATCTGACAAGATAGATAGACCTCAAATCAAAACTAATCAGAAGAAACAGGGAAGGACACTACATACTTCTCTGTTGCAAATATTTGATCACACTGTGAACCTTGAAATCGTATTGTTTACTAAAAAAACAAAAAACCTGTTTTTAGTTGTAGTGTGGTTCAATTCTTGGCATTCACCTTTATTCTCTCTGGCTGTAATATAGACACACCCTTAGTAAATACTTTTAATCCCAATAAATTAAGGTAAAGTTAGTTTGTAGAAGAAAGCACCCAGGCTAGAGAGATGGCTCAGTGGTTAAGAGCACTGACTGTTCTTCCAGAGGTTCTGAGTTCAATTCCCAGCAACCACATGGTGACTCACAACCATCTGTAATGAGATCCAATGCCCTTTTCTGGTGTGTTTCAAGACAGTGTACTCACATACATAAAATAAAGAAATCTTAAAAAAAAAAAAAAAAAAAAAAAAAAAGCACCAATGTTTGAAAGTGATATCTAATTGAGTGAAGATAATTCGGGGAATCAAAGAAAGATTATCCAAAATAGGATATGCTAAACTCTTGTGAGAAGAGAGAGGAAAGGAAAGCTACTTGTGGGGCAGTTGAGAGAAACAGAGAGAGAGAAGGAGGCAGTTTTACTAGGAGAGTTGTACAGCTTGCAGAAAGAGAACAAGTAAGACACAGGTGAAAATAGAACAAGCCAGAGAATGAGAAGAATCCAGAAGACTAGAACATATTGCCAAAGTTAGTATGAGGCCAAGCAGAGCCAAAGTCAGATTGTATCAGTCATCTTAGAGAGGAGCCTTGAGCCAGACTATGTGTTGCTCAGCCAGCAAGGGCTCAGACAGTGCTATAAAGGATGAGCATATTGAGCTGTAAGTCTCAGAGGTTGAAAACATTTTCGGCCTGGATTAGAACCTACAGGGGTGAGAAACTTGCAGGACGAGGCCTAGGGTCCTTGCAGACGAGCAGATGGAAGCAATATGCCTCCCAGCCAATTAGATCAGACAAGTAAGAGTTATATTAATACCAATCAAAAGAAAAAAATCTACCAAGAAGATATTGTAATTCTTAACAACCGTGTACAAAAAAAAAGTAACCAAGTTCAGTAAAAAGATATAACTACAGCATAAATCACAGATTAACTTTTACACACTGAGAGTGGGTAACCTAGGACCCCATTCATCAATAGACAGACCATCCAGACACAACTAAACAGAAATATTGAAGCTGTTGACATTATAAATCAAATATATTTAACATATTTGTATAACATTTCATCCGAACACAAAAGAGTACACCTTCTACCAGGAGGTGGGCAGTAAGCAGGAAGTAAAGTGAATAAGTAAAAAGTACAAACACAAACACCTTTTCAGCACTTTCTGGAACCACATAACCAGATCTATAAAGCAAATTTTAACAGGTACAAGAAAATTGAAATAATACCCTGCATTATGCCTGCCCACTTTGTATTAAAGCTGGATACCAACAACAGAAATGTAAAGCTTTCAAACTCATAAAAAACTCAACAACTCACCACTGAATGGTAACGGGTCAATATAGAAATTAAGCTAGGCAGTGGTAGATCTTTGAGTTCAAGGCCAGTTTGGTCTACTGAGTGCATTCTAGGACAGCCAAGACTACACAAAGAAAATCTGTCTTGAAAAAGCAAAACCAGGGGTTGGGGATTTAGCTCAGTGGTAGAGCACTTGCCTAGCAAGTGCGAGGCCCTGGGTTCGGAAGACAAAAATAACGAAAAAGCAAAACCAAACACCACTACCACTCCCCCAAAAAGGAAGAAAAAAAGAAAAGAAAAGAAAATGACTTTCTAGAATGTTATGAATATGAATCCACAAAATACCCAAATTTATGGACACAATGAAGACAGTTCTAAGAGGAAAATCAGCACCAAATAAACAAAAGCAAACCAAACTTGAGAGATGCTGTTATATTTGTAATTTTAACAGCACACCTGAAGGATTGAGAACGAAAAGAAACCACAGGGCTAGAGAGATGACTCAGTGGTTAAGAGCACTGACTGTTCTTCCAGAGGTCTTGAGTTCAAATCCCAGAAATCATATGGTGGCTCACAACTATCTGTAATGAGATCCAATGCCCTCTTCTGGTGTGTTTGAAGACATCTACAGTGTAGTCATATACATAAAATAAATAAATTTTAAAAAAAGAAAGAAAAAGGGAATCAAAATATCAAATACTGAAGAACTTCAAAGAGTCAAAAGGATATACTTTAAAACTCTACCAAACTGGAAAATCTAAAATAAATAATTTTCTTCATATATACTGCTTACCAAGGTTAAACCAAGATGATAGACAATTTAAATAGAGGTATAACTCCTAGTGAAATAGAAGCAGTTTAAAAAATCTCCCAGACCAAAAGCCAAACAAAAGAAACAAACAAAAAGCTTAGGACCAGATGGTTTTTGCATAGAATTCTACCATACTTTCAAAAAAAAAAAAAAGAAAGAAAGAAAGAAAAGAAAAGTTTGTGCCAATACTCCTCAAATTATTCCACAAAATAAAAACAAGTGAATAAAATGTCCAATTTACTTTATGAGACCATAGTTATCCTGATACCCAAATTACACATGGCTCCCATAGACTCATGTGTTTGAATGCTTGACTCATAAAAAATGGTATGATTTGGAGGTATGGCCTTGTTGGGATAGATTATGGTCTTGTTGGAGGAAGTGCATCACTGTTGGGTGGACTTTGAGGTCTCCTATGTTCAAGTTACACCCAGTGTCACACACTGTCTCTTTCTGCTGTTTATGGATTACAATGTAAAATTCTCAGCTTCTCCAAGCATGCCTGCATGCTGCCATTCTTCTTGCTGAGATGATAATAAACTAAACCTCTGAAACCATAAGCCAGCTCCAATGAAATGTTTTTCTTTATAAGAGTTGCAATGGTTATGGTGTCTCTTCATTGCAATAGAAACTCTAGGATTCCTGATAAAGAAGCCACAAATAAACACTGGAATAAAGACATCATCTTCAACAAATAGTTCTGGTCAAACATTCTGGCTTCATATAGAAAAATCCAAATAGAGCTGTACATCTCACTCTTCAGAAACTCAAGTTGAAAAGGGTAAAAGACCTCAACATAAAACCAGAAACACTGAATCTGAGAAAGTGGGGAATAAACTTGAATTCACTGGCTCAGGAAACCAATTTCTTAACAGAAGTTCAAAACACAGCACTAAGATCAAACATTAATTAATGGAACCTTATAAAACTGAAGTGCTTCTGTCTAGCAAAGGACAAAGTATCAGCCTACAGAATAAGAAAACATTTTTTCCCAGCTACATTTCCAACAGAGAAATAATATTCAAGGTATATACAGAACTGAAAAACAGGACAGAACAGAATTCAGTGTAGTGGTTCCTTACAAATATGGGAATCAAAATACGTCAAGATCAATCGATATATCCTAAAATACAACATTTTTAGGCATATGCCCAAAAAACTATTTCAACCTGCCATGGCCACATGTTCAACTGTTTATTGCTGATCTACTTAAAACAGCTTGAAATTAGAAATTAGACACCATCTAGATGTCTATGGGGGTTTGAATCAAAATAGCACCCATGGGTGTCACTATACATTTTTTCCAACTTACTTTAATAACTGTTCAACCTCTCATCTAGCCTACCACCCACCAGACATAGCAGGAGAGAAAGTTAGTAGGATATGGATGAAGTGGACCTGTTTAGCAATAGTTCTTTGGGGACAAGCTCAACCTTCTGTCAGCAGTTTGGTCTCCTGGCAAACACCAAATAGGAACCAGCAGCTGCAGTCCAGTCCTCAAGGCCTGCAGACTCCAGGCAGGAACCAGCAGTTGCAGTTCAATCCTGAAGAAACAGCCAGGCTCACCAACCAGCCTGAGGTAAGGCCTCAGAAGTGGCAAGCTGCCATCGGAACCTCATGAGAAATTTCTTCGGTGAATTTCTCAATGGTGGTGTTACCAGAATCGGAGCTCAACAACACTATGCAAGGCGAACCAATACATGTGTGTCATTAGCAATGACTCATGAGGCGAGACAAACCGAACCAACGCTCCTCTCCCAAGGTGCGTGGCTCATATTTATACGCCTTTATCACACATCATTCACAAGTCTGCTACAGCAAAACATTCTTTCACCTGTGTCTGCTTCAGGAAAACATCTTTTCACCTGTGTCTGCTTTAGCAAGACATGCTTTCACCTGTGGGCCTTAGCAAACCATCATTTCACATAACTGACTTTCCAAAGAAACTAGAAATTTTCATTTCACGAGTCCATAGGGAATGAGACTATTAGGCACTATGGCCTTGTAGAAGTGGGTGTGGCCTTGTTGGAGTGGGTGTGGCCTTTTGGGAAGAAATATGTCTCATTTCACTTTCTGCTGCCTGCCAATTGAGATGTAGAACTTTCTGCTCCTCCAGCACCACCTCTGCTTGAACATTGCCATACATCCTGCCATAATAATAATAGACTAGATCTCTATATTTGTAAGCCATCCCCAATGATGTTTTTAGATAAGAGTTGCCGTGGTCATGGTGTTTCTTCACAGTAACAGAAACCCTAACTAAGACAATGTCCCTGAACATTGACTAGATAAAGAAAAGGTAACATTCATACAGTGGAATATGATACAGTCATTAAAAAGTCAAAACCATGACATTCTCAAGGAAATGGATGGAACTATAAAAAGAAAAAAAGATCCTGACTGAGGTAACCCAGACCCAGACATACAAATCTGGTATGTATTTGTTTGTATGTGAGTACTATGTGAGGAATAGCTGCTGCTGTTAAGTCAATGAAACCCAAGAACCACACAAGTTAGGTATAAAATTAGGACTGGGGTGCCGTGGGAATGTTGCTGCTGCTGGTGGTGGTTGCGGTGGTAATAGTAGGGGTGTGTAGGTAGCTCTCTCCAGAAGTAAGGGAAATAGAATACATAGTTCTGGATGAATGAACAGGGGTGGGGGGTGGGGGGAGACTGCCATGGGAGGATCATGTGGGGAGTGAGAGGGAAGGAGACAGGAAAGGAATACCGGAAGAGACACTAAAAAGTAAGGCCCATTTGACATAGTAAAGAAACCTAATACAGTAGATTCTTTAAGAAAAAAAATCAGTGATCTAAATGAAATCATCAAAATAATTAGATAGACAGAGTCCCAACTTGCCATCTCTTACCAAATGAAGCTTCCTGTTCTAGGATTACGTTATACCTAATTGAATTGTAATCCAATGGCTCTCATGGGAATTCCCAAACAACCCAGGTGAGTAACAAATATTTTTGCAACCTACTTTTAATAAGATTCAACCTCTCCTCTAGCCCATCACCCAGCAGAGATAGTGGAAGAGAAAAGTTATTAGGATAGAGGGGAAGTGGACATGCTGAGCATTGTTCTTTGGGGGCAAGCTCATCTTTCTTAGCAGTTTAGTCTGTTGAAAACACTAAATACAAATCAGCAGCTACAGACCAATCCTGTAGGCAGGCAGACACCAAGCACGAGCCAGCAGCTTCAGTTTGTCCTCTGGGAAGAACTGCAAGGCTTGCCAACTGGCCTGATGTGAGGCCACAGAAGTAGCAAGAGACACCAGGAACCTCGGGAGCACTTCACTCAGTAGCGGCTTTATCACAACTTGAGATTGACAATGTTATGTAAGGCAAACTAATATGTCAAAGTCAGACAGAGAGGTGAAGAAAGGCTATACTGACACACTGAAATTCCTCCAGGGAAATTTTGGGTTGTTAGTCTCATTAATAAAACAATTTAGAGGGGGCTGGAGCAATGGCTTAGTGGTTAAGAGCACTGACTACTCTTCCAGAGGTCCTGAGTTCAATTCCCAGCAACTACATGGTGGCTCACAATCATCTGTAATGGGATTGATGCTCTCTAGAATGTACACACACACACACACACATATGTATAAATTTAGAAGTGGGCTTTGGGGAAGTTCAAGAACAATTTTATTAGTTAAATTATTTTATTTTTATTTACTTTGTGTGTATACATATGTGTGTGTGTGCACACATGCAGGCGCATATGCAGTGGTGCACATGTACAGTCCAGAAGTTCCCTCTTCCACCATCTGGATAATTGAACTTAAGGTATGAAGCTTGACACAGGCACCTGTATCCACTGAGCCATCTCAGCAGACCTTCATTTGTAGTATTTGGGAGAAAAGACAACAGGCGGAAAATTAGAAATCTCCATAGCTGCTGGAAGGAGACAGGTGGGTAAAAGGAAAAAGAGTCACCCTCACTTTTTTTTTTTTTCTTTTTTGAGACAGGGTCTCAGTCTGTAGCTCTGGTTACCTGGCACTTGCTATATAGACTAAGATAATCCCAAACTCATAGAGATCTATTGTGGCAAATATAAAAAGATGGCTTAACCTTTTATTCCACACCCCCCGCCCCCCTCCCCCCCCGCCAGTCTCACTCCATGGATGCTGCTCTAGTGTGGAGTTGAGTGTACACATTTGGTCCCCATACTACTTGGCACTCCAGGCTCCCTCTAACCATTCAGGCATGGTTCACTCCACCGCCCCATTGTTTCCATCCTGCATGGAGGTAACCGCCCCAGCATGTTTCATTTCTCCATTGCCTGGCACAGACATAACTCCAAAGCCCGGTAGATTATCAAACAGGTTTATAGGTTAAATTCTCAATCTACAAACCTTCTACATAATAAACTAACATCCAATGGACAAAGATACCAACTGCCATTTTATATGAGATACACTGACCTACAGAAACCCTCACAAATATTCATATCTACCTTTTGCCAATTACGGCCACCTGGATCTAGATCCTCCTTCTCGAGCTCCATCTTGATTCCTCCAGGAATCTCCTCTCTGCCTCCTGCCTCCACTTCTGCTGCTTCACCTTTATCTGCCTATTTCTCGCATGTCCAATCGCCTTATCATAAATCTGCAGAAATCCACCTGCCTCTCCTTCTGAGGGCCAGTATTAAGGGTGTGACAACCATACCTGGTGAGTCACACTTTGTAAGTTGGCCATGGAGGTCTGATCTGAAAGAAAGGAAGAAGCAAATTTAAGTCCTTTGAGTTAGATCTCTGAAAAGTGGGTAGGTTTATCAGGGAACATCTGTAAACTCCTGCAGCAGGGATAAGCTTATGGGAGGACTTATTGTCTTTTTTTTTTAAAAGATCTGTTTATTTATTATATATAAATACAATGTAACTGTCTTCAGACACACCAGAAGATGGCATCAGATTTCACTGCAGATACTTGTGAGTCACTATGTAGTTACTGGGATTAGAACTCAGGACCTCTGAAGAGCAGTCAGTGCTCCTAACTACTGAACCATCCCAGGACTGATTGTCTTAATACAGGGACATTTATTCCTCCTATCTTAGTGAATCAGCTTTCCTGATGCATGCTTCCCAAACAGGTGATATTTGAGCCCCATTGCATTAACCCTGATCCGGCTGTAAAGTTGTTAGCTGTTGCTATAGCTTGAGGGCCATGCCTATCTGCTCCTTTTGATGATGAACATGGACTGACCCTCTAAAACTCTAATCAAGCCCCAAATTAAATGTCTTCTAAGAATTTCCTTGGTTATAGTGCCTCTTTACAGCAACAGTAATTAACTTAAGACAAGGATGTTATTCCTAAGATGCACAAGCACACTTTTTTAGAATATTTACATATCTGCTCTACAGAAAAGCAAATGATCTATGCAAACCACACCAGACGTGCTTTTTCCTACACAAATATTACCCTGGTGATTTACATAATAACTCCACAATAGGCCTAGCCCACTCACTTGAAATTTGTTATCAGGAAAATCAGAAGTTCAAGGTTACCCTCCTCTATATTAGTAATTTGAGGTCTGGGCTATGTGAAATTCTGTCTCAGAAAACAAAACAATAAAATAAAAAATAAACACAAAAATAAAAATTCCAACATTTGATTACCAGTATTACCATGGCATACAACTATAATCTCAGCAATTGAGAGGTAAAGGTGATTTCAAGGTCACTTTTTGTGAGAGGCAGAGATTTGTGCTCACAGATGCAGCCTAGGAGAACTGGGAGTGTTAAACTCACAGTTTGTCTCTTCAAACAAAAGCATGCAAAACCTATTTTCTACCTACTAGGCTGGGAGCAAACAGCCCACTGACATTGTACTATTTGTGTAACACAGACCACAATAGACCCTCCTTAGACCCTTATCATGAGCTTGTAAACCTATAGAACCCATTAAAATGAACAGTGTCCTGTGTGGTCTAATCTATAGAAACCATCTTTTAAAACTGTTTATTCTTTGTGAATTTCATATCATGCACCCGATTCTACTGATCTTGTTCTCTCTTTGTACCTGCCCTTGCAACCTTCCCAAAATAACATTAAAAAAAAAAAAAAACTCACTGTGAAAGCTGTAGTTTGTGATAGGTGTCCCAAGGTAAACCTGTTGTCCACTTTTCACTTGCAAATGTTCATTACAATGGTCTAGTTTGAGGCCTCTGGCTCCTGCTATATTACCAATGCTGGATCCTCATTAGGACTCATCTCATATATTCTGCTGTTTCCCTGTGTCATTGAAATCCTGTAGCTTTGGACCTGTAGGACTGGCCCCTCCACGTGCTCCAGCAGTTCTTGGAGTTGAGGTGGGCCAACTCAAAGCCCTGGATTTGGATCTGGGTGGTAGCTAAGGTAGTTAGCCCACCAGATCTCCCAAACCCAGACCACCAGGGTGAGCTCTCCAGCATTGC
Source organism: Micromys minutus (assembly GCF_963924665.1). Classification (NCBI taxonomy): domain Eukaryota; kingdom Metazoa; phylum Chordata; class Mammalia; order Rodentia; family Muridae; genus Micromys; species Micromys minutus. Next base: position 11,913,987 of record NC_137972.1, on the reverse strand, counting down.
ACTGCCTAGCTCACCCAATGCCTCAACCAGCAATGGGTAGAGCCAGTTTTTCTCTTCTGTTCTTGGAGCCAGCTCGCCTGTACCCATCCCAGCAAAGCCAGGTCTGTTGTAGTGCCTAGGACAGGTTCAGTGCCTGCTCTCCCAAATGTTGTTGCATTGAGGGGCAGGGCCAGCTCTCCCACTCTCATGAACTCAGGGCCTGCTCTTCTGCCTGCCATAGGTAGGGTAGTGTGTGTGTCAAGGTATCTTTCCTCACCAACACTAAAACTTACCTCTATGTAAGATGCCATATGTACTTTACAAAGAGTTGCAATATTGTCGTGTCTTAAGCTTTGTTGTACACATGAGATTTAGTAACTTGTCACCAAGAAAATTTCCACCAAATTGTGCTGGACTTAAATATGAATATACCTAAAATAAATTATTCAGGGTCAAAACTCCGAAGTTTGAACCAACACTGGCTACGAAGTTGTGTTGATCCCAACTTACCTCTGATGAATCACTACTCTGATGGCTATGGCATTCCCAGAAACCACCTTAATGCTTTGCTGCATAGAAAATTGGAGGCATAACGTGCCTAAGGAGGTATAAAGTGACTTTCTATCCTTTGCTTCTGACCCTATAGCCTCACAATGATAATGCCTAAGCATACTTGTCTTGCCATCTATAAACTCCTTAAGGATGGTGGCTAGAAACGGTATCTGAATGCCCGAATAACCTTAGCTGGCAGACAAGAATGTGTCTAACCTTCATGTAATAAAGTCTACACAGCAGATCAAGTCGAGAGCCTATGGAATAGAGCAATTTTCCTGGAGATATTTCTTCTGGTACCTAACTGGTGAGGTCATCCTTTACCTCCACCCGCCTCTGGAGATTATTCCTGCCACCCTGTGCTGCAGCCATTCTGAGACTGGCAGACCTCCCCACAAAGATCTGGAGGGTGAAGACCTACAGGAATAATGACAGGGGTTGGGGTGAATAGAGGTAGTTACAGAGGGAGTACTGTGTCCTTAGGACTGACAAGAAAGAGAAGGGAAAAAGAAGTGTTCCCAGGCATAGTAGTACATGTCTGTAGCATTTAGTTTCAGCACTCAAGAGGCTGAGGGAGGTGATCTCTGTGAGTTCCAGGCCAGAATTCCAAGCCAGCCAGAGCTACATGATGACAGACCCTATCTATCTGTGTGGTCCGGGCCTTCCAGATAGCGCAAGGTCACATCTGCTTCCAGCCTCCTGGGCAGAAAACAGGTTATGATTATTAGTGTACAGGCAACTCCATTGGCTTGCCTTCAGGAACCTAGCAGCTGTTTATTTTATGAACTGCCCCTGCCAGATAAGCCAGGTTTATGTAGCAAGTAAAAGGACCCACTGCCACCCTAGCTCTCTCTGTTTTTGGCTCCCCCTCTCTGCCCCCTCTCTGCACTCAGCACTCTCTTGCTCTCTCTACCCCTTCCAGGTCCTCATTCCTCTCCCCTCCCCCAGAAATCTTCTTTTACCCCTAATATGTTGCACGGCACAGTTTTTCAGGGGTGCACCTTGGCTTGGTCCACGGAAGGTGCCCTAGCCACATTGTATTTTATAACAATGATGGAATCTCAATACTGACTGTCAACTTAACGGGATCTAAATTTATCCAGGAAACAAATCTCTGAGCTGTGGACAGCTGGGTGAAGGATGCACACTGCTGATCATCGGGGCTGGCTCTCAGTTCTGCTCAGTAAAAGTTCTTGGATGAGAACAAAGAACAGGCAAAACTTCTCTTTCCTTCTTGTTCAAATGTGAAGGAGTAAAATGGGAGTTTCCAGCTTTGTGCCTGTGCCACCACAAAGCCACCTGCACCACCTTACTTTCTCAGTCTTGTTGGACTGTCTCCCCTCCAACTGTGAGCCAAATCAATTCTCTCTGTCAGATATTTGGTCATAGAAATAGGAACAATGGGTAATCTTATGAAACATAATGTGGCAAGGGGGTGGTACCTTTGGGTCCAAGCCAAGGTGCAACTCTTGAGAAATTATGCCTCGAAACAGATCTGGTGTAAAAGGTTGACTGCAGGAGGGGAGAGGAATGAGGCCCTGGGGAAGGGATAGAGGCACTGAGAGTCATGTAGACAGGCTGGGAGCAGAGAAAAAGGAGGCAGAAATGAAAAGAGAGAGGGTGTGCACAGAGACAGGGAATTCCAGAAACAGAGAAAGACACAGGAGGGCAGAGAAAGAAAGAGGTCTGAAATGGCTGGGGACCCTTTTATCATTGTACTCACCTGGGGAGTTGGAGGTGGTCTGGTGGCAGGGATGAGACTGAGGACAGGTCAGCAGAACACCTGTTTGCTGACAGGCACACTGCATACACAGCACATTATTGCTGCCTTATGTAAAGACTCAACTCCATCTCCTTGTTTGTTTTTTATTTTTTTAATTTGCTTATTTGTTTATTATATTTTGCAGCTGTGGACAAGGCGCTCGGTCTTGTGTATATTAGCAATAAATCTGTATTTCAGGAAGTGAGGGGCCAGAAGTAGTTGAACAGACCTTCAGTTTTAGGGAAGCAGAAGCTGCCTTCTGAGTTTGAGAACTACATAGAACCCTGTCTCAAATAAACCAACCAAACAAACAAGGGGAGGGGTAGTGGGAGGGAGGGAGGGAGGAAAAAGAGCAAAACAAAAACTTCAGTTGGATAAAAGAAAAAAAAAAGAGTAATATATACTGGCAATATTCCTTAGAAATTGCCACACCCTTACTTCCTGCTTGGGAAGCAATGTCCTTGACTAACCTGTTAGACTGCTTTCATCTCTTTCACTCTGTATGGAATTAACACATTTATTGGAAGTACCCGGAGCCTCCTTTGTGATTAGGCACAAACTACACCCAGTCACCAATTTCCAACACAAAGAGATCCCGAGCTTGTGGCTCACCGGGATCATATAGTGGTTAATGCTCTGTGTTGTGGGTGCTGCAACTTTAGTTCAAACCTGAGCCTTGGGCCCAATATTGTGTTTTATAAAAATGAAAGAACCAGGATATATTTGGTAGAGACACGGTATGATGAGGTAGAGAAAAGGAGGAGGGGAATAGGGAGAGAGGGAACAGAGAGGCTAAGAGAATAAAGAGGAGGAGAGAGTGAGGAGGGAGCAAACAGCCTCTTCTATAGTGAGTCAGGCATACCTTGCTGTTGCCAGGTAACTGTGGGGCAGAGTCTAGAAGGAATGCTAACAAGGAATCTAGAAAGAGCAGCATGTAGTTCTGCAGGAGTGATTTTCATGGCAAAAAAAGAGGAAGTCCATGAAATGGATGAATTGGTAAGTCCTGGTTGGATGTGTTAGTCAATGTAGACAAATCAGTAAATTTGATAGCTGGACCTTGGTGGTCAGCATCAGGAATGAATCAGACATGAGTAATTGTTCAAATAAAAACTCTAGTGGGGAATCCAGTGGTTCAGCAAAAGGAAAGGGTAGGGGAGGGACAGAACTCCCTAACGCCGGCACAAGTTTTGACATTTTGGGCCTGGTTGAGCTCTTCATTTCTTATCCTTCAATAGCCCTGTCTTCAGTAACAGCCAATGGGACACGTTTCCATGTGCATGCTCCATGAAGCCCGGCATCATGACCCGTTTGCTGCTGTCTCCATCCCTGCTCAAAGGCAGCCGCCATTTTGTGACTCCCACACCCTAAATTGTGTCCCACTCAAAATTCCTATTATGTATACATTTATGTATGTGCAGGTGTGGAACCTTAAAGACAACTTTTAGGAGTCAGTTTGAGGCAGGCAAGCACAGCCTCCATCTGTTTCTGAGGCAAGGTCCCTAGTTTCCTTCTGCTGGGTTGAACACTCTAGGTTAGTTAGTATTAGGATAAAGCAGTGGAAAGGGTGGCTTGGTGGGTTGGAGCCAAGGAACACCACAAAGTCACACCATGCAACAGATCTAGCACAGGAGTGGTTTTTTGGGGGGAGGTTGGAGAACAAAAGAGAGATTGGGAGCTAAGGAGAATGAACAAGACAGAAAGAATGAGAGAGAGAGAGAGAGAGAGAGAGAGAAGGGAAGAAGTAGGAGGAGAGAAGGAATAGGAGAATAGGAGAAGATGGAGAGAGGGAGAAAACAAGAAACAGTAAACAAGGAGAGAGAGAAAGAGAAGAAAAGGAGGAATGGGGAGGGGGAGGAAGAGGGGAGGAGAGAGAGAGGAAAAAAGGGGGGAGAGAGATGGGGAGGAAGAGAGAGACAGCTCACATGCGAGCTAGCCATGACCTTATAAAGAGTGCACAAGTTAGTGCACAACCCAAAGCAACCATGGAAATGCACCACTCCTGGCACAGTCGAGCGATGACTTAAGCTGCTGCAACTGAGTCACTGAAAGGCAGGCTGGAGAACCACCAAATTTAACACATTTAACAGCAGTCCTATGAGCTTTTAAGCAACTCTATTTTGCCTCACGGCTCATCCTGGGAGCACCAAGATTGCAGACGTGTGCTGTAACGCCTGACTTTCGACAGGACTCCAGCGATCTCTGTTTAGGTTCTGGCTTGTGTGTGCATGGCACATTTTTACCTACTCAGTCACCTCTGCACCCAAATCCTTGCTGAAGCAGGATATGGTGGTCACTTGCCTGTAATCCCAGCTCTTGGGGGGCAGAGTAAGAAGAATCAGAAGTCCATGGTCTTCCCAGTTGCCATGCTGAATTGAAGGAAGAAAGAAAGAATGAAAGAAAACTATGTTGAATCCCTAACCTCCATGTGACTACTTTTGAAAACAGCAGCTTGAGGGAGGGGACTGAGGTTAAGTAAGTGTACAAAGGTGAGTTCCCAATCCAGCATGACTGATATCTTTAGAAGAAAAAGCGACTCCAGAGATGTGTCCGATATAGAGAGCCCTCAAGGAGACACATTAAGGATACAACCACCAGAAAACAGAGAATTGAGGTCTCAGGGGAGATGAAGTCTGGTCATATGTTATCCAGAACGCCCAGCCTCCGAACCAAGAGCATGTGATGTTCTGCCATTAAAGCTCCCAAGCCAGACACAGATGACTAACACATTCCCTTACGTTTGCTGTCTCAGAAGTTCCTCTTTAAGCAACATTTTCCATGACTGTATCTGGGTCCGATTTTGAAGAATTGTGATCTTAGGTAACACACTGTTTATCCAGTCCTTGAGATGTTGGTCAACTGAGAACCACCCACATTCCAGAACTAGGCGCTCCTCCACCCCCCACTCAGCCTTCAATGACTCAGAGGCAATGGCCCTCTCTTCAGTAACAGCCAATGGGACACGTTTCCATGGGCATGCTCCATGAAGCCCGGCATCATGACCCGTTTGCTGCTGTCTCCATCCCTGCTCAAAGGCAGCCGCCATTTTGTGACTCCCACACCCCAAATAAATGTCTTGTGTGAGGTCTCCCTCACGATGTGTGCTATTCTTCGGTTTCACTCAGATCACCAAAATACTCTTTAACTGTAAAAGACTTTCACTTTCTACCTATGCAGATGTGGGAATTTCTTTAAGCTTTGAATATACTCATAAATTTTTATATTCAATATAATTATTCCAAGTGTAATTTCTTTTTTACATATTTTCAGTTAATTCCTCAGCTAAAATTAATTATTTTTAAGTCTTAAAATTTGTGTTTTGCTTACTGTACTGTTAGAGACAAAGAACCATCCCAGTAAGTAGCTTGGTGAGGACATTCTTCCTGCTAAAAGGGAGCACCAACACCCAAAGCAGCTAAGCAAGCACATTGGGCCACAGTGGCCATCTTTGATCCCTCACATAGGTGATGGTTTCTCTTCCCACTGGTGGAAGCTCAGCTTCACAGTTTGATATGATTGTCTAATTGGTACAAAGTGGGAGAGGGAAGAAAAGAAGGGTCCTAGACTAACTTTGATAGGAAAAAGCAGAAGTTCTCACACGCCATTCAAACATTTTGTTCCCAGTATAAGGGCAACTACTTTAAAATTGCTGGAAACAGATGTAAATGAGAGAAAATGTCTATGAATTTCTGAGAATTAATGTTTTTTGTGAAACATGAACTTTATCCTGCTAAAGTCACAGTTTTTAGCTGCTGGGTAGAATTAATTCCAACTTGAGGTGCAAAATCTATTGTCCTTTATTGGCAGGAGTACAAATGACCAATTTCACTTTAGAACCTCTAATAGAAGCTCTATTATCCAAGTGGGAGTCCCTACTGTTCTCTACTGTCTGTTTCTTGTCTTTCAGGCTTAGTGCGATGAAGCTGCTGCTGTACACCAAACCATTAACATTTTCCATCAGGTACTCTAAACGCACAACTTCAACCAGCATGTGGTCTCCTTCGCCTACTAAAGTGGATAAACGTTTGGTACCACATTAACAGTTCTTTGATAATGATAGTAGACTGCATCATTTCTCTGGTTGTCAGGTTTAGTACCACATTTTTGACTTCTTGTTTGAAGTCAAGAACACACACACACAAACACATCTACTTCCAAAATTGGAATCCACAACAGATCAAAATAACGGAATATACCAAAGTCCAATTTATGAACCAGTGGTTTATCAGGGTTACTTAAAGGAGCAAGGATGAATCAGAGTGGCTGCATTGCCAAAAGCCACCCTAACCCAGATGACAGTTGTGACAGCTGCAAGCATGGAGGTCTTAGCACACCTTGCAGGTAACTTGGCAGGTGGCTCAGCTCTTTAGAATTTCTTCTCTCCGACTGCAGCATGATTGGTCAGTCCCCTCCCCCAGCCAGCAGCTGTGCATGCTTCTGTGACCTGAGTAAGCCACTCACTAGTAAGCCTCATAAATTGTATCTTTCCCAGACTTTGTGAAGTTTGTTTACTTGCTGAGACTCTCAAACTGCCCTCCCCACTTCCTGGAGAGACTATTTCAATTCCTGGAATTGTTGTCAACAGTCCTTAATCCTGTATCCCTTAGGAACCCATTCAGGAGCTCAGAATATCCAGGGCCCGAATCCAATCCATAACAACCCTGAAAACACAACGAAGACAGTTTTCCACAAGTGCACACACATGTTCCTTGGAACTCAGTTTGGCTACTTCTAACTTAAAGGGATGCTTTCTTCAAACACTGTGACAATAAAGGTTAATTACCGAACTACCCCTGCCCCCCAAAGATGTAAGAAAGGGGAGAACAACCCTCAGAAATTCTCAGTTTTTTTTTTCTTGTTGGTGTGAAAAAATGCCTGACAGAAACCATTTAAGGGAGGAAGGATTCGTCGGGACCACAGTTAGAAGGAACACACGGCTGGCGAGGCATTTCAGTATAATGCGAGGGAGCGGTCATTTTTGCACTCATCTCGCGTGCTTCTTGTTCCTCTGTCTGGACCTAGTCTAGTTCTTGGGACGCTTTCGTTCACATTCAGGTGGCTCTAGGCATGTACCGGAGTTGCACAGCTTTGATTGCAGGGTGGGTGTGGTGATTTCACTGAGACATGCCCACGCAGGCTCGAGAATTTGAGGACTTGGTCTAAAGTTGGTGGCACTGTTTGAGAAGGTTTTGGGGTCGGGGCTCTGAAGGAGGAAGTAGGTCACTGGAGGCTGGGTTTGGGAGTTTAAACTTGCTCTGCTTTCGGCGTGCCCTTTCTACTTCCTGATGACTACGTCACAATCTCCTAGTTTCCTGCCCCTTCTGCAATGCCAGCCACTTGCCGCCATGATGGAGAACCTTAGATAGGTGATTGATTCCTGATATCTGGAATGATACTGCTTTGAAAAAAAAATCTTTGAAAAAGAGGTACTTGTTTTAGGCTCACAAGGAAACTGAGCCGGAAGTACAGAGAATGTTCCTCCCGACCCCCCTGATTCCCCTTCCCCCACAGCTTCTCCCATCTTTAATGGGTAACTTTTTGTATATACCACATACAAGTAAAATACAACCTGTTTTTTGTTTGTTTGTTTTGGTTTTTGGATTTTTTTGTTTTTTTAAGACAAGGTTACTCTGTGTAACAGCCCTGGCTGTCCTGGACTCAGGATTACAGTTAGGGTTAGTCCAGGCTGGCGTTGAACTCAGAGATCTGCCTGACTCAGCATTCTGAGTGTTGAGATTAAAGGAGTGTGCCACCAGGCCTGAGTACCCAGTCTTTTGTTATCATCATTAATGAAACAAAACTTAGCTACATACAAAGCCAGTTAGTTCACTATGACAGAAAGAAATCTTGGTGTATGGGTTTTTTGTTTTTGATTCTTTTCTTCAGAGTTTCACTATGTACTCTGAGCTGGCTTGGAACTTGGTACAAAGTCTACGTTGGCCTCAAACTCACAAGATCTGCCGGTCATTGTCTCCTAAGCACTGAAATAAAAAGTGTGTGCATACTCAGCTGGCCCTTAATACATCTAAAATATGTTTATATTATTATCCTGGGGCATATGGATATCATATGTACACATTCACATGTCACAGAGTGTAAGTGGAGGTCAGAGGACAACGTTATGGAGTGGATTATCATACCGTTAGATGGGTTCTGCAGATGACAGACTCTGTCAGGCTTATACAGGAAGCACCTGTATCCACTGAGACATTTTAGTGGCCCTTCTTTGTTTTCTGTAGTGTTTGTTTTGAAACAGGGACTTAGTATTTAACCTAGGTTGGCCTTGAACTCATACCACTCAATACATTAGCCTTCTCAAAATTGGAATTAGGAATTTATCCCACTACTCCTTAGTTAGGGTTTCTATTCCTGCATAAAACATCATGACCAAGAAGTAAATTGTGGAGGAAAGAGTTTCTTCAGCTTACACTTCCACATTGCTGTTCATCACCAAAGGAAGTCAGGACTGGAACTCAAGCAGGTCAGGAAGCAGGAGCTGATGCAGAGGCCATGGAGGGATGTTACTTACTGGCTTGCTTCCCCTGGCTTGCTCAGCCTGCTTTCTTATAGAACCCAGGTCTACCAGCCCAGGGATGGCACCACCCATAATGGGCTGGGCCAGGGATGGCTCCACCCACAATGGGCTGGGCCTGCCCCCCTTGATCACTATTTGAGAAAATGCCTTACAGCTGGATCTCATGGAGGTGTTTCCTCAACTGAGGCTCCTTTCTCTGTGATAACACCAGCTTGTGTCAAGTTGACACAAAACCAGCCGGTACAACTCCTTAATATGCAGTGGACTTTTAAGAACTAAAGGTATTCTAATTTCCTTTTTTAGTGGCAAGACACACTAAACAAAATCACCTTGTGAAGGAAAGAATTTATTTGGTTTACACTTTCAAGTCATAATCCATCACTGAGAAAAGTCAGGCAGGAACTCAAACGGGATCTTGAAACAGAAACCACAGGAGAACACTGCTTGCATTGGCTCATACTCAGCCAGCTCTCTCATGTAGCTCAAGCTCACCTTCCAAGGGGATGGTGCTACCCACAGTGGGCTGGGTTCTCCTCCATCAATTAACAAAACAATCCCTAACTGACATGCCTACAGGTTAATTTGATCTAGGTAATTCCTAAGTTGAGGCTTTCTACTCAGAGGACTGTCGGTAGTGTCGAACTGACAAAGCTAAGCTGACAAAACCCAATGCTCTTTACATTTTCCTGTATTTATATGATTAATACATTTAAATAGTCAGGTGGTATTGGTGCTTACCTGCACTTGAGAGACAGAGGCAAGCTAGATTTTTTTTTTTTTTTTTTTTCAGTGTTTGGGACCTTATTACCGTCCTTTACTGCAGCAGAAGCCCCAGACCCTCCTTCAGTACAATGGTGGTCAGCACAAGAGGGCACCTCCAAGATGGCTCCCAACCAAATTTAACTGGCCAGAAGGCAAAGAGAGAATTAAATTCCACTGGGACCCAGACCCAGACCCAGACTTGACCCAGCCATGGCAAAATCCTTAAAGTTCCTGAAGTCAATCAACAGCCAGAACTGGGTTCCAGTCAGAGGTCCTTGGAGTCAATCCAGGAGTCAACAATGACAAAAATCTCAGCCCGAGGCTACATCTGGGACAGGCAAGGATCTTTGCCTGAACCTAGTCTTTGGTGTAAGGCAGAGCCAAGTTCAATCCAAATCCTTAGACACACTAGGTCAGTGGAATTCATTATTTCTGCTCCACACAGGTCAGCTGAACAAGTCTTCCTCTCTGAGGTGCAGTCTACAGGCCTAATGATCCTTGAAAAGTTAACTGATCCAGTTCCCATGGAGAGCCAAGGCCTGACTCCAGGTGTTGGCCACCTCAAACGCTGATGGTCCGGAAGACGGTGAAACCTGACAGGGCAGTGCTGATCAAGACCCCAGGGCACTGTGGGTGCCAATGCAGCTCCTTCAGGTCAGTCTCACCTTGGTGCACAAACAGCAACTGCTGGGGAAGTGCGGCCAGCCCAGGGTCCGTCTCTGTCTCACCTGCCTCTGGGTCCCCGCTCAACAGCCAGGTCCCATTGTGTGATCTGGTTGTCAGCACCTGAGGCTTGCAAAGACTCCACTCTCCTGAGGGTGCCATTGAACAGAGGTCACCGGGGCCATGTGTTGCTTGAAGGTGGCCACAGGGAAGCCAGACTTGAATTGTCGCAGGTCCCAGACTTTGAGGGCCCCATCATCCCCACCACTGAGTAGGAAGGGTTCCCTGCGGCTCCAGCTGATAACATTGACATCCCCATTATGGGCAGAGGTGAGCATGCAGGCCTTGCCTGGGGCTGCTCAGACGTCCCAAATGCGAATGGAGGCATCCGCAGAGCAGGAGGCAAACACCGTGTCCTCAGTGGGTGACCACTGCAGATCCTCCACAGATCGTGTATGGCCCACAAATGGCCTCTGGTCCACATTCCAGGAACCACCATCCGTAGGTGTCCAGAGGTGAATATTCTTCTGACCGTCACCAGTCAACAAACGGCCGGGTACCCGAGGGGACCAGTCAAAAGCAAAGCCTTCACTCACATGGCCGGTACAGGAGAAGATGGGTTTTACTCGGGCCTGCTCATCTCGGAGAAAGATGGCCAGGACCTGGGGGTCATCTACCACCTGCAGGAGCCGCCGCAGTGCAAACACCTCCAGCTGGCCCTTCTCTGACCAGACTCCAGCCACAGCCTCCAAGATACCCGAACTCGGTTGATGCCACCGTAGTGGGGAACCATGGCCAGCTCCAGCTGAGGTTTTCCGATCCTCTTCATCTTCCTCATCGTCATCACTGCCCTCTGAGGGTGTCGGCCTGGTTCCATGGAGATTGTGCATCCGAAGTATCATCAGTCTATTGCTCTGGGCGCTCTCCGCCTGGGTTCCCGCGCACAGGTAAAGACTGAGAGGGAGCTCTGGCCGGTTTTCGCCCAGGTGATCTCCGACTATGTCAAAGCTGAGACAAGGAGCGCCAGTTTGCGCACGATGGTACAGCACGTAAGCCTCTTCATCCATTACCAGGTCCTCCCCTTCGCCCAGTGGCGGCCCTTTGCCGGGCAAGTAGACCTGGGACTGGCCTTCGGATCCTGGGTCGCAGGTTTCAGCCTCCATGGGCTCCCCAGTTTCACCCGTGTGCCTCTGGCCCTTGCACGCCGCCATCTTCGAACCTTCTTGTCTAAGTTCCAGGATAGTCAGAGCTAACTAGAGAGACTATGTCTCAAAAGAGAAAAAAAAAACCAAACAATTACAAATGTTTGAATAATAGCTAAGCATAAATCAATAGTATTTTTGATGCACATTTGAGTATATAAACTATGTAATTAAGTAAGTTGGTCTTTGTCTGTGGATTCTGGGTCTGTAGTTTCTGAACCTACAACTGAGACTTTGAAACATGAAGACTAAGATAAAATAATCCACCCAAGACTCAGGCCACCATCGTTGTTATGATCTATTATTATTATTTTTAATGTTTGCTTTTTTTTTTGAGACAGGGTGTCTTTGTGTAACCTTGGTTGTCCTGGAACTTGCTTTATAGACCAAAGTACCCTCAGAGATCCACCTACCTCTGCTTCCCGAATGCTGAGATTAAAAGCATGCACCACCACATCTAGCTTTGACCACAATTACTAGGCCAATTGAAGGTATAAATGCCCTTTTATTTTTTTTGGTCAGTGACCAAGAGTGGCCTAGTGCCTCAGAAAGATGCCACAGCTCAGGGACATGAGATTTTTAAAGGGAAAAGACTATACAGGCCACCATTCCACTGGTCTTAGATGATGGTCTGAGTAAATTTACAATGCGTGTCCTCCACCCCCATGGGTCATTGAGCACCGGTGGTCTCAGGATGAGGAGAAACAGGGTCTCTCGGGTGGCAGTGAGTAGGGCACGTATATATGACCCAGGAGACTGTTCAGGTAGACAGTTTCTTGCAATCTCTGAGCTAACTTTTATACCTCAAGTCAAGGAGGGGGAGGGGAAAAAAGGCCAAAGGAGGAAGTGCTGCAGTGGGGGCAGGGACTTTCCAAGTTTATCAGCTAGATTAGCAGACTGCATGTCACATGACTTCTCAGAAGCTAGTTCTCTGGTGGGGAAAACAGAAGTCTAACTGGTCTTATCCTGACAATGTCTTTGTCTTTATGGTGGTGAGAAGGCCCAAGCCTGATTTGGGTAGGGAGTAGGCCTCACTTCTGCTGGGCTCTCTGAACAATGTTCAGGGTATGGGCAAGACTCTACCAATCCTTATCTGGCTTGGGAACCCTCAGCAACACGGTTTCAGCAAAACACAGTAGTTATTTCAGTCACCACGTGACAGTAAATCGTGACTCATAATCTTTTCACATATTTAAATTTATGTTTAGTTTGTACGAGCACTAATTACTTTGGTCAGTGCATTTGGACCATGGTCAGAGTTCCAGACAATCTCTTCAGTGTGTTGCTGAGGTGAATTGTGATCTTGAATGGTGAATAGAGGCTTGAAAACATTCTAAGCAGACACAAAGTGAAGTCAGGACTTCAGGGAGACCAAAGAATGAAGGCTCAGTTTAGAAAAAGTTACAGTCAGCCCTGGAGCTCATTCCAACATTCTGAGTAGAATCTTACATTTTTTTTTGGGGGGGGGAGGGCAGATTTCTCTCTGTCACTAGCTGTTAACCTTCTTAATGTTGTGACTCTATAATACCCTTCCTCATGCTGTGGTTGAACGAAGAGAAGAAATAAGAAGAAAAGAAAAGGAAAGGACGTGAGTGCTACTAGCTATGGCGAAGGAGAAAGATTTATAGATTCGTGAAGAGCATAGTTGGAGGTAGCCATGTCTGGGAGAGTCTGCCTCCCAAGCGCTGAGATTAAAGGGGTGTGACATCACACCTGGTTCACGAGAAGCAAATTTTGAAGCAATGTGTTCTTGGTTTTCTCCAGGGAGATAATTTTCATCCCCAAAGTGAAGAAAAACCATGAGGAATTGTGTAGGAAGTGTGGGCCCAAACTTGGTCCTCAGTGAGCTCGAGTTTCTGTCTCATGTTGTAGCTCAGAATGGATTCCTAAAACCACGCTTCTCCTGCTTCAGCCTTCCGAAGACCGGTCTTCCAAGTGTGAGTTACCACACAGCTCGTTGGGACGTTCTAAACCGATGGTCTGCAGCCTGTGACTTATGATCATTTTGTCAAGCATGAGTCAACATTCACTCAGCTGAAGGTGTGGGACCCAAGGTCAGTGGTGGCCTTCTGACTCGAAGTAGGTCAGCTAATCGCTGTGCAGGACAGGACTTGCCTTCCTGCCTCCCACAGTCAGCTTTCAGGAAAATTCCACTCTCATTCCTCAAGGCCTGAAGAGTAGCTGCTTAATCTAGCTTTTCACGTTAACACTATTAGATACTGTTGGTTTGGTTTAGACTCATTCTGCTCCTGAGGATGACCTTACACTTCTGAGTCTCAGGCATCTACCTCCCAGTAGCTAAGATTGCAGGTACGTACCACCATACCCAGTTTATGGGGGTGCTAGGGATCAAAAACTAGGGAGCTCTCTGCCTACTGAGACATTGTCCCCAATCTTCATAGCTCTCTTTTATTCGATTGGGTTAACACTAGCTTTCTGAGGCTGACCCATTTCTTCTTCCCTAACATTTTGCATCAATCCCTATTCTTGTTTCTCTCCTGAGCCATCTCAGTAGTCCAGACAGGCCTGGAAATCACTAACCCATGCTTGTCTGCTGAGTGTTTGGACTAATGGCTTTCGAATTTCTCTTTAGAACACCTGTCCTAGGTGTTTTGTTTTGTTTTTGTTTTGTTTGTTTTTTTTTACAGTGCTTGAAAGCTGATGGGTAAATATAGGCAAGTGCCTTGCTTTCAGAGAGCCGATTCTTCCTGTGGGAGTCTTGACTTACAACTGCAGCTTGAAAAGACAGAGGCAAGAAAGGCAGGCCTCAAAGTCAGCCTCTGTTAGTAAGTTTGAGGCTATAAGATAACCTTGTCTCAAAAATAGCAACAGCAACAGAACCCCGGGCCATACAAAGTGCATGCCTGCAATCCCAGCACTCTGGAGATGAGGCCAGGGAACCTGAAGCAGGTTTGAGGCCAACCTGGCTTCCACGATCCACTCCGGGAGAGTAATTAGGTAAGGCTTTGCTTCCAGAAGCAGTGGAGTGGGGAGAAGAGCATGAAGATTGTAACTCATTGGAATCCCAGCCAACGGGGGAAAAAAGAGCAGGAATTTCTCACCACCAGGGACTTGAAAACCACAGTGCAGCCATTTTTGTCTTTTCTCTATGTTGGTGTGCCTTGCTGCAGAATGGCAAATAGAAACCGGCTTTGCTGTCACCAGTCAGTCTCTTGAATCTATTCCAGAGAATCCTGCTTCTCGTATCCCTTCTGCCACCAGCAATCTGACCAATATGAGAAGGAATTTGGAGTTCTTATACCTGCCTCAGTTCCAATAAGCCATGACAACATTCGCAGAAAAGGCTAGCCCTACGGTGAGTTTTCTTGTTGAGGACAAAACTTAGGAAGTTACTGGAAGACATACATACGTAGAGCAGAGGGCGGAAGGAACCTAGAGATTCCCAGTCCTCTGCTTATGGGATGCAGAGGAGCTCCTTCCTGGCCAACTGCTGTGTTTGCCAACCCAGAAGCCCCAGTGTGCTTTGGTGTCTAGTTTTTATTGGTGCTTCAGTCCTGGGTATGACTGCTAAAACCATGGCCCTATAGTGTTAGTGGTTAGGGTGTAACTCAAAGTCCCAACCACCTAATCTGATAATCGCATGGTTGGTCTTTCTGAGGCTATCATGGGGTCCAAGATGAGTCACTTCCATTGGAGGAAAGATGTATCGCCCTAGAAGTTCAAAAGGCTTTTGAGGTTCTGAGCCAGAAGCCAAGGGAAAATACTAGATATATATTTTTATTACACTATGCTATATCTTCATGTCACATTAATTTTTGTAGGAATCTGTCACCCTGGCCGAAATGAAATGAGAAGGCATCAGAGAAAAGAGGATGTATGTTTTGTTTTTGCTGTTTTGAGATGTAATCTTACTCTAGAGTCTGGATTGACGTGGAACACACGGTGATCCTCCAGGATTCTAGGATCACAGTCAAAAAGGACCAGACCTGTCTGCGAAAAGAAATTCTCAGATAAGAAAAGGACAAAGAAGGCAATTCAGATGACACTTGTTTGAAAATTGTTTGAAAGAAAATATGGACGACCTTTGTTCGGCCACAATGAGAATTTGGGGATGATTATGCGCGAAGGCTACTTTGCTCAACAGGGAAGCGTTGTGAATTCCCAGCTAGTGACTCTGGGAAACTTATGTGATAGAAAGTTTCAGGAAAGAAGAGACTAAACATCATAAACAGTGTTTTAGGAAGCCGTGGACCGTAGGACGGAATAGAGGAAGCTGAGGAGTTGCTGTCAAGGGATATTTTTAAAGTATACTTTTACATTTTAATGAATTTTTGTGGATGGTGTTTTGCCTGCATGCCTGTTTGAGCAAAGATCATGTTCCTGGAAACCAAGGAGGCCAGAAAATAGTGCAGGATTCCTTGGAACTGGAGTTATAGACAGTTGTGAGCTGCTGTGTGGGTGCTGGGAATCAAACCTGGGTTCTTTGTAAGAGCTTTCAGACCTCTCAGGTAATGAGCTGCATCTCCAAAAATTTATATATAATTTTCAAAAGCACAGCTGTCTTACAAATCTAGAATGAGCACGTGCCAATGGCATTTGTCCTGATTCACTAGTGAGCAGATGTCAGTTGATCTGAAGAATTACAAGAATGAATCCATCCGGAAATGCTCATAGAAGTACACTGGCAAGGAGCATGGCGGTGTGCATCTGGAACTGAAAGCACTTTTAGGAGGTGGAGACTGGACAATCAGAAGCTCAAGACCAGTCTGGGCTATACAGTAAGTTTTAGGCTAATCAAGGCTACAAGAGACCTTGTTTCAAAACAACAACAACATAAGGCATCTGCTAGGTTTGAGAGAAAATTTAGGAGGTTTTACATCTTTCTACAGACAAGAAGTGATGTGTATTGTTCTCTGGAAAAAAAATAATTACAACTTAAGTCTGCAACTTCACAAAGTACCCCCAATCAGTAGTGAATACTGGTATTTAGAGTAGTTTAGTCAATACTAGAAAGGTGCAAAGTGATGGAGAAATAACATGGAAATCATAATTTAGTTCCTGGGTGCAGTAAGACACGGTTAAAGTGATACTGCCCACCCCTGGCCCGGTAGTCCTGGGTGCTGTAAGAAACCAGGCAGGTTGAGCAAGCTGTGGAGAACAAGACAGTAAGCAGCATTCCTCTATAGCCTCTTCATCAGCTCCTCTCCATCCGGGTTCCGGCCCTGCCTTCCCTCAGCAATGGACTGTAATGCAGAGCTGTCAGCCAGAAGAAGCTCTTCCAGCCCCAAGTTGTTTCTGACTATAGTGCTTTGTCCCAGCAATGGAAAGCCCATCTGTAGCACCAAGTATGACAACAGCAGCACAGAGGCTGACTGGATTGGATTCTTAACAGTCACCAACAATGTGTTAGTACAGGACACACATTTTATGGGGTGTTGTTAACAAAGTCTCAATCACTCGATTTTACCAATGAAGACTCGAGAGCCAGATGCTGGGGTGAAAACTTGCTGAGAGAGGCCGAGAAAACACCTAGCTGGCCTTCCTCCTCAGCTGTCATCCCCAAAGGCAGTTCTCTGTCTCAAAAAATCCCTCGAACTGCATGTCCCTCTCTTCCAGGTCATGTGCATCTCTCTCTCTCCATCCTCCCGACTTCCCCTTACTCTATAGGTTTTTTTTTTTTTTTTCTATGTTCACTTCCTGTCAACTGGTTGATTTTATTTACTCCTGTTTACAATAAGCAGAAAGCTTGGAGATTAAAAGTGTGTGTTAGGGCAGAGACACACTTCAACTATAAGCAGATTTTTCCAGTAAATAACTGCATGTAGGGTTTCACAATGTGATCAAATATCCTGCAACAATGGGCATGGGGAAGGATGACTAGTGATGCATGCACCACACCTTTAATCCCAGCATTTAAGAGGCAGAGGCAGGCAAATCTCTGAATTCAAGGTCAACCTGGTCTACATAGTGAGTTCTGAGTCACACAAGGATACAGAGTGAAACCCTGTTTCAAAAACAAAAGTTTATAAGGTAAACTTCATAACAATTGTACGAAATATTGATCAAAGCTCTTTTCCTAAAATAAAACTTTATGTAATCTATAGTTCTATTGAGGACTTTCCCCCCCCCACTGGATTGAAATTAACTAAGGAGGTTGGTGACATGGTTTACTAGTATAAAGGCTCCTGGCACAATCGATGTCCTGGTTCAACTGCCATCATCACAGACACTGGGTACTGTAGCACATACTGTAATCCTAGGGCTCAGGTGGCAGAGGCAGTAGGGTCAAGAGTTCACAGCCAGCTTCTGCTACATGATGATGTTAAGGCTACCCTGGGTTATGTTATCCTGTCTTAAAATACTCTCTTTGCTCTCACAGTTCTGAGTGTGTGCATTATTTGTTTGGTTTCTTTTTCTTTTCTTTCTTTCTTTCTTTTCTTTTCTTTTCTTTCTTTTTTTTTTTTTTTGAGGTATTCTTATTGTTCAGCCCTCGCTGTTCTGGAATGTACCATGTAGACCAGATTTGACATGTTTAAAATCCACACTTCCTCCAAGCTTCTGCCTCGTGTGTAAGGACTAAAGGTATGTACGCTATGCTTGGCTCACATTTATTTATTAATGGTGTGTGTCTGTGTGTTCTGTGTGGGTGGGCACATATATTGAGGTCAAAGGACAATTTACAGGAGTTGGTTCCTTAAAATCTTGTGGGTCCCAGAGATCAAACATGACAGCAAGCACCCTTACCTGCTAAGTCATCTCTAAAGCCCTGGTATGTGTCTCTTAAAACAGTATTGAGACACCTACAAAATGTGCAACATATCTAATTTAAGTCTGAACGTAAGATAAAAAAAAAAACTCAAGTTCTTCGGATGATAAAGTGGTTCTGGAAAACCCCTAAGGTCCCAGGAGTCTTAAAGACATTTCCCCATCCTGAATATGTCCTCGTTTTGGGGTGAAAACCCTAAAACCTAACAGATTTGAATACCTAGCAGAGATTTCGCCTCTTATTTAAGTGAGGACCATCTGTCTAAAAACACAGTTTAACTGACTGCAGCAGGTAAAACCACTGAGGCATTTTGGTGACTAGACCTTTATAACTGCCAAGGTATAATTTCTTTCTTTTTGTTTGTTTGTTTTGAGACAGGGTTTCTCTGTGTAGCCTTGGCTGTCCTAGAACTCACTTTGTAGACTAGGCTGACCTTGAACGCCCAGAGATCCACCTTTCTCTGCCTCCCGGTTAATAAGATTAAAAGTATGCACTACTATAGCCGACCTTGCTTCATTTACATCTTTTAAAAGAGCTAATCGTTGAGAAATATGAGGCATGAAAGCAACAGGAAGGACTATTTCAGGGTCACAGGGGGACAGCATAGGAGGAGGAAGTACTGAGGGACAGTGGGATGAAATGCTATATTTGTGTCCTTGTAAACTTTAACTGTCAATTGACATAGCCTAGAACCACCTGGAAAAAATGTATCATTTGAGTAAAGTGTCTACTTTGGTCCATGGTCATGTTTTTGAGGGATTGTCTTGAGAGTCTATTGAAGCCCAGCCCACTGTGGGCGGTGACATCCCCTGGACCTGTAGGCCTGGGCTGTGTAGGGTGTGACCTAAGGGTGAGCCTGAGCATCGAGGAAGCAGCCTTCCTCCATGGTTTCTGCTTCAAGCTGTTGTTTCAGTTTCTGTCCTGACTATCCTCAGGGATGGAATGGGACTTGGAAGTATAAGCCAAATAAACCCTTTCTTCTCTGAAGCTGCCTTCTGTCACAGTGTTCTATCACAGAAAAGAACCAGAACAATATAAATAAAAATATCACAATGAAGCTCTTGTGTGTTAAAGAACAAAAGAAACAGTAACACTCGTAAACACTTCCTTACTGAATTTGAGGTCTTCTTTGCAGTAGAGAATCTGGTATTTTAAACCCAGTCTAAAGACAATGGCTATGATGGTTTGCAAATGCTTGGCCCAGGGAGTGGCACTAGTAGAAGGTGTGGCCTTGTTGGAAGAAGTGTGTCACTCTGGGGATGGGCTTGGAGACACTCCTTCTAGCTGCCTGAGGATGATTAGTCTGTTTCTGGTTTCCTTTGGATGAAGATGTAGATTCTCAGCTTCTCCTGCACCATGCCTACCTGGAGCTGCCATGCTCCTGCCTTGATGATAATAGACTATACCCTGAACCTGTAAGCCAGCCCCAATTAAATGTTGTCCTTTATAAAACTTGCATTGGTCATGGTGTCTGTTCACAGCAATAAAACCCTAAGACAATGGCTTTTGGGGTCATAGGGCTAGAGCAGCAGCTCTATTTTTTGCTGCTTTGCTAACTGGACACAGCATCAAGGTGTCTTCTCAACATTTATCTTCAGGTTCATAGGCTAACGCTACACTTAGCCTTGGTCACAGAAGCGTCTCTTTAAATGCCCATCAAGTGAGTGCTTAGCTGCAAATGGATATCAAAATCATTACAGCTAAGCAAACACTGTGGGGTCTTAATGTTACAAGGATGAGCAAGAGTAATTTTCCTCAGTGGTGTTGCTATGGTAACTTGCTAGTGCTCCTTCCAAGATCTGAGCCAACACTCTAGCCCTGCTTCTTGCACTCTCTCTCCCTCTCTCCCTCCCTCTCTCTCCACCCAAGACAGCAATTTTTGTGTGTAGTAGCTTTGGCTGTCCTGCAACTTTCTCTGTAGAGCAGGCTGGCCTCGAACTCTTGAGATCTACCTGCCTCTGTCTCCTGAGGGCCTGGATTAATGGCATGTGTGTCGCCACTGCCCAGTATGTCACATTCTTAGTCTTATCAGGGCATATGAAAATATCTTAGAAATAAGCACACAAAGGTCTGGGAGTAGCTCATCAAAAGAGTGCTTCCTAGCAGGCACAAAGGGCATGGCTCTGAGCAGCACATAAAGCACTGAGGTATAATTTCACTTCTGAGGTATGGTTAGGCTACTTTATACATTGGTAGGCTTGAAGTCCATTTATTTTTTTAAAAAATTAATTTATTTACTTATTTATTTTATATGAGTACACTGCAGGTGTCTTTGGATCCACCAGAAGAGGGCATTGGATCCCATTACAAGTGGTTGTGAGCCACCATGTGGTTGCTGGGAACTGAACTCAAGACCTTTGGGAAAGCGGTCAGTGCTTTTTTCCCCCCACTTTGCAGTCCCGGTCCTTTATTTCTCTCTGTACATCAGGCCGTGCATTCATAGGGAACGGGCTCCAGCATCTCAGTCTCTTTCCCCTTAGTACTCACACAGGGTGTTTCGCTTCTCTGGGTGGTGCCGGCTGGCGCTTCAGCCGAACCCAGGCGCCCTTCTCTTTGGCTCCTTTTTCTGATCGGTCTCCTTCACCCACTTCAGGAAGCTGTCTCTGCTCCGAGTGCTTGATGTGCTCAATCTGAATGTGGATCCTCTTAGCCAAAATCTCGCCCTTAACTCGCTTGTTTACAATGATGCCCATGGCATGCTGGGTGACATTGTACACTTCCGGTTTTTCCATGGTAGCACTTCCGGGGCATTCCTTTTTGAACAATGCCCATTCCCTTGACGTCTACAGTATCACCCTTCTTGTAGATTCGCATATCTGTGGCCAAAGGAACAACTCCATGTTTCCTAAAAGGCACAGAGAACACAGAGCGAGTGCCTCTCCTCTTTCCCTTTGTGTTCATCATGGTGGCGTGTTAACTGGAAGATGGCTGCCACAGCCTAAAAGCAGCAGTCAGTGCTCTTACCATGGAGCCATCTTTCCAGCCATTAAAGTCCATGTATATTGGAGCATATGGCAGGTTTTTCTGGGGGTGAGGTGAGGGGATTTATTTATTTATTTATCTGAGATAGGGTCTTGCAGTATAGCCCCAGCTAGTTTGGAATTCACTATGCAGACTCACAGAGAGCCACTTCTCTTTGCTTCTTTTCAGATTTGTTGTGTAGCCAGTTTCCTCCAAGATTGAAACATTCCATCCTGCAGGGAAGCTCATTAAGACAGTAAACAGCTCAAAATAGCTTCAGGAAGTACCTGAAATTAACCAGATTCTCTACGTTTCTCCCCCACAAGAGGAGATAAACAGAAAATGACTGCGGGAGAGTCATCAGAAAAGCCTAGCTGCACGAAGACTCTGCAGACATATGGTAGAAGGAATGGATTGATCAGTAGAATGAGTCCTCTGGCCTTTATACATGTACTGGCCAGGGCTTTGTCTGTCTGTCTCTCTTTGTACACACACACACACACTCACACACACACACACACACACAGAGAGAGAGAGAGAGAGAGAGAGAGAGATTAGAATGTTTCACAGGCTGAGATCAGCTAGTCCAACAATGGCTGTCTATCAATGGAAAGTTCAAGAAGCCATTAGTTGTTCAGTTCATGAGGCTGAATGTCTCCCTTGGATGGTCTTCTGTATATGTCGGAATTCTGAAGAAGTAGGCTCTAAAGTCAGTGAAAGAATTGGCCAGCAAGAGTGAGGGCAAGCAGGCAAACCACAAAGGCTTCCTTTCTCTATGTCTTTTATATGGGCACCAGAAGAAGGTATATCCCAGATTTAAGGTGGATCTTCCCACCTCAAAAGATCCAGATTAAAAGTGGATCTTCCCGCTTCAAATGATTGAGATAAGGAAAATCCCTGGGTGGTGTGCTGAACTACATTGGTTTTAGGTAATTTCAGATGTTATGAAGTTGACAACCAAGAATAGTCACTACAACACAACACACATGCTGTCTTAGGGTTTGCATTGCTGTGAAGTGACCATGACCAAGGCAACTCTCATGAGAACAGCATCTAATTGGGGCTGGCTTCCACATGATTAGGAGGGTCTTATTCCCCACTCCTACAGCGACATACTTCCTCCAACAAGAAGTATTTAAGCTATACCTCTTAAAAGTGCTACTCCCTGGGCCAAGCATATTCAAAGCACATTACAACTCCCTGGCACCCGTAGGTTTCTTCAAATACATGAGTCTATGGGAGCCATATCTACCCATAGCATAATAAAAGATACATTTAGTCCAACTTCCAAAGTCCCCATAGTAAATAGCAGTTTCAACACTGTTAAAAGTCAGTGTTCAAAGTCTCTTCTGAGATCCATCCAATCACTAAACTGTAATCTCCAGAGCAAGACAGGAAAACAGCAAACTCCAAATTGTGCGTCTCCATGTCCAGTTCAAAGCAGTCCTCAGATCTCCCACTCCTTTTTCATCTTTGTTGACTGCAACAAAGTTCATTCTCTTGGGCTGAGTCTACTCACTGTTAGCAGCTTTCCTCTGCAGGTATCTGTAATGGCTATTCTTGGCTGTCAACTTGACTATATCTGGAATGAACTACACTCTAGAATTGGAGGGCTCACCTGTGATCCAGATCTTGAGGCTGGGAGACACAAATTTTTGACCTGGATCTTGGCATGGAGATCTTGAGACATAGTAGCTACCCAGACAAGGTAGTACATGCCTTTAATCCCAGGAGACTAAGGCAAAGAGATCTTTGAGTTCAAAATCAGCCTGGGACAAAAAAGTACCAGATCTAGGCCTGGTGGTGCACCTTATTAAACAGGGTCAACACTTCTGCTGGAGACCTATATGAGGATATTGGTAGAAGGAAGACCCGCTCTTTTCAGCCTACTTGCACTTACTTGCCAGCACATCTGTTAGGAACCTACTTCTACAGAAGACCAGCTGAAAAAACTAGCCTTGTGAGACTGAGAAACTACTAGATCCTTGGACTTCCTATTCACAGCTGACCATTGTTGGGGAGTTTGACTGCAGAAGGTAGTCATAATAAATTTCCTTACTATATTGAGACTATCTGTAAATTCTGTGACTCTAGAGAACCCTAATACATTATCCCACAGTGCTGGCATCTTTAACATCTTGGAGTCTCCAATTTCAGCATCACAGTTTCTTGTTCCAATGTCTGGGATCTACACATAATCTTCTGGGCTCCTCCAAAGGGCTGGTGTCACTTCTCTAGGTGTGCCCTCTGTAGTACTCTAAGCTCACACTGATTGACTCCACTCAACTGCTGCTGCTTTTCTTGGTGGTCATCTCATATTATTAGCCTCTCTAACATTCTGGAGCCTTTTGCTGCAACTAGGCATCACCAATAGCCTCTCCTAGGCTCTCTTCATGTTGACAAGCTGTATCTCAACTTCTTTGCATGACTCCTAGTCTTGGGCCATCAACTGCAACTGAGGCTGCACCGTCACCAATGGCCTTCCACGGCTTCTCACAGTGCAAAGCCTCAGCTGCTCTTCATGACCCCTTCATGCCTTCAAAACCAGTACCACCTGGGTGATTCTTATACATTATCAAGTACAGCTGGAGCACAAAGTACAACCTTGGCTCTCTCTGCAACACAACTTCTTTGTGCCCCCCAAAAACACTTCCCAGAACATTTCACCTCAATGATGCTGGTCTCTTCTTAATTACCACTGATTTTGTAGCTCTAGCTAGCCAGCATTAAATGTCCCAGTCCCTTCCAATATGGACCCTAAATCCAGAGCCACATGACCAAAGCTGCTGAGTTCTGCTGCTTGCTGGGGCTGGAACATGTCCCCTTCCCCCCTTACTCTATCACCAGCTTTCTGTTTTCCAACTCTCGAACTTCCTATGCTTGGCTGTCCTGGAACTTGCTCTGTAGATCGACCCTGAACTCAGAGATCTGCACAGCTCTCTCCTGAATGCTAGGGTTAAAGGCATGTACAACACCTGGATTTAGGCTTTTCACCCCAAGGTACATGAAATAGTGCACAAGAGGCAGAAAGAATGTAAGAGCAGAGAATGGAGACAAGAGCTTTGGAATGTTGCCTTGAGGAAGTGACAGGGGTACTATTATACTCCCAAACTCATAGCAGCCATGGTTATTGATGCAAGACCTGCAAGCATCACACCAGCCAAAATGCCAATCTAGATGGATGTCCTAGTTAGCATCAACGCCTCAACTTGACATAACCTAGAATCACCGGCAAAAAGGATTCCAATTGAATAGTTTTTATCAGGTTAGCCTGTGAAGAATTTTCTGACTGTTCCTTGCTGTAAGAAGAAACAGACCATGGTGGGTGGCATCATTCTCTGGGCAGCTGATCCTGGGCTGTCTTTGGAAGCTAGCAGGCATAACCTGCAAATGAGGTCAGAGAAAGCCTTTTCTCCTCTAGGTCAGAGTTCCAACACAGCAATGGAATGAATGAGAACAATGGAGAGGTTCTCTCTAGGCCCCACTGTTTACTGAAGAGCTGCTGGTAATGGGCAGCTAGTGGAGGAGAGAGTGTGAGAGTGTGGCTTTTCCATGCTGCAGTGAATGGCTCCATGCCCATTCAACAACCGGGCTGAGCATGTTATTTTAAAAAGATAGAAAGCTAGAAAGGAAGGAAGGAAGAAGGAAATAATATCAGATGTGAAGTGGGATGGGAGGTGGACATGTTTTGGAAGACATGGAAGGTGTTAGAGAAGGGTAATGGGTTGTGTGGATTTGATATTTCACTGTACACACATATGGAATTCCCAAGAATAAAGAAAAAAAAAAAAATCAAACTACCACTTATCCAATCTTAAAAAAAAAAAGAGTACACAGAGAACCTTACAAAAACTGACACCTGTCATTAGCACTGCATGTAGAATTTCCAATGAACATATTTAATTTGAATGATGCAGTCCTCTGGAGCCAGACTCCCTTTTCCTCCTACTGTTGTTCTTTTTGTTTTAAACTTTAATTCTATCATTAAATAACTGTATAGCCTTAGGCAGGATTTAAACTGAGAACAGCGGTAGTGTATTCCTTGTAAGATTGCTCTGAAGATTAAATGAGACAATTTTCCTCAAGTTTTTAAGAAAAAACAAAAACTAAATAAAGAAAATACATAAAATTAACTACTCTTTTCTTTCTGGCTCATAAATATTGATATTTCCCAAGATCTGGTTTGACTTCTAGTTTATTATGCCTTATATCCTCAAAGGAAAATCATGGTTTCCAAGTCTATCTATGCAATAAACTACCAGCTTTGTATTTCTAATTGAGTTCTTTGTGCATTTACTGTGTCTTTCATAAAAAGAAGAAAATTTAAACCAGAGATGTTTTGAGTATAGCCAAATATACTTCTTCTGGTTTATTTTACATCTTAAACTTTTATTTATTAAGTAATTATTTATACTTGGGGATGAACACAGGGTCTTATGAATGCTAGGCAAGCGTCTAGTAATGGACTTGTACATTTATACTCAATATATTAAATTTAAGATTAAATTATATATATATATGTTATCTTCTTATTGCAGAGACAAAATATCTGGCATGAAGTAATTTGAGGTATGAAAGACTTATTTTGGCGCATGGTTTGAGGGAGTACAGTCCACAGAGAAGGCAGTATGAATGTGATGTAGCTAGTCACATCTTATCTTCAGTTGGTGTTTTAGTTAATTTTCTACTTCTGTGAAGAGATACCATGACCAAAGCAACTTATAAAAGAAAGCATTTAATTAGGGGTTTGCTTACAGTTTCAGAGGGTATGGTTGTTTGAATGACAATGCCACATCTCCATGGGCTTCTATGTCTGAATGCTTAGTCCTCTGGTGCAGAAACTGGAAAGGATTGGGAGGTGTGGTCTAATTGGAGGAGGTATGTCAAAGGTGCAGGTCACTGATGTTTCAAAAACCTATGCCTGGCCTAATCTCTCACTTAGTTGGCTGTCTACAGATCAGGATATAAGGCTCTCAACTACCGCTCTAGTGCCACACCCATAAGCTTCTTGCCATAATGATCATTAACTACCTTTCTAAACTGTAAGCAAGCCCCCAACTAAATGCTTTCTTTTATAAGAGTTGCCTTGGTCATGGTGTCTTTCACATCAGTAGACCAGTAGCTAAGACAGAAGGTGAGTCTATAACCATCAAGGCTGGGAGCCTGGTAAGCGTCAGGCTAACAGGCCATGGCAGCAATAGCAGAGAGCTTACCTTTGATCTGCAAATTGGAGGCAGAAGTAGAGAAATATGGGCCTGGTGCGGATTTTTCAAACCTCAAAGTCTATCCCCCCCCCCCCCGTGACACACCTCCTCTAAGGCCACAACTCCTAATCCTTCCCCCAAAAAGTTCAGTATTCTAATTTATGAGCCTATGGGGGTAATTCTCATTCAGACTTCCACAGTTGGGAAACACAGAGAATGAATGCTAATGTTTATTAGGCTTTCTGTTAGAGTTTGAATGAAAAATATCTTATTTAGGTTCATTTGGTGGTGCTATTTGGGGAAATTTGATGGTACTGTGGTGGAATTTTTACAAAGGGCAGCCTGGCTGGAGGAAGTCCAATATTGGGACCTGATTTGATGCTTTGAGCTTTTATAGCTTTGGTCCACTTACTGCTTGCTCTCTGCTTCCTGTGTGCAATTGAGATGTGATCTCTCAGCTTTTTAGTCCTTCCTCCTCTGTGATTATGAACAGCTAGTCTTCTGGAACTGCAAACCAAAATAAACTCTTCCTTAAGTTATTTTCAGTTGTGGTATTTCATCACGCAACAGAAAATAACTAATATACTTCCTCAAATGCTTCCTTCTATTTACATTTTACTCCATTAAAAAGAGATTCTTGGCAACCGTCTTAGTTTCTATTGCTGAGGAGAGACACCATGACCAAAGCAACTCTTCGAAAGGAAAGCATTTAATTTGGGTGGCTTACAGTTCAGAGGCTTAGTCCATTATTGACATGGCAGGAAGCATGATGGCATGCAGTCAGACATAATGCTGGGGAGAGAACTGTGGGTTCTGTATCCAGATCAGCAAGTAGCAGGAAGAGGGTCACTTGGCTTGGCTTGAACACTTGAAACTGCAAAGTCTACCCCCAGTGACACGATTCTTCTAAAAAGGCCCTATTTTCTTCAAGAAGGCAACTCTTCCTAATAGTGCCACTCCCTATGAGCTCATGAGGGCCATTTCTATTCATATCACCATAGTACATGTCTTAGGTAATTTTAAATTATTGTGATAAAACACCATGATGAAAGCAATTAATAAAAGAAAACCTTTAATTGGGCTTATGGTTTCAGAGGGATCATAGTCCGTTGCCACTATAGTAGGAAGCATGGTAGCAGACAAGTAGGGGCTGTGCTAGAGCAGCAGCTGAGAGCTCACATTCCATCTTAGAAGCAGGAAGTAGTGAATTCATTAGAGATAGCTGAAGGGTTTTAACGCCTCAAAACCAGCCTGTGTGAGACACATCCTCTGACCAGGCCACACCTCCCAGTCCTTCCTAAACATTTCCACCAACCGGTGACCAACATTCAAACATATTAGCCTATTGGGGCCTTTCTCATTCCAGCCACCACAGCAACTATGAAGTCCTTGTAAACACAGCTAGTTTCTGTTGATTATTTTTCCTAGCACATACACAGTAACCTCACACAGAGAATCACTTAGGGATTTAGAGAAATACAAAGTAAAGGGTCATGATTATCTTTAAAGAATGAGGAGGTATGACTATGATTAGATTAGTCTTTTGCATGAGTTAAATCAAGTCAGGTGTACGTACTTGTAGTTACATCTTGTTCGGCTTGCTTAATCTAGAGTTAGGAATTCATATTTTGGCTTCCTATTTTTTTCAGTGCTAAAGTGTCAAGAAGAGAATCAATTGAAACCAGGGAGGCAGAAGCAAAACCCTAGTTTTTCTCTTACTCAGATGTGGTAACAGGAAGGACGGCACTTTTTGGGTCATGCTGCCTCCTTCATTTCACCTTTAGCTCTCTTCGGTGCCAAATCTGTTTGAGCAACCATAACCACAAGCAACCAACCAACAGAAGCATGACTGTTCAGAGGGAGTGGAGACAAAAGAAGCAGTGCATCTCCTCTGCCTTTCCATAGACCTGACGTTTCTGCTTCATTAGCTGGTGACTCCTTTCCTGTTGGTCTAGCTAACTAGAGTGGGTTGCTGTTTTATCCGTTCTAAAAGCAGATATAGGGGGCTTAACCAAACTTAACCCCAGAACTCATGAGGCTGTCCAATCCTCTTACCAAATCCTTAGTGGATACCTTCACTGGTTCCAGAAGTGGGTCCAGGCAAACAGAAGTGTATTGACGACTTGAAATTTGCTTCTCTGGTCTGCCTCATGTAAAAGAATTGTGACACTGTCAGCAATAAAATGGTGGCTCACTGCGGAAAGTGGCAAAATATTACAAGCCTTGAAAAACTGGGATCTATAAGCAGAATATACATTTCAGACTCCTCACACTTCCAAACCCAGAATTGAACTCAGCAGGATTGCTGGCCCATACTTGCAATCCCAGACACCTGGGAAGCTGAGGGTTTCAAATCCAATGCTTGTCCAGGCTTCTCTGAGTTTAAACCATCTTAGATGCTTTTAGGACTCGTTGCAAGAATTAAAAAAGAAAAAAAAAAGATAAAATAAACAAAAATAATAAAAAGTAAGAAAGGGCTGGGCACATGGCTTAATGGTAGAAAACAAAGCAGATTAAGGACATAAACAAACACAATTTGAAACTAAAACCACAAATAAGAAAATGTAGGGGAAGCCCTTCACAAAATTGGTCATAAGAATACAATTTAAAAACTAAAAAATAAGCCCCCTTTATTCAGTCTTAAATGATGAGGCATTTATAAATGCCCCAGGCTCAGAACATAATCATCCCTCCACACAGCCAAAGGAAAAAAAAAAAACATGGAAATTTACAAATCCCCCGCAGACTTCTTTTTGGTTGTTCACTTCCTCTTTTTATACAGTCATCCAGAGAAAGAGCCAAGACTGTCCCTGTAGCCTACTGTCCTGCGGAAGCCCTGAGGAAGAAACCAGAGCCCCGGGGCTTCCTGCAGACCAGAGCTCTATTTTCAGACTTGTCCCACGACTTCTGCGGACCCTTGCTCATGCTCTTTCCGTTCAGATGTAAGCAATTTAAGGTGCTGAGGTTGTTGACTTTCTGATGAGGTTTTTTTGTTTGTTTGTTTGCTTGCTTGCTTTGTTTTTCTCTCTCTTGTTTCCCTCTCTTTGCACTCATCTGGATCAGCACTGCCTCTCCTCCTCTCAGGGAAAGACTGAGGCCCACCGACGTCAGCCTTAGAGGGACCTTCACCCCTGCAGCTGGCCTGCATCTACAGGGCCAGGGCTTCTTGGAGCTGATTGGACTCCACCAATGAAATCTGATCTTGCTGAAACCATGAATTTTGATGTTGCACATGTAGGCTAGTGCGCATGATCTGGTCTCGGAAGATCCATCACTAAGCTGAAGTAGAGTAGGCACATGTGGGTGGAAAGATGGTTCACTGATTGCCACGGTTGGTCCAAACTGGTTATTCTTCTGGAGAACCTAGGTTTGATCCGCCCAGACCTACATGGAGGCTCACCTGGATGACTTTCAAACTACCAAGCTTGGCTGACAGCCTGAGGAAGGACAACCCTGGCCATCTCTGAAACACATATTTATTTATTTATTTTGTGTTGGTCCTGAGGAAACACTTCCCAAAAGATTTCACCTCAACGATGCTGGTCTCTTCTTAATCACAGATGATTCTTCAGCCCTAGCTGTCCATCATCCATTGTTCCAGAAGAACGAAGTTCTGGTCTCTTATTAATCATGGCTGGTTCTTCAGCTCCTGATCACCAAACAGCAGATTCTTCACACAAACGTCCTGACAGTCTTTGTTTTCCTCTGAAACTTCAGAAGCTGGGCCGCTATCATCCACACCGCTCTTGGCATTCTTATCCCTCTAGCTTTTACATAATAGCTCACCAAGTTCTCAGCACTCAATGGCTTTATTCCAAAGTCCTTCCAATCTGCCCCTAATCAACATGTCTAGGGATACTGAGGCTGAAGCAGGAACATGGAGTTTTGTCTTTTCTTCTTTCTTTCCTTCATTTCCTTTTTCCCCTTTCCCTTCCTTTCTCTTCCCTTCCCCGTCCTTCCTTTTTTTTTTGTCCCCTTTCTTCATTTGTTTTGAGTCAAGGTTTCTCTGTGTAGACCAGCCTGGCTTAAACTCACAGAGACTGGCTTGCTGCCACCACACTCAGCTGGGTTTTCTCTTTTGAGGCTCTCTCATAAGATTAAGTCAAGTCTACTCAAGATATTCTGTCTTTCAATTCAAAATCAATCTAGGATCTTAATTACATTTATAAACCCATCCACCTTTTTCCTTTTTTCTCTTTTTTGAAACAGGGTTTCTCTCTATAGCCCTGGGTGGGTGTCTTGGAACTTGCTGTGTAAACCAGGCTGGCCTTGAAGTCATAGATTTGCCTGCCTCCTTCAGAGTGCTGGGATCACAAATCCCACCCACATTTAAGCTTTAAGGCTCACATAGGGCGTGAACTAAATTTAGGAGAGAAGGTGATTGGTAATTCTGGGTTAATTATCCCTTAGTAGCAGAGTCCTCGCCTAGCATGTGAATGGCTGGCACTGGAAAGATTCTGGTAACTGTACCACAATCATGTCCCGGGAAGGTTGTTTTTCAGTTTCAAATTCCTTAGGTTTGCCTGCTTAACATCCTCATTGAACTGTCAAGTACAGGACAGAAATTAAAGCTGTGAGCTTCTTTGGAGAGACAGTCTCAAACTCCAGATTATCTGGGAACTCGTGGCCCCAGGTTGTCCTTGTTCTCTCAAGATCTGCCTTACCTTCCCTGAGTGCTGCTGGGAACTGAGCAACAGCTGCTCATGGGATATATATTTCCTCAGCACTGACTTAACTTTTGGAACACAGTGATTGCTTACGTTCCTATTGAACAGATTCTTTAAGGGAGAAAGTAAGCTTAAGGGATTAAACTTTCCATCTAATATATATTTTTTCTGGCCCTTACTGATTTACAAAACATATTTAGGAATCTTTTCTACATTCTAGCTTCTGTCAGTTTGTTGGAACAGTGATTGCTATCTCTATTTCAGAGATATGTGAATTTATGAGGTGTGAGGGTATTGGTAGTGTTTGCTCTGTTACAGATTATCCCCCAAAAGGTGTTTATCAGCACATCTTGATGATTAATAAAATTAGTGTAGTGAACTTTAAGTGATACCTGTAAGCAACACTTGAGAGCTTGAGGCAGAATGATTTCAAATTCCAGACCATGGGGGCTACGCGGCAAATTCAATGCTAGACTGCTAAATTGCATGAATCTTCCTCAAGAAAACAAAAAAAGATGAAAATTAACAAAAATAAATGTTGAATAGATTACTTCTAGACTTCGCTTTTTAAACACTTCACTCTCATGGAGGGGTGGCTACTGAGAAATCTCCATGCCAAAAAAAAAAAAAAAAACAAAACAAAAACAAAAACAAAAACAAAAAACCCCTAAAAACCAAAAAACCAAAAAAAAACCAAAAAAAACCAAACCACATCGAGGATTAAAATAAAAAAAAAAAAAAAAAAAAGCCAACCAGAAAAAAAAAACTCAGGACGCGATTGAAAAGACCGCAGCGCCACCACTGCAGACGGGTCTCATTTTCAAGACAGGAGGCGTGGCCAAAATCCCTCATTCAAATAAAAAACCAGGAGATTTGCATGGAGAATAGGCATCGCGCGCGCTCATTGGCCGATCGCACAGTGGGTGGAGTACATAGGGCGCCCACGAAGCTCCGCCCCCAGCTATTTGCATAACGGCCCCGGCGCGTGCTGGGGAGAAGCGGGTTTGTTTTTGAATCTGCGGTGGCGGCGAGTGGAGCGCACGGCTGAGACGGCAGCGTCCGGGACGGCTGCGCGGGACGGCTGCGTAGGAAGGAACTCGGGTCCCAGGCCCTCACCTCTCGCCCCCGAAGGTATATGCGAGTGCCAGGGGCTGTTCTAACCACAGTCGGCGAAATGACTATTGTATTTCAGAAGAGCCAAGACCGCATTATGGCGGCTGCGGGAGTTGAGTGTGCGCCTGCGCGGTTGCGAAGCTGCGGGCAGGGCTGCATGGGAGCACGTGATCGCTTGGGGTCGGGCTCTAGCTGCAGTTGAGCAGCTGGCCGGGCGGTGGCTGCGCAAGCGCAATATTCATTTTCAAGAGCTAATGTTCTTGTTGGACGCCATTTGGGTTCTAGATTTAATTTTTCTCATTCTCGAGGGGGTTTCGTCTCGTGCCTCTTCTTCGCACATTTTCCCACGAAAACGTTTCTTTCGTGTCTTAAACCTATCCGCACCTTAAAATCCTTCTTTTCTCTGATGGTCTCACCGGTGCAGACCTGATTTTTTTTTTTTTTGTGTGCAAGTTGCCTCTTGTGGTTCTCGATTATAATTTCGCGTGTACTTAGGCATTTCTGGATTCGCGTTCCATTTAGGGAGATACGATCAGCACCTAGTGGCGTTCTCAGGGGAAGTGCATTTAATTCAGCTGCACTTTTGTAAATACATTTTTAACCCTATTTTTGCCAGATCGCTTTTGGAAGTGCAGTGTTTACAAAATAGAAACTTAGAAAATAGGAACGATTTTATTTTTGAATTGTTATATTTCAGAGGACAAGAAAAGAATGCACAAGTTAGGTTGAAATCTTAGTTTTCTCGGGTATTTTATCTTTCTTTTTTTAAAAGAAATATTTCATCCAAAGTCAATGAAGTTGAAGTCCTGAACAATTTGTCAAGCACTTGCATCTTTCATGTTTTTAGTTTTACTAATTCTTCAATTAGATGAATATTAAAATGATGTATAAGCTATTATACCGGATACCATTTTTTGATCAAGAATTTTACAAATAATTCCAAGAAATATTGAGGCCTTTATGCATTAAAGGAATCAATTAGACATTTTTTTTTGAGTTTTTAAAAAAATATGTGAACTGTAGTATATGTGTATATTTTTAAGTATTTAAATATTTTTTAGCTGTATGTGTTCTGGTTTTAGTTTCTTAAAGTAACTGGCTTTGCTCCTGATCGAAGTTGTGATGCCACTAAGTTTCAGTTGTGTTTAGCACAATTGGGTCAATATACGTATAATTTAATATCATTTCTTATTCTGACACTTGCTTCCTTACCTGTCTAGAAGTGTGTAAACGGTTTCATAAACAGCATCTTCCATTTGTGTGTACAGTCACCTTTTTGGTTGGTTATGTAACTCAGGTTTGAATTAATCTGTTGTCAAATTAAGTATTGTTTCATATAATGTCGATTGGTTTGGGGTATCTCTTATTACCTGAAACAAACACTACTAAAAAATCATAGGATGGAAGTGAAGGGAGCAGATTGGGCTGATATCTCTACGTTTTCAATGTGGCATGGAATGGAAGGATGGAGACGATCTTGTCTTTTCTCCCCCTGTGGCAAGCAGGTCAAAATCTGATGTAAGGAGATTCCTGAGCCTCCGTTGTCTTGCAAGCGGAGTGAAGGCAGCTCTGCCTTTTTGAGACTTTGGTTCTTCCCATGTTTGTACTCCTAGTACCTGGGCTGATGAATTTAAACGTACACTTTTGTTTGAATGCGTGGGTGATTGTTAATTCAATGAGTTAACGTTGAAGATCGTAAGAGCCCCTGGAAAACTATATAACATGCAATTTCAAGATCGGTGGCACAGTTGGCAAGTGTAATTTTAGGGTTACTAAAATTAATGAATTGTCTAAAAGTCAATGGTTGATTCTTTAGTATTTCAGAAACAAGTACTAAAAGTTTGAAATTTTAGTTTGGTTATAATTGAATGAAGCTTTGATATACAAACACATACTAGGTTACTCAAAGTATGAACAATTACTGAAGTTATTTAAAAATATAGTAGTTTTGTAAATTTTAAACATGTAGGTTAGAAAAATTAGGCTGGAATGACTTAAGTCATAAAATTTTATTTTTTAAAAATTACTTCTTTTTTGTGCTGTTTGAATATTTTACGCTTATACATTATGAAGATTTAGTATTAAGTTAATAATCCTAACTACTCTGGTGATCTTTGTGACTTCACTTTTGTTGTGGTATATCAGTCTATAAATATCACTAGATGCATGCATGCTTGTTTGCTTGTTTGTTTATGGTTTTCAAGGCAAAGTTTCTCTGCCCTGGCTTTCCTGGAACTCACTGTACATCAGGCTGGCCTTGATCAGCCTGCCTCTGCCTCTCAAGTGCTGGGATGAAAGTCATGCAACCGTCCATCACTGCCTAACTTATATTTTAATTAAATTTCTGCATTTTTCCTTTTTGGTTGTGGTGTGGGTCAAAATCCAGGGCCTCAGGCATGCTAAGCACGTACTGTTGTGCCCAACTATACTCCCCAGGACAATGGAATGTGTGCTCTTTTAACTTAGATGTTATATCTATCTAACCATTTTGGTATCCTAAAATGGTTTTTTAACAATTACATAATAATGTATTATTAAAATCTTAATTATCTGATATTTTCAGTAATAGTAACCAATGTCTTTCTTTCTTCATTTATTGAGACAGTGTGTCCTGTAGCTCAGGCCAGACTAGAACTTGCTGTATTGAAGCAGAGCTCCCTGGTTCTGCTGGGCTTAAGTGCCTGGCTCCAATAAGGTTTTAATTGCCGGAAGGTTCTTTGTATTGGATGAGTGCACTATGACTTCCTGATATTTCTGTTCTCCCCTCCTCCCCACAGCTTCTCAGATGTAGCTCAGGCTGGCCTAGGCCCTAAGGCTGTTCTTGACTCTGTATCCTGAGTGCTGGTTACTGGGATTGTCAAGCTAGCTTGTTGCTTAGTTTTCTAGTAGAAATTTTGTTAAGATAAATACGTGGTGAACACAGGTTGTCATCTATAATAATAGCTGTTTAAAATTAGTGTTTCTGTGTGGGGCAGTTGTAGCACACAACACAGAAATCCTGTCTCGGGAAAAAAATAAAAATGAATGAATGTTTAAAAAAAAATCAGTGTTTTTAAGGGCTTTGACAGAACAGTAATTTGCAAAATAGAAGAATGTAGAGATTTTAAATTTTGTTTGCTTTGTTTTTGTTTTTCCAGGGTCATTTCTCACACTGCCATCAATTAAGTAGTAAAGTTGATTCCCCACCCCCCCAACTGAACTGTTTACAGGGGTTTGTGGGGTGGGTGTGTGTGTGTGTGTGTGTGTGTGTGTGTGTGTGTGTTCTATTATGGATGTTACTGTTCCTTTTTGCTTGTCAGCAACAGCTGTGCCAACTTATATTTATTGTTGCTGTTACTAGTTTTTTTTCCCCTAACCTTTCAAATTACTTTTGGATTTATGTCTTGAGAATTTTCATTTTTCTATTTAGTTGAAATACCTTGTTTGTTTAATATAAGTAAGGGTTTCACTGTGCAGCCCTGGCTGTCCTGGAACTCACTATGTTGACTAGACTGTCCTGGAATTTACGGGAATCCGCCTGCCTCTGCCTCCCTAAGTGCTGGAATTAAAGGCCTGTGCAACCAAAGATGGCGGCACTGCCTTTTTATTTATGATTTATTCCAGAGCTTCTCCATAGACAAAGTATTAGCTGTTGTGAGATGAATTTTTCCATTTAATTTTCTTCTAGGACTTCATTATTATGTTTGTGTGTCTGATGTGTGAGCATGTACTTGTGTGTTTATGTATATGTATGCTCTTCCTTGGCTTCTGTGTGGACTTTAGAGTATACGCTCAGGTAACTGTTCTGGTTTCTTCATTTGTGCCAGGATACCCTAATTGCTTTGTTCACCAGCCTTGGTGATCTAGGAGCTTCTGGGCGTTCAGTCTTTCTGTGAGAGCCCTTGGATTACTACGGGCACTTAACATTGCCAAATCTGCTTATGGGCCTTGAACTCAGGTCCTTTAATTTTTCCCGACAGTGTTTCTCTGTGTAACACTACTGGCTGTTTGTAGACCAGGCTGGCCTTGAACTCACAGGTATCCATCTGCCTCTGCTTTCCCTAAAACTGGGATTAAAGGTATACATCATCACTGCCAGCCTAGGTTTTCTTTCATTGACTTAAAATTGATAAATTGTGTGTGTGTGTGTGTGTGTGTGTGTGTGTGTGTGTGTGTACATACGTACACAGATACAGGAGTATTTACCTCCTTGCAGAGTGATGTCTTACATTTGTCTAAGGAGCTCGCCAGTCAGACTAGCCGATCTGGCTGGTAAACCCTGGGTGTCATGGGCCCCCCAGTACAGAGATGACTAGCACAACCACCACCCTCATCTACCTTTTCTGTAGGTCCCAGAGTTGAACAAAGGTCCTCATAGTTACAAGATGTTGTAGGGCCGTACACTACATTAAATAGTAGATGAGTGCTCTTACAATGCCGCTCTCTACTGTTTAATTGAAATACCCAAGGCTTGGTTCCACCGTTGTGTTAGCTAACTCATGGTTTTGCAGTAAATATTAACTTCTTTTGTTTAAATCAGAATAATAGTCTTTGTTTAAAGTTATATACAGCAAATTTAAATTTGAGGAATTTTTAAATTATATACTTTTAGACTCCTAAAATGTACTGTTTTTAGGAAATGTTGGGGAAACTTAGGATTCTTATGATAAGATATCATTTTACTGTTTTCTAAGTGTTGATAGTTAGAGGGATAAATTATGAGAGAGCATAAGGCTATGTTTTTTTTTTTTTAACCATATTGATAGAAAGCTTGACTAGAAGCTGGAAAGTAGGTTTCAAAAGAAAGTATTTTACAGTATTTGAAACCATGATTATTTTTTTGATTGGAATTTTGAAAAATTATTTACTCAGTGTTTGGCCAGGATAGACCAAATTTATTGCATAGTAAATATAAAAGTAATTTTATCTGGGAGCATTAAATTGTTATACTTTTCCTATTTTCTTTACATTTGTTATTTTATTAATTTTTTATGTTGATTGCAGTGACATGCTAATTTTGTTTTGTGTTCTGCTGGCCTTAAACACCCAGAGCTCCTCCTGGCTTTTTGCCTTGCAAGCTCTGGGTTCAAAGGCGTGCGCCACCGCATCCAACTCAAGCTATATGATTTCTTACTAGTGGCATACTTCCATTTGTAAATCATTTTTATATTGAAAGGCGTCTGGGTTTTTTGCCCAGATACTTACTGAACTTGTAGAAGCATGAAATGAAGAAAGGAAATAATGAGAACTCAAATAGTGAAATCTTCCTGGCTTTGTGAAAATGAGCCTAGGAAATAGATATCAGTAGATACTGGTATTTTATCCTGCCTTTGGGTCTTTTTAAAGCAAATTTACTTAGAAAAGTGTAGTCATTTTGATTTTTTAATGTTACCTTTGACCTTGGTTGAGAGTTTTTGAGCTTCTAGTGTATTACATATAACTTGTTTCCTTACCCTGGGACAGAAGCGCCTCCCCCCCCCCCCCCAGAGAAGGACTTTGATGAGGAGGAAGGCATGAAGCTTGACATCTTGTACAGGGGAGTCACACTTTAAGGGTTAGAAACGAGAATTTGTCATTTTCTTTTCTTTTTCCTTCCCCCCATTTGTTTTGTTTTCTTTTCGTTTTTTTCCTTTCTTCCTTCTTTGGGATCCCAGGCCTGTTCCTTCGTTTTCTGTCCTCTCTTTGTTTTGTTGCTGTTTTGTTTTGCAGACAGTCTTACCAGGTAACCCTGGCTGGCCTGAAACTTACTTCAGGCTGGCTTCAGAGTCCCAGAGCCATTCTTTCTGCCTCCTGAAGGCTGATTAAAGAACAGACTTTAAGACAAGGTCATGGTCTATAGCTCCGTGTGGATACGAGGTCATCACCCTCAGGCCTTGTCTTCTGCTTGTGCTCAACTTAGATCCTCAAGTCCAGCTCTGTAGAACATGACCGAGGAAAGATGGGATGGCACAAGTAATTGCTGTATATCATGTCTGTGTACTTTTCTCCCTTCCTACCGGATTTAAGGGATTTAAAAGTTGGAAAGTGGCAGGAGTGTAGCTGAGTCGGCAGAATGCTTGCTCAATGTGCGTGAAGTCTTGGATTTGCTCCCCAGCAGTGCACAAGACTTGGCATGATCGCGACCACCTGTAGCCGCAGCACTCTGGAGGTAAAAACAGCAGATACATTTCAGGTATAGTTGGGATAACATGAGACTCAAAAAATATTCAAAGATGGATCAAGTAAATGAAAGACAAAAAGTACAAAGGCAGAGAACTTTCTAAACAAGTTAGAACACAGTAAGGAGCTGTTGTAGTTTGTGTTAGGATCTTGGCAACTACTTGGTGTGTCTGCAGTTTTTCTTTCTTTGGTTTTTTTATGTTAATTATTTTTGCATTGTATTAAACCCAAGGCCTCATACATGCTAGGCAAGTAGTCTAATACTGAGCTCTATTGCTATTCTTCCTTTCCCTGAATGGAGTAACATCTGTGTGACGCAGTAATATGGAGAGATGGCGTAGTGGTTAGAGAATGTGGGTTACTAACACCTACATTAGGAGGTTTACAATCGCTTGTAGCTAGCTTTAGGGTATTGGTGGCCTCCTGCGCTCACATCCATGTACATGCATACAAGTGTGTGCACGCTCTCCCTCCCCCTCTCGGTCTGTCTCCCCCTCACCCCTTTCTCAGATCTGTGTAAAGACTTACGCTTGGTAACCTAGGTTTTATCCCTAGAATTCACTTAAAGTTGGAAGGAGTTAACTGACTCCAAGTTGTTATCTGACTTACACATGTGTACTGTGGCATTTACTCCACACAGAATAGCAATTTAAAAATCTTTATGGACAGTCCTCTGGACTATACAGATAGAATTTAAATGTTTTGAAAAATAATTTAGAAAAATTAGTTTGATAATGTATGCATAAGGAATTTATACATTTAGAAAATTTAATTTTTCTTTTTTTGTGTGTGTGTGAATCTGTTTTTGGGACCATCTAAAAACTAAACAAGCCACATGCTGGTCATTAGATTTACAATGAATCTCTTCATGATGAGAAAGAAAAATCAGCTTTTTTTCTATTAGTAATTCTATCTGCTGTTCCAGAAAGTATATTATCATTGAAGATGACTATGTTCACTAGTATGTCACTAACATAAGCCTCTTACTGAAAACACAAACTGACTTACAAAAAGAAAGAGACGGTCTTTGAGATACCCCAGTGGATAAAGCTGACTGCCAAAGTGGAAGAAAAGAATTGACTCCTGCAGATTGTCCTCTGACCTCCACACATAACCTGTAACATGGGCTAGATTCTGCTTCCCACCCAAATGAAAAGAGAGAAAGAAAGAGACATTTCTTCAGTTTTCAGTTTAATCATTTTGAACACTATTTCTACAGAATTAGTCTTAAAATGTTTCTGATAACTTAGCTTATTATCTATAAGGTCTTTTTGAATACGTTTATCAACTTTAAGTAGTGCTTTCACAAAGTTGTCTGCTTTGTATTAATATTAACATGAAAATCCTGACCTAGTCCCTTGATACAGATGTTAATTCATGAGAGTAATGACTACTTTATGTCACAAGTCTTTCTGGCCTCTCTTGTATAACTTTTGTTCAATATTACAGAGTTTTTTTTTTTTTTTTTTTTTTTTTTTTGTAGGACCCTTGTTTCCCAGATGCCACATATTTTGATTGACTTAGTCTCTGAGGAGGGGGAAACTATATAGTATGCAGTAAATTGTATATTTTATCTTTAGAACATATGAAATACTTTTGTATTTTGAAGATTATCTATGTAAAAAATATTCAGTATTTTAATATTTGAGTGATAATTTGGCTGGGTATAGAACTTTAGGTTGAAGCCATTTTCCTTTGTTTTGCAATGGAAGATTGTACACCAGGAAGCAAGTGCTCACTAGTATTGTATACTGGAAACTTTTCTTAGATAATTTCATTGGTGATGTTTTCTGTCATTTGGCAATTCCATTTTGAGTTTTTCTGTAGATACTCCATTTTTATATTTATATGTGTCTTTTGCTGAAGCAGTTTTCTTCAAGTTCATCAGTTTATTTTAATTGAGTTTTTCGTTTCTTTTCTCTCTCTCTCTCTCTCTCTCTCTCTCTCTCTCTCTCTCTCTCTCTCTCTCTCTCTCTCTTCTGAGTCAGGATTGTCTGAGTGACCCTGGCTGTTGTGGAACTCTGTAGGCAGGGCTGTCCTAGAACTCATCTGCTTACCTCTGCCTCCCTGCTTGATGGGATTAAAGTCATGCAGCACTACCACCTGGCTAAATTTTTTATTTCTTATATTAAATTGTTTTTCATTTCCTGCCTATACTATTCTGTTCTGGACTTGAAAGTG
The DNA here is from genome assembly GCF_963924665.1 of Micromys minutus. Lineage (NCBI taxonomy): Eukaryota > Metazoa > Chordata > Mammalia > Rodentia > Muridae > Micromys > Micromys minutus. The sequence continues at coordinate 11,873,544 of NC_137972.1, read as the reverse complement.
CAACTTTTTTCTTTCATATAATAGGTTTTATAGTTTTCTTCCTGATGTGCAATGTATTGCTAAGTCTGTTTGTTGGCATTTGCTTTCTGTCTCATGTTAGAGGCTTGAAGTTCCTTTTTGGGGCTTATTGCATAATGTAATGTGATAGAAGTCAGTTAAAATTTCTAAATTTAGATTAGATTTAAACTATTCTCTAGTTGATTTTGGGGTGTCAGTTTTGGTGAGCTCCTCGATGTCTTGGGTTTTGTTTTGGACAGACATTTATGCTTTCCCTTTTGTAAGTTTGTGCATATGTATTTATGCATACACGTATATGGTTGCATATTAACATAGACTGTATGTGGCGGCCAGATGGGTTTGGGTTAGATTAGCAGAGGTCAGTGTGGTCAATCACTTTTTCTTTCTTCTAATTTTTCTTTCTTTTTTTTTTGGTGAGCATCTCATCGAATCTGATGCTTTCCAGATCAATTCCACTAGCAGGCTACCAAGCCCAGGGGTCTTGTCTCTGCCTTCCAGCTCTTGGATTACAGGCCAATTTCCCAGCCTTGGGATTATAGACCCACCACTGCCTTACAAATTAGGTGCAGAGGACCAGATTTGTGGCAGTCATTTTACTGCCGTCTTCCCACAAAAGATCTCCATTTTTATGTACAGAGAATAAAATTCTGATTGATGTGGAAAAGGATTAAGACTCTCTTCATTCAGTCTCCACTGTCAGTTTTCAGTGGTGCTCTCTCTTCCCTCTCCCTCCCTCCCTCTCTCCCTCCCTCCTTCCCTCTCTTCCTCCCTCCCTCCCCCTTTGTAAGTGGTACACAAGCTCTCACAAAAACTACAGTGTTGCTGACTGTACTACTATCCTTTTAGTTGGGGATCTTATTTCAGACCTTGATAGGTTTGGGGAAAGGTAGTGCTCCTGGACTGTTTTTTGAGAAGGGCATCTAGAGTTCTTACCAATCCTCACAGCTTTGGCCATCTGTAGGGCCCCTCTACCATTTGTTTTTAACTTGTTGCCAAGTACATCTTGGAATATGTTTTCAGCCTTCCAGATCTTTCTAGCTGTCATCTTACTTTCATTTAAAGAAAAGAAATTATGCCTTGGAAAAAATATCACTACAGGCTAGGAATAAAGCTCAACAGTAGAGTACTTGCCTAACATGGACAAGCTAGGGGTTTGATGTCAAGTACAGAAAAACAAAAACAAAAACACCTAAAAAACCCAAACCAAAAATACCTCAAAAACAAAACAAACAAAAGTACCTAAAGCCAACCAAACTAAACCAAACCGGAAAAACTCCAACAATCAAACAACAAAACCCCCAATCTCCCCAAAACAAAACTCCTTCCTGTCTGTAATTAAGGGGATGGAATGAGAGGTGGAGAAGTAAGTTATCTTCAGTTTGTATTTTATTTATTTATTTTAAATTACAGATTTATTTTATTTTATGGGGTGGATCATGTGTTTCATTGCATGGGTATGTGGCACATTGAGGTATTTGAGGGAATTGATTCTTGCCATCCACCATGTGGGTCCCAGGGATTAAATTTAGGTTGTGGGGCCTGCTGGCAAAAGCTTTTACTCCAGGCTGCCTTGAGGGAAATAAATGCATGCCCTTTGAATTCAGGTCCGAGCAAGCTAGCCAGCTCAGCTCTGCAGTCTGTAGTTGCTGCAGGGGAGGGCCAGGGGGCCTCCAAAAAGGGGGACTGGTGAGAAAGTGGAATGGCAAGGCAGGCTGTTTAGAATTTCTTTAGGATTTTGGTCAGTAATGGAAGAAATAAAACAGTTACATTGTTGTAGTTAGAACCCAGAAGAGCTAGTGAAGAGGTGAAGATCTAGTTTGTATGTTAGAGTCCTTTTATGTCTTTTTAAAAGTAGTTTTTAATAATTTACACACATTATTTCACTAATGTAAATAAAAAATACAGTAGTTGACTCAAATAAATCTCCTCTCATTGCTACTTGTGTAATTCTTGCAAATTATTATATTTTCTGGATATAAAAGTTGGTGATTAACACTTGTTTTCAGGGATGTCTAGACTCTCAACATCATAATGACCATCATTTACAACTTCGTTAAACCATGTTCCTAGAGCAGAGCCCTCCTGACTGAGATGGCGGTTGGGACATGCCTGCATCACTGTCGTAATGAGATGACTGTGACAAGCATGCTACTTTCTCCTGTGAGAGATAAAATGTAAGATTGTCGGGAACTAGTTACCCAGTGTTAAAATTCCTTCCAAGTCATTTATTTTTACAAATAAATGATGTGGCTTTATAAATGATCTCATCTGAAATTTCCTAAAAGATTACTTGTGACATTAAGTCAAGCGATGTTAGACTAAGAAATAGTAATGAAATTTAAAAAGTAATTAGTTATATGGGAAAATGTCATAATGAAATGTTATATTCTAAGTAAGAAACAGGGTGCTGCACAAGCCTGACCTGAGCTCTGTCCCTGAAACCTACTTTGGAAGCAGTCCTCTGATACCCATGCACAAGCCATGGGCATGCGTATGTGCTCCTGCATGTGTATACACATAATAATAATAATTATAATAACAATAATAATACAGAGTTGAAACAATATAGGTGTTTTAGAACTCAGTTGTTCTATGCAGACAGTAGATGCTGTAGCCTCTCTCTGCACTAAAAATGGGAATGTGCTGTATAAACGGTATCTTTACCACATTCGACTCAGAACTGCAGTCTTTTTTTTTTAAATAAAATTTTAAAAGATTTTATTATATTTAAGTACACTGTAGCTGTCTTCAGACACACCAGAAGAGGGCATCAGATCTCATTACAGATGGTTGTGAATCACCATGTGGTTGCTGGGATTTGAACTCAGAACGTCTGGAAGAGCAGTCAGTGCTCTTAACCACTGAGCCTTCTCTCCAGCCCTGAACTGCAGTCTTATAGGAGAAAATTAAGAAGAAAAGTTAAGTTATAAGTGAAGGTTCACAAAATGCAGTTTTCTGAGTTTTTATTTCAGAAATAATAATGAGAATCTCAATGTACTGTGTGAGTCGAGATGGTTTTATGGTATTGAATGGAAAAACGATAGTCAAATGGAAGTCATATTAAGGTGCAGCTTCAGATCTTACATGGTATATGGAGAGGGAATGTTGAAGTGTGGTCAGTGCAGTGGAGGCAGGAAGTAGAGATTTCGAAGCCATTATCCCAGGTCTGGGTGATGGACACAGTAAGGAGAAGGGTGGGGGTAAGGAGAGGAGTTAGTGATAGTTCCAAATGGTAGGTCGTCTAGCTCCTCTGTTAACCCAGGACTTTGGAAAGCTGAGGCAGGAGGAATGCTTTAGGTTTTAGGCTAGTCTAGGCCTGAAGAGTGAGACTGTCTCAAACAAACAAAACCTGCTGAAATTATCTGTTGAGTTGGCTGTTTTTCTGGGACACGGAAAAAGTGTGAGCTGAGACAGCGGCCTGCCATTCTTGCTTTTATTAGGAGAAAACCACTGTCTAAAGCGGTTGGCTAAAGCTGTATGGCTGAGTATATTTCGGCTTTTATTAAAGTTTGACTGTTGATTAGTCTCTGAGCCTGTTTTGGAAATCACAGATTGGTGGTAAAGCCTGCCATTAGAATCAGTAAGAATGAGATAGTATATATGGTTTATATATATACAGGTTAGCTATATTTTGGTTATTTGTAATGTCTTACCTATTACATTTGCATCCCAGTTTTACAGTGAGCACATTTGTTCTGAACATTCGAAGTTTACTAAGACCTTGTTTTTATTGAGTAAAGTAAACCATCCTCAGCCACAATGTTCTAAGGCTGCTGTGGCTTGGCCAGGTTTGATATCACAAATACCTGTAATCCTAGCCTTCAGGGCATAGATGCAGGAGGATTGCAAGTTTGAGGGCAGCTTGTAAATGTACAGTGGATTCAGGGTTTTGCTTAGTGAGATTGTCTCAAAAATCATAAAGTAAGGGTTGGTGTCACACTGCAGTGACGGGAAGCATGGAGCATGCTCAAGGCCCAGGCTCGATCCCCAGACTGTAATTTGATATGGCTTGGATCATGTGTAACTTTTGTTTTCTGATAAGCTTTTAAGACAGTTTTCACAGACATTATCCAGTTGATCTCATGGAAAATTGAATGTCTCTCTCAAGACTGAGTAATTAAAATTTTATGTAATATAGCAAGTGTATACAGAAATAGAATGAGATAATGAAGCACGTGGTGAATTCTCTCTTTCGGACAGTTTTTTTGTCACCTCTCTTAGATCATAAACAGTTGTAATTAATACCACCATTTAGATAACACAACACAAGATAACTGAGCTTGACCACTGTATGACCAGGAACGGAGGAGGCTGGCTCCAGAGCTGGTGGGGCCTGCAGGCAGAACAGGCTTTTGTGTGCCTTGGGCCTCTGTCTGGCTAGGGGTGTTCTCAGACGTGGCTTGATAGACCTACTCACTTCAGATGAGGCCCGTCCCCTTCCCTGGGAGTCTGCGTCCTCGTTGGCCTTTTCCTAGTACCAAAGCATTGGGAGTTCTGTGTACCTGGGAGTGTGCTGTGACTTCCAGACTACAAAGAGATGTTTAATTTTATGAGACATTGCCAAAATATGCTCTGCTGCTACCTTACTTTTAAAGACTGTATCATTCTCATTAAAAAATGTGGTTGTAAACTCTAACCATTCTGCTAGATTGAGCACTTTTGAAGCTTAGATTTTGTCAGAACATTTTAATTAGCTTTTTAAAATTAAAATTAATGGGATCTAATGAGTATAGAGTTTAGACACATTTGACAGTCTTCCTGTGATGGCAGTGTTACATTAAAGGGAAAAAGGATAAAGAACAGAAAGAAGGGGGTCTTGAGTGGGGTTCGAGGGTTTGACTTTCTCCTCCCTTTTTTCTGGACTGAAATGGAGGCTGTCTTTCAGGCAATTCCCTGGTGTTTACTCTGTGATTTGGCTCTATCTCTGTTACCGCTAATACGTGGCCTGGATTTCAAGTTGTTTGGGATCGGAATGTGCCCAGACTCTGTATTGCAAGTCCGGATTCACAGGCACTTTGTTGCAAAACTGGCTTGCTGCCTTCTCCTTTCTTTTCCGTGTCCTAAGTGGCTGCATTGTTTGTTGCAGTATATGCATTAGCTATCTGTGTTCAGTTTCTTGCAGCCTGACAAAGTGGGAGGGGCTTTCTTTGATACATGGCTGAGTTTTCACTGTGTGAGTTCTTCAGTGCACATTGCAGCCATCTTAATTACACTTTTGTGCAACTGAGACTGTGCAGCTGTCTCAAAATGGCTGCTAACCCAATCTCTGTAGCTGCTTAGGCAGCAAGTATGCCTGCCAGTGAAGAGGTTTGTCACATGAACCAGGATCTGAGAGGTAAGAGCCAGGAAGCTTTTATCTTTAAACATTACAATTAGACAAACATTTGAACATGACCAGGTTTGAATAGGAAAGAGAATTCGCTTGTGAAAAAGTTGAAATATTTACTAAGACCTGTGAGCTTATATTAGAGAAACAGTATGTTGGGATGGGAGGTCAAAGGTTAAATTCCTGTGATTTCTCACCATTTTGTTGTCATTGCCAGAACATTTGATCACCACAGTAGTGCTTTTCTGACCCACATGGAATTTAATGCTCCTTGTGTATTTGGTAGTTAATTCATTAGATAGTTCTAGAAATTTAAACAGCATATTGAGTATTTTTTTTAAGAAGCTATAAATTAGCCCTGTTTTAAAAGATTCTAATTTTCTGACTTTTAAAATGCGGCATTGTATGGCAGTTTTATAAGTAGAATGGTAATTTCTACATAAACCATAGGAAAAAGTAATACTGTATTTTTATACTATATGCTCCAGTGCTTTCTCACATGCTGCTATTTACAGTAAATACATTTATTTATAGTGTCTTTTTCCTTAAGTTACTTTCTGTTTGAATTGAATTTAGATTTTAAATTTTAGAATACTTTTACATAAAGACCTATACTTTTTAAAAATCTAATGAAATCTGATACCTAGAGAACTAGAATAAATTTTGTTTTAGTAAGTGGCATTATTATGTATATTTAAAAATGTTAACACTTAAATTGTAAATTTGAAAAAGGTTTTTAGCCATTGTAAAACAGAAATGTTTGCTAAAATACTGTAATATACAATCTCAAGGTTACCTAGCAAATTGGGAGAATAATTTTTTTTTCTCTCCCTCCTTTCCTCTCTCTCACCCCCTCCCTTTCTTCCTGCCTCCTTCTCCCTCTCCCTTTCTTTTCTCCTTTTTTGAGTCGTGCTCTCAGGCCCGCTGTTGGTTGCACCTAACCTGCTAAGTAGGTGAGGCCTCCAGCCTCTGCCTCACCAGTACTTGGCTCACAGGCTCCTGTGCCGCTGTGCACTCCCCAAAGTGGGGATGAAATTCCACTCACATAATTCGGTAGAACAGTTGTATTTTAAGCAGTGCTTAAAGTTGTAGTAGTTACTAAATTATTTTCTGAATGCTGTCATATATTCCTATTTCTTTGTCAGTAGAGCAGCTTAAAAAGTTTTTGACTAATACAATTGAGAACAGATAGAGGAATTTTTATTTTTGTAACCTTCTATACTCCTGATTTTCGTTTTTCCCCTCTGTTTTTATTTTTATTTTCTAAAAACAGTGTCTTGTATAGCATAAATAATCTGGCCTTTGAACATTTTTTTCTGTGGCCTTGGCTGGCCTTGAACTTGTAATCTTCCTGCTTCAGCCTACCAGAATTAGAGGCAAGCACTACCATATCTGGCTCTAAAACAACTTCTAAAACAGTAAATTAATTTGTTGCCCCCCCCCCATTTTTTCCTGCAAATTAAATTTATAATTACGTGTGCCTGTATAAATTTGAATCATGAGCTTGTGACCCAAGGAAGGGAGGGAGAGAAGGAAAGAAATAGAAAGAAAAGTAAATTAGTCTCCCAACATAATAAAAAACTATACATGAAGTTTTATTTTGTACTTATTGTATAGTATGAATTCATACAATTTACTTGTCATAATTGTATTTAATAAATAAGGTACTGTATTTAGCAGAACTTTGAAATGAGATCACATATGACCTTTAGAATTTTATGTCAGTGTCCACATCTGGTTTACTTATTTGTAGAACTCAGCCTCTAAGGCATTGTTTGAAATTCTCCTAAAATGCATCTACTTTTATCTCTTCTTTGATTTTTCTCGAAGGCCTACATTGGAACATTAGAGCTGTTACTTAATGGTTTAATACTGCTGCCTTGTCATGAACTTTAATTATACTTGTCCTTACTCATAATTTTTAAATAAAATAATTAGTATTTTTGTAATTTAAACTCAAGTAACACTGAATTATTAATGATTTGAATGATAGTTTATATAAATCGTCCACGCATGTGCATTTGCCCACACAACACAAACAGCAAGGTGATCATCTGGGAGTGTGCTGTGCTTTCTGTAAGCTTGTGCTCAGCCGTGTGGCAGGAGCAGGGACTGGTTCCTGTCTCTGTTACTGTCCTTCTGTGTGAGCGGTTGGGATCCTGGTAGGATGGGGAAGGGGAGTGCATTTGATGAAGTGACATAAGACAGCTCTGGTTTTTAATGTGGAGGAAAACCACTGATAAGGTTGAAATAATTGAACAGTTTACATTTTTTTTTTGCCTTCTGTTGCTAAGTATACAATTTACTCTCATACTTTATAAGGTTGTCAGTTATGCATTAGAAAATTCTAAACTCTGGTTACTAATCCTAAACTTTAGGCTATGTTAAATTTTTTCATTGCCATTTCCCTTTTTTTTTTTTCAGCTTCTAAGCATAAAACAGACCTCGAGTTAGTTTTTACTGGTGGTAGATCTCATTTTCTGTGAAGTACAGGTCAGGCTTTATGCTGGATAATTGAGGGCATGCTCTGTATTCTGGGAACTGATGTCTCGAGGCCATATATTGTCCATTCTTCTTTTTCTCCTCTGTTGTCTACCCCATCTCATAAACTATTTAAAAAAATAGCACAAGTCTTAAAAGTAAATGTTGGGATGGGGGAAAGTCCATTGATGTACACAAATCCCCTTTTCTGACACTGATTGGCTTCCTGTCTCCTTAGCCTATTCCCCACCCCCCATGTCACATCCCTTGTCATGTGTGACTAGATCAGAGTGTCATGGAAAAGGATAGGGAGTTTCTCATATAATTCATGATGAAGTATATTCATAAGTGAATCCTGAATGTTGTTGTTACAGAATTGGAAGGGTAGCATAAATACTCAGCTGTAGTCTGGCTGAGTCTTCAAAATACATTGTTCAAAAAAAAAAAAAAAAAAAAAAAAACCTTCTCCAAGAGATGACTTGAATTCAGGGCCAAGGGTTTCCTATGCTTGGTGCAAATGAGGACCTTAAAAACAGTTCAGTAGCCACAAACTGGCAGCTGCTAGACTTATTTTTATCCTTTAACCACTGCCCATTTTTCTAGTTAATGTCTAACGTCAGGTTTGACTAAAAATCCACATCTCTTGCCTCTTGAAAGCTGCTGGATACGGATGGGGCAGCAGTAGGCCTCATTTTCTGCCCAGTCATCTGTACAAACCATGTCTATGTCCGTCCGTCTGTCATCTTCACGCTGACACTTCTGTCAGCTAGTTCCACTAGAATCCCTTTTGTACTCAATTAGTGGGAGTGTTGATGGCCTTAAATATCTAAAATACAGTTTCTAACCAGGAAGAAAATAAACACAAAATCTAGTTTACTATACCTAACTAACCTAACGAAGAGCCAACATGTAAACTAAGTATATTCTCTAGAAGATTTGGTACCTTAGGTAGCATTTCTTTCTCCCTCTCCTCCCCTCCCTCTCCTCCCCTTCCTCTTATATGTAAGCGCACTGTCACTGTCTTCAGACACACCATAAGAGGGCATCAGATCTCATTACAGACCTTTGTGAGCCACCATGTGGTCTCTGGGAATTGAACTCAGGACCTCTGGAAGAGCAGTCAGTGCCCTTAACCACTGAGCCATCTCTCCAGCCCGGTAGCATTTTTTTTAATTGAAACTATTTTGAGGTTTGTTTTTATTTTATATGTATAGGTGTTTTGTCTGTGTTTATATATCGTATGCGTGCAGTGCCCACAAAGGTCAGAAATGAACATTGGATCCCTTGAATCTGTAGTTAAAGATAGTCGTCAGCTTCCATGTGGGTGCTAGAAATTGAATCTGGGTCCTCAGAGAGCAGCCAGTGATATCCAATCTTGGTTTTTGTTTGTTTGTTTGTTTGTTTTTAAATGGTAGAGTACTATAGGGCCTAATAGATTTAGTAACATCAGCCTAAGATTCAAAGTGAGATTACACATTAGAAGTGTATAAAGGGACTGTGAGAGTTTCTTCTGTTACTGGTATCACTGTCTTAAAAACATTACTGGCTGTCAAGCAGTCTTGATGGTGATGTGGATGAAGAACAAATTAAATTGCATTCCGGAAGTACAGCTTGGTGGATATGTAAGTAAAGGAACACTTTCTCAAAAATCTCTGCCAAAACTGAACAACACATAATGAATTAAGGAACTTTTCTAAGTTAAATATGTTTTGATAAAATACTGCCATGCCTAATGCTATACTTCCCACATGTCACCTCTGAAACTGTAAGCAAGCCCCTAGTTAAATGCTTTGTTTTATAAGAATTGCTTTGGTCAATGATCTCTTCACAGCAATAGAAAAATGACTAATACAGAAGTTGGTATGGAGAGTGTGTGTGTGTGTGTGGGGGGGGGGGGCTGCTGTGACAGGCCTGACCATGCTGCTTGTTGAAGAAATATGGAAGACTTTGGGACTTTGGCTTAAGAAAGTACTTGAATGCTTTAAGTGGGGCTTAATGAGCCACTGCATGGAAGAAGACACACTCTCTCTCTCTCTCTCTCTCTTCCTCACACACACACAAACACAACAGATTTAAGAGGAGAACATTAGTAAGTGGTCTAGAGACCATCCTTGTGATATTTTAGCAAAGAATGTGGCTGCTTCCTGCCCTTTTCTGGAAAACCTGAGGATGAAGAATTTTGGCTTATTGGCCTTTGAAGAGGAGATTTCAAGACAGCCTAGTATTAGTGACTGTTGTGTGATTAGTAACGGCTCCTTATATACAGATCTATGTATAATGTGAAGGAACAAGCCGGACAGAGAGAAATACATACACAGTCTGTGGAGAAAAAGGAACACCGTGATGGGACTAAGTCTTATGCTCAAGGAGATAAGTTTAAAGAAAAACCTGTTGCTAAGTGGAGTAAAGGGAGTGGTGGCCTCAGGCTAGCATCCTGCCCAGCTCGCTTCCCAGCTTTTCAAAAGGAGTTTAAGAAAAGCTTCAGTGATGAAGTCAGAAAGCTGGTGTAAATGTTATTGAACAAGAATTGCCAAGTTCCAGCCCCAACAAGCAGCAGAACTTTTTGGCAGCTTCACCACATGGTTCTGGCATTAGAGTTAATGATACAAGAAAGGGTTTCAGAATCTACCTGTGCTGCTGAGGAAATCTGAAGTTGGGCATCTGTGAAGGGTGTCCTTGTATGGAGGCCTAGAGAGGACATTACATGAAGGTGTGAAGGTAAAGTGTGGATTGTTGGAGATCCAAAGATGCTGGAGATGCCAGTCAGCACACCTGCTAAGGAATGCTGCAGAGTCAGCAGCATTGAAAGGAGTTGGAAACAGAATTTGGAGTTTGCCCTGCTAGTTTTTGGTCATGATTTGTTCCAATATTTCCTTGTTATATTCTCTTTCCTCTCTTTGGAATGATAATGTATATATTCTGTGCCATTATGTTGGAAGTATGTGATCTGCTTTCTGATTTTGATTTTACAGGAGTTGAGGTTAAGAGAGTGCCATCAGTCTTAGAGACTTGACATTTATTTAACCAGTATTGGGACTGTGACAGACTTAAGGTGATTTTTGAAGTTGGATTGAATGCAATTTTGCATTATGATATGGCTAGAAGTCTGTCGGGGCAAAGGCCTGGAATGTGGTGAACTGAAGAATGGCCATGGGTTCAAGTATTTGAATGCTTAGTCACCACGGAGTAGCTCTGTTTGTATGTGTGGCATTGTTGGAGGAAGTGTGTCAAGAGGAGAGTGGGCTTTGAGGATTCAAAAGCTCATGGAAACTCTGTCTCTGTAGCTCTCCACTATTTCTCCAGCACCGTGCCTGCCATGTCTGCTGCTATTCTTCCCACCGTGGTGAGAATGAATTAAACCTCTGGAACTTTAGGCAAGTCCCCTAGATGCTTTGTCTTATTCATTGATTTGGTCATGGTGTCTGTCTTCACAGCAGTAGAACAGTGACTCAGACACTGTAAAGCCTTCTAAGCTCTCTTTAGTTCTTGAGGCTTTGTGATGAACAAGGTATTTAAGAAGCTGGTGTTCAGAGCTGTGTGTCCCCCTCTCCCCAATATTAAGTGTATGGTTGATTCTGAAGTTGCATTGCATATTGCTTTCATTTTGTCTGTTGGGGTGGAGTGGGCAGGGTGACAGATCTTGAGAGGACAGTGTGTTTGTTTCAGAAGAATTTATCATGTCCTTTCAGTTATGTCTCTAACAGGTAACATTTATAATGGTCTGCATAGCAGAATATTTCCATTTACTGTTTATACAACAACACTCTGAAAAGGCTTTATTTATTTTATGTATTAGTACACGGTTGCTGTCTTGAGACACACCAGAAAAGAACATCAGATCACACTGTAGATGGTTGTGAGCCACCATGTGGTTGCTGGGATTGAACTCAGGACCTCTGGAAGAACAGTCAGTGCTCTTAACCACTGAGCCATCTCTCCAGCCCCAACAATACTTCATTCATAGATTCTCATGATTATATAAAGGGTAACTTAAGCACATTAAAATAAGAATAAAACTAGAGACTGTGGTTACAGATGACTCCATAACTTAGGAGTGCTTGTTGCTCTTGCAGTTCCTGGCATCCACTTCAGGTGACTCACATGTCCCTTCACTCCAGTTCCAGAGAGATCTGACATGTCAGGCCTCTGTGTACAACTAGCATTTACACTGACCTACCCATATGCAAAAATACATACATACCGGTAATTTAAAATAATAAAAAAGGCCTGGAGAGCTTCCAGAGGTCCCGAGTTCAGTTCCCAGCAACCACATGTCACCTCACAACCATCTGTAATAATCCGACTCCTCTACAGCTATGGTGTACTCACATAAATAAAACAAAAATCTTTAAAAAATAATAATTAAAAATTGAAAAATAAAAATGTATTTTCAGGTTGTTTCTAGCATTTTAAGTACTTTTTATTTTATTAATTTGAATGTAGCACTAGTTTGTGGATTTGACTATAGTTTGGTCATTTGTACTTTTAAAGTGTGGGGTAAGTTCCAAGTAAATGGAGTTGTAGAGTTTATATATCAGTAAATCATAAAGTAGCTAGAAACAGTTTACACCAAGGAGCTCACAGTCATCGGTAGTGACTTGGTGCTTACCCATGAAGATCTGGCTGGGTGAAATGATAAATCAGCCACATAATTTTGACAGGAATTGTGGCACTGACATTTGTGATTCAATATGTCCTTGTTTTGGTAGGAAGAAAGAACATACTTTAGTAATATTAATTGGTGTTAGTAAATATGTTGAATTATTTGACCATCACAATAATGATACGTGAGTATGTGCATCTTTGGTGAATTGGCAATGTGTCTAGCAGCAAGTTTGCTTGCAGAAATTTATGTTATTCATTAATAAAACTTGAAAAATAGTTGTATATTAAAAGTGAAGATAGCCTTTATTTAATGAGTTATAACATGGTTTTAGTGGTTATACAATTAGAAAGTATTAATTTTTTTATATATATTTGTCTGTGACCAAGTAAGCTAAGGATTTAAAAATTTTGGGGGCAAATTAAATTTTTTGTGGCAGGAGTTGAGTTCCGGTTGTGTAAATGTTAGAAGTTGCTTTTGTTTTATTCCTGGGAATTGAATTCTAGTGGAAGCTAGCTAGATGGCTTCTGGAGCCAGCCAGTGCCTGCTGCTGAGGGTTTCTCCCCAGCAACAAAGACAGGGTGGGCTGCTGTATGTGAATTGTTGTTACTGGCGAAAGCTAGCTGGCACTGCAGTCTGCCTGTGCAGTGGCAGCACAGAACATGTGTCATGGACTTCCTCGGAACGTGGGAGAACTCAACCTTTGGGCTGACAGCAGACAGTGTCACAGTATCACAGCAGTAGTGTCACAGGAATGAGACCTCCAACACTGACAGTGGGTGACCATGGATGCCTGAGAGCAGCTGTGAGTGTTTTAAGACTGTGCCCACTGACCCATTAGCAGTAGGTGGGAGGTACTCAACTGCAAGCAGTAGCCACAGACCCCATAGGCCGGAATGCGAGTGGCACAGAGAATTTGGATTCTAGGCATCTTCACTGCAAACGGTACTTTGCCCTGTGAGCATCACTGATAGTTCGTTGAATGACAGCCTTTGGCTTTGTGGTTAGTTGGATATTGATGGGATGCTTGCTGCACAAACTACACAACAGATGTGAAGCAGGAAAGGAATCCCAACATGTGGCCAACTACTGTATTGTATTTCTGAGTTGTTTAAACTGAATATGAATCAAATAAATTTAAACTCTAGAATGCTAACCTACAAGTCTCATTAGATTTTAAAGTTTGCACTGACTGGCTTAAATGAAGAAGAGGAAATCTCTTTACAGTATCACGCTGCCCCCAGGTAAGAGATTCAGGTCCCTTTCTGTGACATCGCATCCTAGGTGTTCTGGCTGTCTCTCTGCCTTTGGGTGTTTTTTGTTTTTGTTTTTGTTTTTGTGTTTGTGTTTTTTGTTTGTTTTTTGCTTTTTAGCTATAGTAATGACAGGCTTGGTAGACTTGTTAATGTTAATATTCAGGAGATTTTGAGAGCCATATTTGGAATTTAATTTTTTAAAGAGATGCCATGGTGAAATTCACATTTGAAGTAAAATGAACTAATTAATAAATGAAATGAGCCTTATGTGAATTTACTCATATATAATCGATTCATATTACATATGAATCAGCCATTATAATTACAGTCTGTCACCATGTCCTCAGTTCCATCAACACCAGTATGAAGAGAAATGACATTCTCTACCTTACTTAACTCACTGTAAAGGGTTAGTGTACATTTAGCACAGAGGTCACCATGGTAGATCAGACTGCTTATGCATTCACATTTGACTTAAACAATAGCTGTTTATACAAAGTCACCAGCATCCAGTTTTTCATTCCACATTTGTAATAAATTTCCAAATATTAAAATTTATCACAATTTTACTATGCATTAAGACTTCCATGATACCTAATACTTTATTTCATAAGTTGACCAATGGTACTGTTGTATAACTGAAATATTACATCTTACGGAAATAAAAATATGAATGTATAATAGAGTGTATATATCATTACTATAAAGATAGAAAGGTGTATGTGAAGAGATGCACATGTGTTTATTAATGAATGTCATGCAGAGATGAGATGTTTTTAAGTTGGTGTAATTGTATTTGGGAAATAGGTGTACATAGGCTAGGGCATGAAGTGTGATGCCAAGGAAAATGCTCCAGTAGGTCAGGCGCCTTCATGTCTTCCTCTAGAAGATAAGCACTAGGCTTTTCCTGCAGCCTGTAAGTGTTACTAGGTGTGGTTTCCAGTTCTTTAGCTTCTGAAAGGTAACTGGTCACTCTTACTATGTGGTTATGTGTGTAAAGAGCCAGCCAGCTATGATGGAGTATTGCCATGTTTCACGCGTGTGGATGTATTAACTGTTGTCTTTTGACAGTTTTGCTCATTAATACTGTTTTAAATGTGTAAGTCTGTGAAGTACAGAAATGTATGTTTTTTTGTTTGTGTTTTAGCTCAGTCTTACTACGATTACAATAATAAAAAGCAGTTTTGAGTAAATTTGAGGTTAGATGGAAGGAAGGTTATAATTTTGTTAATGTTGAGGAACAAAGACATCTGAAACATTGGGAAATGTTCCCATGTATTTTGAGCCATTATATTTTAGGAAAATGTTGATATGGCCAGTGGAGTGGTATTTATATGAAAAGGAGAGAGTTATGAACTCAAACTAAGTAATTTATTGAATGCTGTTTAGAGTCATGCACATTAAGATAGAATTCTATGTGTAGATGAACCTAAGAGGAAATATGTAAGACAAGGTAAAAGCGCATGTAAAAGTGTCCAAGCTTTGTGATAGTGGAATCTGAGAGTGAGTGGTTCAGGCCTGTAATCTCAGCACACTAGATAGAAGTTAAGGCAGGAGGATTGTGCACAGGCTTCAAGCCAGCCTGGCCTAGAGAACAGGCTCTGTGGCAGCTTGGACCATCGAGTGAAACTCTGAATGAAGAAAAAGCCACACTGAGGACACGTTGGGAGATAAAAGTATGAGCTGTAGTTCTGTTTTCTCTACAGCAATACAGTTGTTTAGCACACCATAGAACCATAAAGTCTTGGAAATGAGCTAGGGCATACTGGAGGAGTTTGAACTGCCTGTATGGGCGTTGTTGCTAAGGTTCCTGATGGGATCCTCTTGTTGTGTGGCAGCGTTTTAATGGGCAACATGGTTAGAAGGTGAGGAAGCTGTTCCAGTTCTAGTCTGTTACTGTCGGGCATGGGGCAGGTTGATGGTCTTGATACAAAGTTGGCTTTTGTCATATCTCTTCAATTCCATCTGTTCCATGCCTGTGTTCTGGAAGTCATTAAGATAACTTGTATTTCTTGACTACATATTCTCCATTTTCTACAACTATTCTTCATACAACATGTTGTTCAAAGCATTTTTTTTAGGATGGGCATTCTCATTTTTAGTTTTCAGGTATTAATAGACTGTCTCTAATGCTTAGTCAGTCTGCTACCCTGAAACAGTAGGTACCCCTTCTCCTTGACTTGATATTTCTGTTCTGTGGTTTAACTTAGTTTTTGTAGTCATTTTATGCTGTTGAAGATTTTAAGTTTGGTTGTACATTTGTTTGTTGAGAGAGTGTGTATGTCATGGTGCTTGTATATAGGTCAGAGGACAAGTTTTAAGAGTCATTTTCCCCTCTGGGACTATATAGGTTTTGGGGATTAAACTCAGGTTATCAAATTATGAATGCCTTTTGCCTACTGAGATATCTTATCAGCCAGATCTTGAGTTTGTAATAAATTAAAAGTCTTCAGTTCTTTCTGGTACTCCATTGATGGTTTATAATTTACCTGAATGTTTGGAACACAGCAGATTTCCTAAGTTTGTGTCTTTCACATTTCTATTATTTTCTGCTTTCTTTGCCTTTTACTTGCTACATTTTCCTTTATCTTTTTATGGTTTGACAGCTGTACTTGAGTTTCTTTCATGTTTTCTGCTTTTGTTGTATTGAATTGACAGTATACCTTCCTGATTGTATTAGTGTTTTGGAGTTAGTACAGTTAAGCAGGCTAACTTGTTTGTATTAGTGAAATTAAGACTCCATTAAAAAAAAAACTGGCCTCATTAAATTGTGACATAGAATGCTTTATTAAGCCCACCAACACATCTGTCCATTCATCTATCCACCTACTCACCCACCAACCTATTTACTTACTTATCCATCCATCCATCCATCCATCCATCCATCCATCCATCCATCCATCCATCCATCATCTGTTTACTTATTCATCTGTCTGTCTATCTATCTGAATATTTATTTATTTTTAGACAAGGTCTTTATTTAGCCCTGGCTGGCCTGGAACTCAGATATCTGCTTGCCTCTGCCTCTGTGGTAGGATTAAATAAACCATTACCGACCTGGACTGTCAATTTTTACATGACTAGTTTTGCAGAATTACTTAGGATATATTCTTAGTGCTTTGCAGTTTCTTTGTTTGTTTGTTTGTTTTTACAAATTGCCTCCTTAATCCAAGTTTCATTCTTTCCTTTGTTTTAATAGATGATCTTCCTCTTAGCTTGCTGGTATATATGATTTTATTTGTGGGCTTTTTTGTTACTGAATTTATGAAAAATTTATTACCACACGTGCGCTCACTATTGATATTTATTGGTGTATTTATAAGAATTTTACATTTTGGCTGTTTTGGTATATGATTCTATATATTTCTATATTATTCTAGGTTGTTAATATGATTTGTTTTAGTTGCATCTGTAGATTTTAGGAAGAAGTGTATGTGAGCTTCTGAGCCCTGTTTTGTTTTGTGTGATATGAAGTCCATTAGTGTTTCAGATGTATACACTTGGAGTGAATCTCTTGGGTACATTACTTGCTTTTCACTTTGAATTTTTTAAAAATATGTTAGGTATAGCATTTATTTATATGCTTCTCTAATTTGGGGTCAGCATTTGGCTAGCATGTATTTTTGTTAGAGTCCTCATTTTCAGAGCTTTTATATTGCTTTATTATAAGATATGACTCTTAGGTGGAGTACCTATAGATGATTTTTTAAAAAATTATTTTTTACTAACTTGAAATTCAGTGTGTACTCTTTGACTCTTTATTTTTTGAGACAGAGTCCCTCATAGAACCTGAAACTCCCCAATCTGGCCAGTGAGCTCCAGGGACCCTTCTTTCACTGCCTCTCCAGATAGGCCTATAGATACATGCTGTGCCTGGCTTTCTGTGTACGTGCTGAGGATTTCAACTGTTTATCTGCATGCTTGTGGGGAAGTATTTTACAAAGTGTGGTCTTCTCAGTCTCAACATTCTGTTCATAAAGGTGGGGAAGTGGATACCCTATTAATTTGTCATTTGAAAGGTGGCCTACTGTCTTAGCTCATGTGTAGCGCCACCCTAACTACAGCCATAGGGAAGACAGTAAGTGGAATATGGTTAGATGGTCAAATATAGATTATTTAGTGTATTTTCACATGAAGATGCAAAGTGCCATATGTGGTCTGAGTGAATGTATGTTTATGTTCCCTCTTATCAAGTGAACTGCTTTTTTAACAGGCTTGGCATTTATCCTTCCATACATGGATAATATCACTTGGATGACCAAATGTGTTCAGAATTTTCTGTGTGTGTTTGACAATCTAATGTTATAAAAATGGGAAAATATTTATTGACTGCTTATGACATCAGAGAATTTGTGCAGAGACACTATGATAGGACCAGTATCATACGAGAGAATGTACGTACAAGGAAAGGACATAGCCAGCCAGGCAGGGTCAGTGCAAACATTCACAGGCAGGTCTCTTGCTTGATGAGTTACTTCTAACTTCTGCAGTGTATTTTTGACACAGTACTTTTCAGAAATTTTTTCATACCTTAAAAAATAATACATTTTAATTTCTGCTTAATGTTCTTTAGTTTGGATGCTCCATTATTTTTGAAAACTGTTTTCTTAGCGATATTTAAAAATCTTGTTTGCTATATTTATATTGCGTAGTTGTGTATTGTGTTGTTTATGTTCTTGTTTTTAAACAGTCTGGCATAAGCTGAGATAGAAAGGTCAGGCACCTGGGCGGGGCTGATGTCTGTTTGCTCTGACCAGTGCTTCTGATGAATTATTCTGACAGCGAGCGACATGATGTCTGTACATTAATGCCAATGAGAAAACGTTTCTTACTTGAATTTTTTTTTCTGAATCATTTGTAGCTATTCATGTTTTCCAAATAGCGCTCAGAATTTGTGTTTAATTTTCGTTTTATGCCTTTGCATTTTCCATGATTTTATATATAGGCTTTTGACCCTGTATTTCCGTCTACTCTTCGTTAGAAAGCTGTCTCATTGTTAATTTACATTATGAACAGTTCTACAGCATTCTTATTTTTAAACAATAATTTACTTTTTCATAAGCTTTTATATTTGATGAGGAAACATTTTCGATTTTTAAAATATTCCCTATTTTTATAAGCCACTATATTTTCACATATTAATCTTAACATTTTTGTTATAGTAAAAACATGTATGTAAATTTTTGGCTAGAATTTTCTTCTGACAAGCTTTGCCTAGGAAGAGTAATGTATTTTTCTGTATAAGTCTTCTTTCTGTCTTACATAGTTCCAGTATTTCATATAGTTTTAAAATTTACATAAATGTTTGTAGGTAGATTTTTCTTGATGTTCTGGATGGAACTTCAGGTTTTTCAGATTTTTGGTCAGGGTTTCTAGTATTGATATAGCACCATACTGTTCTGTACTGGCTCAAGTATGGAGATTTTTGATTGAAATGATCTTTGTTTGCTTAAGGACTGATCTTGACATTGCAAAGTTTTATTTTTTATCACTTTTAATGTGTATAAATGAATGAATATTGAAACACCCATTTCCATCCGAGTTTTATTCAGAAAGGCCAACTGGGCTTTGTAATTCATTGTTTTAGGTTATTAGTACATTTTTAAATTTTAAGTTATTACAGTTTTAAGATAGAAAAATAGTTTGGTTTAGTGTGCAAAAATCCTCTAGTAGTGTGTTTAGCATATAGAAATAGATTTCTCGTGAATGTAGTTGGTTCCTTCCAGTCCTTAAAGGTCTGATGTAACTGCAGTCCTGCGCATGCTCTTTCCTGTTTGCTCACCCAGGCTACATTGTTTGCTCATTAGAAGAGGGACTTCAGGATTGTAAGCCTTCTGAGGATTGTCAGGTTTTGGAAGTAGCTGAATAAGGTGCTGAGTGCTTGTCTTATTACAGTTTTTACTGTCTTGTCTTTGGATTTTTTTCTTTTTTCTTCTCTTTATTCCTCCTCATTGTTCTTCCTCTTATTCCTCTTCTCTTTCTGTTCTTCATCGTTTTTCTCCTCATCTCCTCCTTATCTGCTTCGTTGAATTCTGGAGGCTCTAGGCTCAGTTAAATCCTCTAATGTGGCAGACAGCCAGATCTCCAATAGGCCCAAACTGAGCATGCTGCTGTTGCTTAGCAACTACTTGTGAAGTCTTTGTCTCTGACTGAATTATAAATAGGGTTATGAGCAGAAGTGCAATTGAAAATGGGATTGGAAAGAAAGGCATACTCTTCTCATTTAAATTTGAGGGATTAAAAATTTTTTTAATGTAGTCTTAGAAATCTGGCTTATAAAATTTGAGCAAATCAGGAAGACAAAGACTTTATAAGTTTATATCTGTAGTTAAACATTAAAAATCTTTTTTAAAAATTATTTTTATTTGTGTGTGTGTATGTGTGTGTGTGTGTGTGTGTGTGTGTGTGTGTGTGTGTGTGCAGGTGTATGTGCATGCGACATACACTTATGCTTGTGAATGTCTTTGGCCCCCAGAGGAGGACTTTGATTCTGTGAAGCTGGAGTTGTGAGCCAACAGTCATAGGTGCTGGGAACCAAACTTGGGTCTTTTTTAAGAGCCACCAGACCAATTCCCTGAAGTCTATTCTTTTAAATGATTAAAGATACCTGTTTTATAATTGTTTGTTAGTGAGGGTGTATGCATGGGAGGATGCCTGCTGTCACAATAGTCCACTGGAGCCTCTGGATCTGGGATCACAAATTGCTTTGAGTTTCCTGATTGTGGGTGTGGTCAATGCTTGTTTTTCTCAAAGTAAAACTGACCAAATATAAGTAATAAGTTTACCCAGTACTACAGTAGAAGAAAATAGAACTCCTAAGGCCTATAGTCATATTAATGATCTAAATTTATCAAAGAAGACCTCCCATCACTAGTGCCTTATTAGCAAAATTTGATCACAAGTGAGGAATAAACCTAATTAATTGTAGCTCATTGCTTAATTCATATTGCTTTCTTGTGTGATGGTGATAATAGTTTATTGGCTCATGATTTAAAATTTTACTTTAATCCTTTCCATTAAGATGTAAATGTAGCTATATTCTGGGTCTGCAACAAATAAAAATAGAACATTAAGAAAAAGTCATCTTTTCAGTGCTAAAGTGAAATTCAAGTGTTTATCTTTACCTTTTCTCCCCCCTCTTTTTTTTTTTTTTTTTTTTTGGTCTTAGCTTGCCTCTTCTTTCTATCTGACAATTTTCATTATCTCTGTGTCCGCCCTCCTCCATGCCGAGGATTCAACACTAGGGCTTGTGCGCATGCTTGGTGAGCCCTCTTAATTTTGAGCCAAACCCCTTCTTTGATAGTTACTATTAGGTTACAGATCATTACGTTTAGAAAGGAAAATTCTTTCTGTAGTAAATTTGTAATTTATAGAGAAAAAGGCATATGCATGCTAAGAGCCATTAGGTTTCACGTTCAGAATGAAGAAATGTGTCTCACATCTAAACAACTGGAGATTTTTTTTTTTCTTTTTTGTTTGTTTTGAAACAGGGTTTCTCTGTGTAGCTCTGGCTGTTCTTGAACTCACTCTGTAGATAAGACTGGCAACTGAAGACATTTTAAACATGCGAACTGTGACATTGCCACTGTACTAGGAACCAATTAAAATATCACAAATGGAAATTTTGTACAGATTTTTTATGTTCCGATATATTATGTTTGACAAATTTTTCCACGGTGATACTAATTAACTTTTGATAAAATAATTGATGTCTAGTGTGAATAAGGCACGCTATTATTAATTTATGTTTTAAAAAATGAATATGGAAACCCTTTATTTAGAGGTCTGCTTTATTAAGTTGTAATTTTAGTACACAGCAAACAGGCTTTTGAAATCAATAAAAAGTGGTAGAAAAATGTTATGTTGTTCAGATACTTGGATTTTTCTTTTTCTTGAAAGCCTGGAATTTGTTAGAACTGGGATTCAACAGCCTCTTTGTTCTCCCGGAAAAGGGAAAACACGGGTGTGAGTGCACTCGTACACAGAAGAACAGACAATGGAATGTTACTTGGAACTGATCCATTTATTTAATGGAACATTATTATTATTATTATTATTATTGTTATTTTTGTAATTGGAATCTAATTGAAAGTGTCAGATTAGTGTTAGGTGTTATAAAATGCAAGACTATATCTCTCCAAGAAATGAGGTTTTCCAACCAGGAAGTTTTGCTGTTAGGCTCACATCTGTTTTAGGAATTAGGCTTGCATATTGTTTCTATTTTTAGACTGTTGCCAGGTGGATTTAAATTTTCTCCTCTTATGGTTGCCCAAGTTCTAACTTCCTGATTGGTTACATGACTCTGCTTTCATTAGCCAACCACAGTGACTATGCAAATTGTATTTCAGTTTCTGTTTCTGTCAAAGAGCTGCTAAGATGGCTGCAAGGGGCTTCTTTGGGGTATGTTTGTCATTTCAAGGAGGGTTTTCATCAGCATTTAGTAATAAGTGTAGATTTCTCCTAAAGAGATATTTTGTTTTTGAAAAAAAAAATCACACCGTCCATGCAAACTTCTATAAGGTTGAAAACGCCTCTGTTAGATCTGATTTTAATGGTGTTATACTTTGATACTTAGACAGTGTGTGAGTGGTACATTTTATTACTTACATGTAAATGTGTGAGCATGCTAGCTTAGAAACTGTTAGAATGTTCTAGACTACTACCTTTGCTTTCTAAAACAACAAATACTTTATTTAAAAAATTATTTATTGGTCTCAGCACATATATGTAGGGTTTATTCTTTAGTCAGTATTTATTACATAGTCTGAACTATATAGTGTGTGTTCATTATTATAATATTTAGGACACTCTAATTTTCATTTTATTATAAATGGTTTTAGAAGCATATCATGGCATTGGCATTTAAGATGTTTTCTGAATGAAAGTATGCCTACACTAAAAATCTTTCTGGAGCTATAAGGAGATAAGCTAAAGTGCTTTGTTAAACAATACAAATGTAGGTGTTAAAATCTAATAATGTTTATTTTTAAATTATACCTTTAAAATAGTGGCAGAAATAGGAAATGGTAGCAAGATATTTAAGAATACTGGTAAAATGTGATGAAGCCGCAAGTTCAGGAAATTAAGTGAATATATCTCATGAAACTTGTCAGGTTTCCTTACATGTTAAGTTTTGACTAGACTCAGAAAACATTTGTTTCATTTCAGACTTTCTGGTTGTCCTGGAAAAAATAATTAATTGTATTTTTCATTAGTAGAAGATTGTTAGATGGTAATTATCAGTGCTGCATGCTTTGATAGTTTATAGAGTGTTTAATGCATGGTGCTATTGTCTTTTGAAATAAACATGTTATAGAATCTTGTCCTATTTAGAATAAGGAAGAAGAGTAAGAGGCTTTTTTTTTTTTTACTATCTAGAGAAAATTTTGATAATATTTACATGTACTATCTTTGTCAAAAGCAGAAATCACAGCAAATACTTAAGCACCTGGAATTTTTTAACTCCCTAAAATAAAGTATGAACTAACATCTAGTTTCTTGATAGTTTTTTCTTCTTCCAGGTTTATTGTATTTATATGTGTGTTTGCCTGTATACACACACACACAGAGACACACACAGACACACACACACACACACACACACACACACACACACCGTGTATCCCATGTATGCCTGGGGCCCAGAGATGCCAAATTTTGAGCCACCGTAGTGCTGGGTGCTGGGAACTGTAACCTGGTCCTCTTGAAGAGCAACCAGTGTTAAGCCATCTCTTCCAGCCCTGGTGGTGGGCTTTTCTTGTTTTGTTTTAATTTTAATGTTAAAAACAAAAAAAAAAAAAAAAAAAAAAAAAGATCTAATTAAAGAGGTCAGGCTAAAGTCACAGAAAAATAATGGATTTTAAATAAAAAAAGACATCATCTTGGTTTTTGAGATACTTTTTTTCTTGTCTCAAGTTTATTTGTAAAAACAGAATAGGACACTGGTCATCTGCAATAGTGTGTAGCTGGGTGTGTCACCGCAGTCTGTCTTCACATTGGCAGGAGCCTTCTCTATGGAGCCTTCACAGGGACATGGGCACCTTTGGGATCCTGGGCCTTAGTTGGAGCTTTGGCCTCTGCTTTGGTTTGAACCTTGGGCTTTAGTTGGCAGAGCCTACAACCCTTGGGCATATAGCTTTGAATCCTCTTCCCAAGCTTGGGGTGAGTGATGAAAGCCAGATTGGCTGAGTTTTCGGCTGGGGCCCTTTGTGCACATGTGTTTACTTACTGCCTTTGCATCTTCTTCAGGTCTTTCTTGTGCTTCTTGGCAAAGGGCAAGTTCCACAGGAACTTGGGGTCAACCCCCTTAAGAGATTCGTATCTTTGTGATGGGGGTTTCTTGATGCCATTTCTGTGCCATTTGAGGGGACTGGTTGGTTGTGTGTAGTGTGGTTCTTGGCCTTGGCCATATCTGCACGGTAACCGGCGGCTCCCACAGCGGCTGGGACTGGAAGAAAGAATGAGATTTAAGTTTTGATTTGTTATATACTAACTGGGATAAGGTCAAAGTGATGATTCATCATCGTATTATCAGATTAATGGTAGTAAACAGTGAGCAAGGTTGTTATTGTATAACTGATTATTTTTTATGGCCCCATTTTCATGAATAAATATTGCAAACTCCTAAGCAATGCAAAACTTAGAGCCATCAACTGAGAAATGAGGGTTTGTTTGTTTCCAAGTTTTATATTACTTCTCCATCCACCCATTCATCCACTGTCCATCTGTCTAGCCATCTGTTTATTTGGTGTGTGGCTGGGGGTTCATGTGTGCCTTGGAGCTCAGAGGACAGTTTGTGAGAATTCTCTCTTCTTCCACTCTGTGTTCCAGGGCCACATTCAGGTCATGAAGATGCTGTTGCTGAAGGTCAGGTCATCATGGTTCCGAACAGACTCTTACTGGCAAATAGATTAGGGATCATGGGTAATGAGTAAAATGCCGTTCAGGGGTCTATTATTAGTGTCAGGCTTGTTGAGTTGATTTTGTTAAACCATCTAAGGAAAAAAATTAAGCAGAACATTTTCACTGGCTGGAGAGGTGGCTCAGTGGTTAAGAACAGTTACTAGCAGCCTTAACTCAGGCTCCAAGGCATTTGATGCCCTCTCTGGCTGCTGATGGCACTTGCACACATGTGATAAACATTCACATAGATAAAATAACAAATAAATCCTAAAAAACCCAGGATTTTCAGCATCTGTTTTATTCAGAAAAATATTACTGATGTTTCTCCCAATATGAACATAATTTAAAGTGTTTGTCAAAAATCCGTGCTGTGTTTACTTACAGATTTTGCTTTATATTCCAAGTTTTTTGTGTGAGTTGTATTTTTATGTATTCCTTATTAGAGATATTAATTTAAATTAGCATGGTGGTTGTGTGTGTCTTAATCTTAGTAATTATTAAACTGTACAGACCCTAGTTTAAATAATAAAATGGGGGGGGACTTCTCAAACAAAAACTAAACAGTACTATAGATACCTTTTATTGAAACAAGGCATTTGCGGTTGTAGTTATAATAGGTTCCCATTTTAATTGTTTCTGTTGACTTTCACAGTGCCTGTAGTTGGAGCACTTGCCCTCATCTGCTTCCTTTGTTGCTGGGTAAGGTTTGTGATACTTTTCTCTGATTGGCTTTAGCCAGCTAAGGCTTTGAGCCAATCAGAGAGCGAATTTCAGTTCCCTCACAGGACTGAAGGAAGCGCTGAAGCAGCTGTTGATTTATTTCCCTTATGGGAAGATTATATAAGCTAAAATTATGGCTGCAGCAAGCTCCCTCTTGGGTATGTTTGAAAAATTGCAAGGTTCACCTGTAATGAAGGGGGAAAATGATTAGTTTAAAAATGTGTTGACTAGGAAAAGCTAATACAGATTGTGAATTTGGGGGAAATAAGCAACTCTGATCATAGATTTTTTTTTTTTGGTAGTATAAAAAAATCCCTGTTAAATTACCTTATAATCCTCACATTTTATTGCGTCAGAAGCAGAGCTTATGTAGTCTTTTTTTTTTTTTTTTAAACCAACTGTGAAGGCCAATTAATTGTGCTTGTTGTAGTAAATATATTGTTACCACTTAATGTCAAGAAGAATCAGAAGTTTTGATTTCCCTCTGTGAATTAAGCTGAGTCAGTTCCATACAGTAGACGACACAGCACTTTGTTATCCTGTCCATAGTCCAGGACCCTTTTGAATTTTGGGTTTAGAAATCTGTATTAGTAACGGTGGGTGAGATGGTTTGAGAGATCATCCTAATTATTTGGATTTAATATTTTGATGGATTTTACTTATAATTTTTTTTTTTTTACAAATATGAGACCTATTAACCTTGTAAAAGAAAATATACTTGGATTTTATAGTCTGTAACTCATTATGTAGAAATGGTATTTTAATGCGTTGTCCCTGTTTAACTGATTCCTCAGATAAATTATGTTTTAGAAACATGAACATTGATTCAATCTGGATAAAGTAGCATAAAAGATATAAATCTTACCCACTTATTTTTGTGTGCTGTATATTTAAAACATATCATGGATTTAAGACATGGAATCTGTGTTCTAGGTTATTTGTTTCAGACAAAGAACCACATTGTACTATTTCAGATCTGTGTTTTGTTAACTGTGCTTCTCTGACCTTATTGTCTGTCTCCTGTTGCTGGGCAGGAAATAGAATGCTGGCTACTGATTGGCTGAGTTTGTATGTAGCTCTTGAACAGCCACTTAAATTCTTGAGTTTTCTGAGCAGGGAGATTATAAGCTAAGACAAAACAGCTTTCCTTTGTTTCATGGCTGTGATCTCTTGCTAGAAAGTGAAAGAAGTGGGTGCAGGGGAGAGGGCTCAGGAAAAGTTCTTTAAAGAAGAGGCTCACTGCTCTTTCCTTTTAAAGAATTTATCAAAAAAAAATTGAAAAAAATTACAAGGCATAGAGACATCTCAGGTAACACACTTTTCTCTGGTTATTAATGTATAAATTTCTATATAAAAATGTTGATAATATTTCACCAGAGTTCTTCGATCTGAATATATAAAGTAAGGACTTAAAATAGTTTGTTTTTTAAACTGCTATATGATTAAAAAAGTACTTGGAGGAGAAGCTTAATTCATCATATCATGTGATCTGCTTCTAGATATGGCAGACATTTTCTGCTGTAAAATAGAAATGTTTTTATGTAAAATGACTTGCCATTCTGCGGAAGCGCTCTGCCTCGTTGCTGCCTTACAGATTCTTCTATTTTATACAGAATAATACAGCATCTGAAGTTCAGAGGGTGATACCTAAAGTAAGCTTTTGGATTACTTTCTGGTAATGCAGCCTTGCAGACTTGTTTGCAGGGAACACGCCCTTCCCTAATGGTAAAATTTTCCTAATGAGCCTTGTTTATGCAAAATAGATTTCTCAAAGCAGATTGCTGATTGGTTTGCACAGATATGCCTCAACTAGTTTGAACTTGTTCATGCTACTTCCTTATTGCTTTGTTTTGTTGTTAGACTTAGAACCTTTGAAACTCTGCTGACTGGTTGGAGTGCTCCCTTGTGGGTATGACAGGTGGTTGCCTCTGTCTCTGGCTGTACTTTAGGTTATTACTGAATTTAATGACTTTGTTGCAAAAACCAACTTGACTTGAATTATGTTTATTTATATTAAGTATTATTTAGAAGAGAGAGTTTAGTAATAATTTTTGTTTACACTGGTTTACTGGATTTTCTAATCTCTCTCACACTCTTCTTCCTCCCCCCCTCTCTCTCCCTCCCTCCCTCTCTCCCTCCCTCACTCCCCCCCACCAATGTTATTGAAGAGAAAATTTGTCTCAGAGTCTAAAAGTCATGCCTAAACAACACACGGGATGCACATCCGTGCTGAAGCACATAGTCATTCTGGATGACCGTGTTTTGTGGTGGCAGAGTCTTACACCATAGCACTTTTTGGCTAGGAACTAACTGTAACTCAGGCTGGCTTCGGTAACGATCCTCCTGCCTCAGCCTCCCATGTGCCAGGATTGCTAGTAGAGTCACTTTGCTGGGCTTAAATCTTTAATTAGTTAATTAATGTTATCAATTAGTCACATCTCATAACTCTCAGGGAAGCCTGTATTGGTAGATACAGTTCCTCTTAAGACACTTTAAGATACAGTTTCCTTTAAACACCTTAAAAGATTGAAATGTTAGGCAACCTGCCTCATCCAGGAGAAGTGGGGATTTAAGCTTGCAACTCTCAGCAGAGCTCATTGGTCATGTGTATTATGAAAAGTTAAGGGTTTTTGTTGTTGTTGTTTTTGAGACAGGATTTTTCCATATAGTCCTGGCTGTTCTGGAACTCAATCTATAGACCAGACTGGCTTCAAACTCAGACTCACCTGCCTCTGCTGCTCCCCCCGACCCCTCGCCCAAGTCTTAGGATTAAAGGCATGTACCACCATGCTGGCTTAAGTTTTTAAAATGTTAATTTTAATATAAATAATTATAGGTTTTGGTTATGCATAGATATCTGAAAATGGATATTTTAAAGCTTAAAGGAATGGTACTTCGGTATTTGAACATATTTAAATGGTAACCAGACTACATTTAATAAATTTATTATAGTCAGCAAAG
Source organism: Micromys minutus (assembly GCF_963924665.1). Classification (NCBI taxonomy): domain Eukaryota; kingdom Metazoa; phylum Chordata; class Mammalia; order Rodentia; family Muridae; genus Micromys; species Micromys minutus. The sequence goes on along the minus strand of NC_137972.1, from coordinate 11,845,277 downwards.
TGAGTGCTAAGCTTGTGTTGTCTGGGATATAGTTCACTGGCAGAGCACTGATCGGCATTTATTGGAAATCCCGAGTTTTATCTCCTGCACCAAAAAATAGGCCAAAAGTTTATGTAGAAAACTATAGGTAACAGGACTTGGAAGTGATGAGGAAAGAAAATCTCCAAGTTTAAATCTAGACTCTTTTAAAGGAATACTTTAATTTAAATAAAAAGAAGACACTCAGACCTGTTTAAATTATTGAATTAAATCGAGAAAATGAATGGAGAATGTAACATAAGCTGGACATTCTTTGACAACGTGCCATGCTCTTAGAGATGTATTGGTCTCTGACAAATAGGTCAGGCTTATTATTATTGAAAAACATTCACTATTGACAACTTACGTTGCTTATTTATTGTAGTAAGTTATATTAGTGAGGGTGTTAACTTTGATAGAGTGTATTTATTTTAAAAAAATAAAGCCTCATTCTTGTTTGATACTGGGAAGTAAGTATATCAACAAAATAGAAAGGGTGGGGTGGGGAGTGTGTATACGTGCACACAGGTGCACGCTTACATGTCTTTATTCTGCCTATAATTAATCTCTTCTCTCTTCCCCCTCACCCTTCAGTCTTTTCTTAACAATGATCATTGCTTAGGTTTTGGATGTGAATTTTTGGTAATGATCTTTACCTTGTGATTAGTATCATCTCCTGAAGAAATACACTGCTTAGTCATTAATAGAGAGAAGAAAAAAACCATGAAAATTAGAAAATACTTTAGCAGAAAAAGAAGGTGATGATGAGGAGCTGGAGATGTAGCTTTGCAGCTAAGAAAGAGCATTGGCTGCTCTCACAGAGAGCACCACATGGTGGCTTAGAATTGTCTAGAACACTAGTTCTAGAGGGTTCACCATTTCCTCACCTCCTGGTATGCATGGAATCCACATAGATATTTGGTTTACATGCACATAAACATAAACACCTTGAAAAAGATTGATTTCTGTGTATATATTATGAAAGGTGAAATTTAAATTGAGAATTATTGATTTTACTTGAACAAGGAAAAAGATGATGGTGCAGTACTTAGTCTCAGGTTCATGTGAAGAGTCTAGAAGTACTGAAAGGTGGGCCTCCTAGGTATGCCTGTGGATGGTATATCTTGATTAGGTTAATTAGGTAGAAAGACCCATCCACTGTGAGTGGCCTCATTCCCTGGGCTGGGTGTGAGTCTGTACAACTGGGAAAAGTAAGTGTGCCGGAGTGACTGTGGATGTAATGTGACCAGCCACTTCAACCTCCCCTTCATAATGGATCCTGCTCTTGAACTGTGTATCAAAATAAACCCCCTCTACCCAAGGTGATTTTTGTCAGAGTATTTTATCATAGCAACTGAAAAATAACTCATCAGATGTAAATTAACTTCATCAAAAAAGTCAAAGACATGATATAAGGGAGAGCAGCAAAGCCACAACACAGATGCAAACCAGGAGCCTCACCAAGGATAAGAGTGTGGTCTTCGGCAAGCAGATAGATTTGATGGGACTCTAGCAAAGCTGACCAAGAGGAGAACATACTTCATTCAGTGTGTGTCGTTTTGAAGTTGAGTAGCTATCGCACAGTGTATGTTAGAACGTTTTTACTGTTTCATAGAAGAATCCTGTACTCTTCAGCATTCATTCCTTGCATTTTCCAAACCTACAAACAGAGCTGTAACAATGGCCCAGTGGTTGGTTAAGTGCTGCTCTTGTAGACAGTGACTCAGGTTTGGTTCCCAGTACCTGTTTTTTCCTTTAATATATATTTTTCTTGTTCCCGAAGCTTGTCTCATTTTTAACTCTTGTATTGAGAATAAAATATTAGCTCGGGTCCCTCTTCATTCCCTACATGGATGTTGTGGTGTGCACTGTTTCGTCACTTCTGTCATGTGACTAGTAAACACGAGAACTGAGACACAGTGCGGATCATTGTTTTAAATTTGTATAATGTAAATTGTTGCCTTTTTAACATTCATTAAACCTGTAATTGATTTCTGTCTCAATTATTAAAATGCTTTTCTTTTTATTTAAAGATTCAAAATGGATAATATAGAAGAACCACAGAAGAAAGTCTTCAAGGCTCGAAAAACAATGAGAGCAAGTGATCGCCAGCAGCTTGATGCTGTGCACAGAGTCAGAGAGGAGCTGCTGAGAACTGACGGGAAGCTGCTAAACGGGAACCATGAAAACGGAGACTTGGATCCCACGTCACCTTTGGAAAACACAGACTGTATGCAGGATAGAGAAGAAGTGAATGGTATTGATGGGGTTTGTTTTGAGTCTGAAGAAAGTAAAACGGAATGGAAAGAAACACTGTGTATCCCCAATGTTGGTGTAAAAAACAAGCAAGAAGATTTGAATAGTGAAGCTTTGTCCCCCAGTATAACTTCTGATCTTGCTTCTAAAGTAACCACTGAACCAGGTTCTAGTACCCCAGTCTCCGATAATCCAGGCCGTGGTATCCCGCTCTCTGATAGTCCAGACTCTGATAAACCAGTCTCTGGTGATCTGGCTGCAGGAGAGCTGGCCACTAGAGTCCTGGCTGCTGGTGATTCTGCCTGTGAGGAGCCCCCCTCCAGCCATCCCGCCTCTAGTGATCCCTCTTCCAGTGATCCCTCCTGTAGCGATCCCGTCTCTGGAGACACTGCTTCTGAAGAACCCGCCTCTGATGATGTTGCCTCTGGTGATTCCACCTCTGGTGAACTAGTTTCTGGTGAGCCAGTGTCTCGTGAACCAGCTTCAAGTGAACCAGATTCAGATGAAATGGTCACAGGTGGGGTAGCGTCTTGTGAACTGGTTCCCAGGGAATCAGCTTTGGATGATTGTGTCACCTCTGGTGATGCGCCTTCTGACGATCTGCCTTCTAGTGAGGAGTCCCTTCATAGGTCTGTCTGCAGTAGACTGGCTTCTGATGAGCTGACTCCTGGGGAGCTCACTGTGGAATCTGCCACGGACACTTTTAAATCAAGTTCAGTGCCAGATTGTGAGCCAGGTCCTGACACTGACAAGACAGAGCAGAGTAGCAATGACAGTGACGATTGTCCACACAAGAATGAGGACAATGAAAACTTAGACCAAATTCAAAGTAAAGACTCATTTGATGAGGGAAATAAAGTGGACAGTAATGTTGGTGAGAAGGAAGAAACTATAAAAACACATAGTGCAACTGTTTGTTGTGATCTACCTCCAGAAAATACGAAGAAGGTAGAGGAAGATCCTATTGCTGAGCCTGCTCTTGAAGAAGAGGCTATCTCCAGCAGCATGGAAGTTGACCAAAGTGAAAAGGATGGGCATAAAAGCCCTGCAGAACTTGTAGAAGCTGTCAGTGAGGACCCCACAGAAGAGGACAAGAAGAACCCTGTCGTAGACAACATGGATCCTATGGAAACAGATGAGATCATCCCTATTTTGGAAAAACTTGCACCCGCTGAAGATGAACTCAGTTGCTTTTCAAAAACTTCTCTCCTTCCAGTCGAAAGAAGTCAAGATTTGGAAGATAAAATGGAGAGTTCTTTTGGCTCACCCTCAAAACAAGAAAGTAGTGAGAATTTGCCAAAAGAAGCCTTTTTAGTCCTTTCTGATGAAGAGGATATTTCGTGTGGAAAAGATGAGCCTGAAGTTCTAGCACAGAATAAGATGAGCTCTCCAGGTTAGCTGATTAAGAATTTTTACTTGCTTTTATAAACTGTTTAATACAACCTGCTCAATAATATCAATATTAATGATTCATGAGTAAGATTTTATAGGAAATGCAGCTAGGTATGTTGGCACAAGGGGAGAAGCCAGGGACCAAGGAGTTCAAAGTCAACTTTGCCTACATAACTATTTGAGACTAGTTTAGTCTATGTCAGACCTAATCTCAAACCATTATCAAAACAACAACAACAAAATCTTACTTTTAGAAAATTAGAAGACCTAATGTGTCATAGTGCATCTGGAGACAAGCTGTTGCATATTGCAGAATGATAACGGATACTTTATAAATGATTAGAACCATAGTCTGAGGAGACTAGCTTAGTTTAGTATTTTCTGGGAACGTTCAGACATTAGTGGTTGTGTGTTTGCCCTAACATCAGTATGCACTTCTGCATACATTCTTAGCTGCTATTCAGTCGAGTTCTTCGCTTTCAGATCAAGCCCTCCAGCTGCATGTACAAAGCTAGTGTGCCTTGTTCTTCCCGTTATTCTCATACTTCACATAGAGCATTAGTCCTCAACCTTCCTAGTGCTGCGACCCCGTAGTACACTTCCTCATGAAGTGGTGACCCCACTCATATAATTATTTTTGTTGCTACTTTATAACTGTAATCTAGCTACTGTTCTTCATTATAGTGTAAATATTTTATATGTAGATGGTCTTAGTCAGCCACATGAAAGGGCCATTCGATCCTAAAGGGGTCATAGCCCACAGGTTAAGAAGCACTAACTAGGAAGACAGACAGCCTTTCCAGCATTGTACTGGTGTAAAGCTTAGAAAATGTGTGGAGAAGGTAGATTTTCCTGATGGCCACATTCTCCTGATGTGTTTTGCAAGATTGAAAATGTGTTTATTGGCTTTTTGAATTTGTTTATATATGGATTACCTGTTGTTACTTTCTTTTTTCCCCTCAATGGGTATATTTTTTTCAACTAATTTATAGGACTTTGTGGGCTTTTTGTTTGTTGTTTTGTGTGTTTGTGTTTTTAAATACCCTTACGAATTTAGTCCAAAGCAAGAGGTTGGCAGGCTGTGGCCCATCAGTTTAGTAGGACAGAGGCAAGCTTGTTTGTTTATATATTACATATAGTTGTTGTTATTTTTGCACAGGACAACAGTAAGTAGTACTCTTTTGCGTCATACTTGTATTCTTTTGCCATTAAAAGAAAAGTAACGGGCTAGAGAGAAGGCTCAGTGGTTAAGAGCACTGACTGTTCTTCCAGAGGTCCCGAGTTCAATTCCCAACAACCATGGTAGCTCACAACCATCTGTAATGGGATCCGATGCCCTCTTCTGGTGTGTCTGAAGACAGCGACAGTATACTCAAATAAATAAAATAAATATCTAAAAAAAAAAAAAAAGAAAGAAAGAAAAGTAACTTATTAAATGTAATGCTATCAGGGTGATATTAAATGCTTTATTTGCGTCCTCTTTCTTTTTTTTTTTTTTTTTTTTTTTTTTGGCATTACTAGAACTATAGGATTTGCTCACCTACTTTTAGTGATCTTACTGTCTAGTTTTGACAGACTAGAGTGAAGCTCATGGAAGCTAGAACTATGAAAACTGAGCACCTTAATGAAGGCTGCTCTGGAGAAGAGCAGAGGCATCAGCACAGCATGCCCACCCAGAAGCACTGAGTGTATAAGAACCGAGGAGCTCATTGAGATTTGTACTGGATGAGGTGTAGAAACCTCTGATACTGTCTGAAATGACACACACATTGTTTCTGTACAAGGACATTTGATTACTTTATGTTAGCTCAATGCTGAATATTCATTTGCTCTTGCAGAGGACTGAGGTTGTGTTCCCAGCACCCACATGGTGCCTCACAACCACACATAACTCTAGCTCTGGAAAGCCAGCCCTCTTTTCTGGCTCAAGGTACCTGCATACATGTGTACCTGCGCACTCATGCGAGTGTGCATGCGGGCGTGCTCGAGCACACACACACACACACACACACACACACACACACACACACACACACACACACACACACACAATCTTCCCAAAAGGCAATTTGCACAATCCCTAGAGACTGAGCAACGAGTTAAAGAAATATGGGCTCTACTTTCTAGTGAGAATCTGTTAATATTTTTTCTTATCAGAATTCTATGACACAATGTAAAACTCTAGCATACATTCTAATCCCTGTAGTCTGTTCTAATCACAAGTGCCATGAATCTACTTGGCAGATCTGAAAAATGGTAATTCAGCATAGGAGATTTTTGAGTTGTTTAGAATTCACCAGTATGTTGCTTATCCTTATCATTTTGATAATTGTCATAATTACTGCTTTAGTTTTATTACATTTATTCATTGTTAAGGTGGTCAGCATGCGTTTGAAGGTCAGAGGATAACGAGCCAGTTCTCTCCTACCATTGGCTTGGGAATAGATGTCAGGCTTGCTAGCAGGTGTCTTTTACTCTCTGAGCCACCTGGCTGGCTCTGGTTTATTTTAATAACATGAAGTAAGGGAATCTAAATGATTTATAATAGTTGTTACTGATGATGGTCTTGAATTGGTAGAAATTATTGGTCTTGAAATCTATTATTTTTCATATTCAGTTTATTAGACATAAATACAGTTTGAATGTGAATTTTGTTCTTTAACTTTTCAGTTTGTGCTCCGATACTCTCTAAATTTCTTATTTTGTAACTCAGTTTTATAAAACATTTGTTTGGTAGCCTGAATGGTGACCAAAAATGTGAATTAACGAGGTGTTCCTAATTTCTATAGAAATAAGGCTTTCTTTTCCACATGTTCCTAACAGAGGAAGAAAGGAGTGAGAAGGACAGCAAAGCTGAGGGAGATGAGCAAGTGCCAGCCGAGGAGCAGCCGCCTGTGAGAAGTACGACAAGTATGCATGTACCAGCTCCTGCCTGAGTGTGGCCTCAGCCGTGCGTGCCCGTTTCCACAGCTAGTCGCAGCAGTTTTTAATATAAGCCACAACTTACTGACGTTGTTTATGAGTAGCTTAGGGGGTCTTTGAATGCATTGTTTCAAATGTCAGTGTATTTGTTGTATTTGTTTATGTTAATCATTCTGTAGAAAGGATGTAGACTTACACTTTAAGGCTTGGGGCAGGAGGATTTACTCACTGTTGTGAGTTGCAATGTCTTTCTGTCTACGCAGACGCATAGGGAAGGAATGCTAGAACTGATTCATAGACTCAGAACAAGCAGCCAGGGGGTTACTGTGGTTTATCATGTCTATATTAAAACTCTGTGAAGTAGAACTGTATTAAACAAGTGAATAGATAGATGTGAATATATTTATTTACTATTCTAACAAAGCTGAATAGTGTTTGAGCTCCTCTCTACCTGGTATCCTGAACATTATTTTACAGATCAAAGGAAATGGTTCTACTTATGGTGAAGCTTTGGTATGGCCATAAAAGATGTTGAAATATGAGTGATTTAGTTTTTGAAATGCTGAAAAGCCACCACAGATTTTCAAATGACTTCATGAATGTTAACATTTGAAAAAAATGTTTTAAGTAAAATCTTTGAATGTGTAGTCAGTGCCAAATGTACTTTTGTGATGTTAATTTTGTTGTGTATATGTATCTAAACGACTTGGCTATATTAAATACCTCTTAGATACTCTTTCTTAATGCTCTAAAGGTTGAGTGGTTAGGGAACCACTCAGTCAGAATGACTGCCTTGCACCTGTTTTCACAGAGGAAGAAGGATTAAATAATTCAGAATGTACATAGCTAACAGATACCTGTGGCATAATGATGGCTGTTTTATGTTGAAGTATTCTTGTGTGCAGAGAGAAGAACATGGGAAGCTTCCTATCTGCATGTACAGCTATAGATCTGTGCCTTAATGTGGCAACTGCAAAGAAAGAATGCTTTTTTTTTTTTTTTTTTAAAGCCGAGCATTATATGCCCGCTGAGTTGTTGTGATCTAGAGAGTAGTCATGGGCTGACCGACTGGAGTGAGGAGGCCTGTCACTGAGACCGCGGTCTCAGCAGTGCCGATTGCGTTGTTGTTTTTCTCAGATGAATTTTCCAGACGAAAACGGTCTAAGTCAGAAGACATGGACAGTGTGCAGTCCAAACGCCGGCGATACATGGAAGAAGAATACGAGGCTGAGTTTCAAGTAAAGATCACAGCCAAAGGAGACATCAACCAGAAGCTTCAAAAGGTGGCACACACCACATTTCAAATGTGTCAGGAATGTCACGGCATGCTTGGCGATTTTTAGCATGATCCTATTATTCTGTGTGTACCTTGACATAATCTAGTCAGAGCTTGAAGATAAGGACAAGCCATGAAATCTATGATACATTTTATTTCTCTATTTGGCTATAGTATTTTTATTTTAAAACATGGGAGTGAATATTTAAATAAAGGGAGCTTTAAAAAAACTAAGATTTTAAAACTTTTCTATATGAACGTTATTTTACAATGCAGAAGAAACAAACTTTATTAACATTTAAACCTTTTAGTAGACTTCAATCTTTATAATACTAAGTTGGTACGTTCTAAAATTCTTTTTTGTGTTAGTATAAAGCATAATAGAGACAGGACTTTAGATGGATTAGGAAAATGAATGTTCAGAGTAAAGTTTTCTGAAACGTCCCTCTATATGTTGTGCTAGTATAAATATGTGTTGAAAATAATTAATGTTATATAGTTTTTGAAGTGTGAGAAAGGGGAACACTTTCAGCTAAGACACTGGGAAGCTAGGGGAGGCAACTTCAGGGGTTCCAAGGACCAGCCAGTTTAGCCAGTTGGTTCAGCTCAACCAATATGAGATACTGTTTCAAACTGAAGATACCCAGTGTTGATCTCTGGAGTCCATGGGTACGTCCTTGAGCACACATACCTGCATGATACTCCACACTTACGCACATTAGCTTGTTCAGATACCTTTTGTAGAGAGACATGAAACTCAGGCCTCTGTCTCTCAATCTCCTAGTTTCCTTCTTCCACGAGACATTAGTTCATAGTAGCCTAGTCTGAACCAAAGTTATAGCCTAGGTTGACCTTAATCTTGGAGGTCAGTTTCCAGTTCATGTGAATACAGGTGTGAGTCACAAACCTGGTTCTGTTTTTTAGGGTCTTATGGACTTAGTTATAAATTAATAATCTGAAATTTCATACACTGAGATACTAGTATAACAAGAACAATATGCTTTCTTTAAAAAGAAAAAATTAAGGAATAATGCAGTAAAAATGGTGTTACTGCTTAGTTTCTGTCTCCTGTCCATGTTGAGGTAGTAATGTGTACAGTGCTGATAGAATTGTGACATGGACCTTGTGAAGGAAGGATAAATCGCCGGTGGGTTGACCTCTCCATCGCTAGAGCAGAGGTCACAGGTGTGAAGGACAGACTGACAGGGCTCTGTTGATTGTGGTGCAGATGGAGTAATGGAACTTTGAACAAGCATTTATAAGTAGTTTATCAATTCTGATACGGCTGTGGCATTTTTAATGTAACTCAGTTTCCAATCTTTAATAGGTTAGAAAAATATCGAACTTGTTCTTTTAAACAAATTTTTGTTTTTATAGTTTCGGCATAATAAGGAAGATGAGAAAATGCTAATACTTTAATTTTTTTTTTTTTAAGAATTCTACTCTCTGGAAATGTTATTCTTAGCATGTACTTTCACTTTGAGGTGTAGAGAGAATCTTAGTTGGTAGCATTGAGTTTTGGATTTTACTCTTTAGTTGAATATTTTCTATTCATTAGGTTTATATTGTTATTAATCTTTAATATTGTTTTTGTTTTGTTTTCTGAATTGCCTTTTTGCAACAAAGGATTTTTTTTAAATTTGTTTTAGGTCATACAGTGGTTGCTAGAAGAAAAACTGTGTGCCCTACAGTGTGCTGTGTTTGATAAGACATTGGCAGAATTAAAAACACGAGTGGAGAAGATAGAGTGCAACAAGAGGCATAAGGCAGTGCTCACCGAGCTGCAGGTCTGTACCTTGGCAGCCTTGTATCCGGGTTTATTATAATTTATCTTCTGATTGTGAGTTACCACTTTTATATATTTGAGGTTGGGTACAAAATAATACATTTACATTCTATATAAGAAGAAAAGATGTCTGTTTCTAGTTTTTGCTCGGGCTGCTTTAAAAGCAACCATGCATAGCTGGATGCTTTACCAAGTGAAGTGTATTTACAGTTGGAGATGCCAACACAGAATGAATGTGTCAGCAGAATAGTTTTCTCTAGACATTATATAGTGAGGAAGGGTACAATGTCATATCTCTTCTTATGGTTCTGACACCTTTGTGGCGGTATCCTTTCCATTCCTGGCTTTGCCTGTAGAAGCCATTTTTGTGAGTACTTTGTATTTACATTTTCCTGTATTTTGAAGGTACCAGTTACATTCATTAGATTAGAAGGGAAAATCGCAGTCCAACGTGACTTTGTATTAGTTATTTTTGCAATGTCCCTGAGGTATTGTGTTGTAGATTGTATGATATGAGGCTTGGTATACTTAAATCTGCAGCAGAGACTCTGGAATTATGTAAATTCTAATTTTAATTAAAATTTAATTAAAAGAAGTTTTTCTTGGGAATGGAGGTGGGAGTGGAATTAGTTTTGCATCAGTGTACTTCTCTGTGGATATTATGTTTCAATGATAGTTTATTGTGCTGGAGAGATGACTTGGTGGTTAAGAGCATTGGCTGCTCTTTCAGAGAACTTAGGTTCAGTTCCCAGCACCCACATAATCATACACACTTGTCTGCAACTCCAGTTCCAGGGGATCCAATACTTTCTAACTGGTCTCCTTGGGAAAAAAGACACACACACAGTATACATATATTACGTGCTGGTGGGAACATTTGTGTGCATAAAATAAAAAAAAAGATGATTCTACCTAATCCATATTAAAAATAAATGTTTTTCTACATATTGTTGAGGATGATCTTGAAGTTCTGTATTTTTAGCTTCCCTGGGTGCTAGGATTATGAGCATATCTGGCTTATGTGATAATGGGGATCAAACTCAAGGCCTTTTCATGATGGGCAAACACTCTGCCAACTGAACCACACTCCCAATTGCTGCTCACACTCCCTGCTCAAATGTTTCTTTTTTCAATCATTTGAGTTCTTTTTTAAAAAAAAAAAGAGTTTACTATATTTCCCAATAATTCTGCAGGGACAATAAAATAAATGGGTATAGCGCCTTTTATATTCATCATCACTACCACCACCACCACTTTTTTATTCCAACTTTGGCTTAAATTCTACTTTATCAGATATATAGATACCTGCCCCAACTTGCTTTCAGTTATTATTTGCTTGGATTATCATTTTCCATTTTTTTATATTAACTCTTTAACAGTGTGATGTGTTTCTTGCAGGCAGTAATCAGTTGGATTTTTCTTCCCCCTATTTCGTCTGATCAGTCAACCTGTCTGCATCTTTGAACTGGAGAGTAAAGATGATTTACTTTATATATATTATATACACTGTAGCTGTCTTCAAACACACCAGAAGAGGGCATCAGATCCCATTAAAGATGGTTGTGAGCCACCATGTGGTTGCTGGGATCTGAACCCAGGACCTTTGGAAGAGCAGTCAGTGCTCTTAACCACTGAGTCATCTCTACAGCCCAGATGATTTACTTTTATTACTGATAATTATATTCTTATTCCTGGAATTCTGTCTTCTTTCATGGTCCTTGCTCTTCAGTTGATTTTAAAACTCTTTTCTCCCTTCCTCATCTTATAAGTTTGCTGGTTCACTGTGTTAAACTTGTTTTATTTCCTCATTCTGTTTGTAGATATTTTCTCATGGAATTTATACTTTTCTAAACTTTTGTGATTGTGACTTTCTTCTTTGTGTATGTAGGATTCTCTAATTTTCTCTAATTTTGATTAAGTAGTCATGGTTTTATTTAGTGCTTATTCATGGTAGAATGTCTTTTTTCCCTCTTTCCCTTCATTAGATTTTAGAGGATAACTTTTTTGAATATAATAACCTGTTTGATAGTGATTTACCTGAAATATCATTCCTTGATTTCCTGGCTTTAGGTTTTACACTGTATTAAAATTCTAGTGAATTTTCCTAAGATGGCCCTTCACTTTATCAGCATTCTTTATTGAGTACTCTTAATAATTTAACTATAATGTCACATAAAGAGTTTCTTTGATCAGAACTGTAAATACCTCTTATACATGAAAGTCCATATCTTCTTCTAAATCAGGGAAATTTTCTGATATAATGTGATTGAATAGATTTTCTATGCTTTTGGTTTGCATTTCAGTTCATTGTACTTTATGGATTAAGTTTGGTCTTTTGATCAGAGTTCCTAAAAGTTGTAGTCATGGTTTATTATTCTTATTTTCTTTTATTGTTATATGAATATAAGAATTTCTTTAGAGCTTTCAATTTCTGATATTCTTTCTTCTGATTGATAAGGTCTTTGGATGATGTTTCCTACTGAGGCTCTATAATTGACCTTTTTATCTTTAGTATTTCCATTAATTACGAATTATTCTATAGAATGTCTCTGTTAAATTTGAAATTGTTATCTAAATGCCCAAATTTGATTTATTTTATTTAACTTCATTTTTTTCATTGAGGTGCTTGTTTTTTTAAAATTATATTTAAAAAAATTTTTAAGCTTTATTTATTTGTTATATATATATCTGTCTCCAGACACACAGAAGAGGGCATTAGATCTCATTACAGATGGTTGTGAACCACCATATGGTTGCTGGGATTTGAACCCACAGAACTAGTTGGAAAGTACACATACAAATGAGTCAATACAGGACATAGATATCCAAGTAGTTTTGTCCAGGGATCTCTTATGACTTACATGTATACCTCTATGCCTATATGTTTTCAATAAAAACTTATGTGTGACTATAGCCATTTTGAAAAATAGCTGTAAATAAAGCTTTACATATTCCAAAAGAATCTGGTGTTGCGAACCAACACACCAGTTGTGGTTAAGGGCAGGTTGCGTATGCATGTTTATGCCTGGCAGTTGTTTCAGGGACCGCAGTGAGTTTCCTGTGATTTCTCTGTTATCCAGTATTCTATAGCCATCTTGTCTTACTTTGCTCAGGAGAGCCAGAGCTGTATATCTTTGATCTCTCTGCTATGTAGCTGACTTTAAAGGGTGGTATATCACTTGACTTTAATTTGTTTATTTTCTAGGCCAAGATAGCCAGATTAACCAAACGTTTTGGAGCAGCCAAAGATGATCTTAAGAAAAGACAAGAAGTAAGCCTCTCTGCTTAGTCTTCATCTGTGTCCTGTTGCTGTGAAGAGACTCCCATGACTGCAGCAACTCTTATAAAAGAGAACATGTATTAGGGCTGGCTTCCTGTTCCGAGTTTCCTTTATCGCACTGTGGAAAGCATAACAGTGTACACAGACACAGTGCTGAGAGTTGTACATCCACACCACAGGCAGGGCTTGGGGAGTACAAAGGAGGGGAGACAGACACATGTGCATACACATGTACTCTGGGCCTGGCTTAAGCTTCCTAAACCTTCAAACCCACCTTCAGTGACACACTTCCTCCAAGGCCACACCTAATAGTGACAGTCCTTGGTTACCAAGCATTCATATCTATGACCCTTTGTGGATAATTCTTACTTAAACCACCACATTTAGCTACCTTTTAGGAGACACTAACATTTCCTTTATCATGAAAGTAAAAGTTGCTTTTTTCCTAAATATTAGTATATATAGTCCTGGAGCTGAACCTTTAGACTAATTATTTCTTGTTAGTGTTCTTAGATGTCAGCATTTATATTAAATCTATTTGTGGTTGCAAAATTTTTGAAGCTGTATTTGTTTTTGTTTTTTGTTTTTGTTTTCTTGTCGTTAACATTATGCTTTTAAAGGCTGAGCATATAGCTTGGTAGGTGTGTGCCTGACTAGCATGCAGGAAACATGGATGGGATGGACTCCATCCCAGCATGACATAGGACTGCATGGTGTTACAGCGTTTGAGCGGAAAGAGGCGGGAGAATTAGAAGTTGAAGGCCTTCCTTGACTGTAGGGAGTTTTATGACAACCTAGATTACAAGAAACTCTGTTTCACAAAACAGAAGTTAGGTTTTGGAGATTTGTCTTGCCTGGTTTACTTCTTTGTACATTCTTGCTAGTGTCTTCCTTTTGTTTATAATTTTTTTTATATTCATTCATCTATATGCATATGATGATTAGGTTGTGTCATCCTTGTTTCCTTTAACAGTTTGAACATATTCTTTTAAAATAGAATTAAATCTAAATACCAGTACAGCCTCTGTCTGTCTCTTTCTTGTTGTTTTTTATTTTTTGTTATTTCTTTATTATTCAATTATATTTCTATTCCTAATTTAGTATAGCAGTTTAAGTTTATTTTCAGTCGAGTAAATGACATTTCTATGTGTTGATACCCCCATAACCTCTGGCACACAGCGATAGCTAACAGTAACAATGTTACCAGTCACCATTGCTCCTAAAGCCTCCTGTTACTGACCCAGTTCCATACCACTAGCCTCCTTGTCTGGAGGACGGAGTTACTGTTCTTATTGTCTGTAATCACTGTGTAGTGGGCCTGCATCTCTCTTAGGTCTGTGACCAATGTATTAATTGATGACAGCTGCCTGTAAGTTACTCTGTCAACTCCATAGATTGGAAGAGGGAATGCCTGGTTTTCTTCCCTGGGAGAATGATGGCTTTTCAAGAGATAATCCATCTTTCCCAAACAAACCCATTTTAAAGTTGACTTGAAAAAAGAAACCTGAGACCTTTAGATATCACATATTGTCAAGAAAATGAAGGAAAGGCATCTGCTGTCTAGTGGTTCTCAAATGGATCACAGTGTTGCTGCTGCCCAGACCTCATTCGAAACTGAGCAGTTTGTGAGACTGAAGGATGATTACCTCAGCAGTAAGCTCCACACTTGATGTTTCTGTTTGTCTTAAAATGTGGAGTGAATTAGTTACTTCAAAGAAGCAGGAAGTTCTGTGAAGCCAATCAGAAAAATGTGGCACCATGTTCCTAGCTGTGAACATGCCCAGAGTTTAGTGCCTTTCACAGCATCACTTGGTACCCAGAAAGTAAAGTTTGTAGGACTGTTTACTATGTTAGCAGGATAAGCATCAGAAAGAGAAAATGACCCCAGTCACCAGATGGAGGTTGACAAAATGAGAAATATTTAGGTTTATGAAGAAAAAAGAAAGAGATAAGAAAAGACAGTTATGTTGTCTGATATTTCATTGTTTTCTATTGTATTTGTTAATAACAGATCAAGAAATGAGAAAGCCTTGAAGGTCTTATTTTATTTCTTATTTATTATCTACTGCGTTATTTTCCCTTCCAGAACCCTCCAAACCCACCCATATCACCAGGAAAGCCTGCCAATGACATCAACAGCAATAATAATATGACCTACAGGTAGGACCTGTGTTCTCTTTATCTGTTGTTAATGTTAGAAAGCAAGGTTAACCTTGGCATAGAATTTTAGATACCTATGCTGCAATAAATGGTATATTGGGTATATAACATGTTAGGTCATTTAATTGTTGGTTTTTTACTTTTCCCTTAAAGTAGGTAATGTTTTTGTGAATTTATTATGTTTTCTTTTGTTAAGACTTTTTAAAACTTTTTAAAAAGAAACTTAATTTATTTTTAGGCTTTTTTTTTTTTTTTAACTTAGTTTGTGTCCTGCTCACTGCCCCCTCATGATTACTCTCTCCCACAGTCCTTCTTCTCTTTCTCCAGTGAGTGGGTAGGGTCCCCCTGGGTATTCCTTCTCCCTTCCACTCCCTACATTGGAACTTCAAGTCTTTGTGAAGCTAGGTGCATCCTCTCCCACTGAGGCTAGACAAGGCAGAACATATCCCACATACAGGCAACAGCTTTTGGGATAGCCCTCCTCTTCCAGGAGCACTATAGCTGGGTCTTGAGGAAGAACTATTCCCATTTTTCTGAGAAACTGCAAAATTGGTTTCCAAAGTGGTTGGATAACGTTGCAATACCACCAGCAATGGAGGAGTGTTGCACTTGCTCCACATCCTCACCAGCATGTTTTATCTCTTGAATTTTTGATCTTAGCCATTCTGAAGGAATCTCGGGGTTGTTTTGATTTGCATTTCCTGATGACTAAGGACTTGGAACATTTCTTTAAGTGTTTCTCCCTCATTTGAGATTCCTCTCTTGAGAATTCTCTTTTTAGCTCTGTATCCTATTTTTCAATTGGATTATTTGGGTTATTGGTGTCTAACTTCTTGAGTTCTTTATAAAGTTTTGATTGGGAGACTTTTAAAGATGGCTTCTATTTCTTTAGAGGTTATAGGGCTGTTTAAGTAGTTTTGATTTTGAGAGTTGCTCATTTTATTAAGATCTTCAAATTTTGTGGAGTACAGGCTTTTGAAGTAACACCAATTATTTTTTTCCAGCCAGTTTCCTCAGTATCTGTTTCTCTTTTCATTTCTTATTTTGTTCATTTGCATACTGTCTGTCTTGATTAGTTTGCTAATGACTTATCTATCTTGATTTTCTCAAAGAATCAGCTTTTGGTTTTATTGGCTCTTTGTCTTATTTTCTTTGTTTGTAATTGATCAATTTCAGCCCTGATTTTCATTATTTCCTGCCTTCTACTCCGATTTGGTTTGCTTGGTTGCTTTTTTCCCTGGAATATGGGATATAGGAATGTTGTACTTTTATTTTCATTGAATTGTAGAAAATCTTCAATTTATTTTTTTATTTCTTCCTGACACAATGATCACTGAGTAGAGAGTTGTTCAATTTCCATGAATGTGTAGGCTTTCTAGTGTTTCTATCTGTTGACGTTCAGCTTTAATCCATGATGTTCTGATAAGATACAAGTCATTATTTCAGTTTTCTAGAATCTGTTGAGACTTGCTTTGTGACCAATTAAATGGTCAGTTTTGGAAAAGGATCTATGAGGTGTTGAGAAGAGGTATATTCTTTTGTGTATGGGTGAAATATTCTATAGAGGTCTCTTAGGTCCATTTGATTCATAATGTCTGTTAGTTTCGTTATTTCTCTGTTTTTGAATGACCTGTCAATTGGTGTTAGTTGGGTGTTGAAACCTTCACAGTATGTGTAGGGTTCAATGTGTAATTTTTAAAAAAAGATTTATTTTATTTATATGAGTACACGGTGGTTGTCTCCAGACACACCAGGAGAGGGCATCAGATTTCATTATAGATGGTTGTGAGCCACCATGTGGTTGCTGAAGTTTGAACTCAGGACTTCTGGAAGAGCAGTCAGTGCTCTTAAATGCCGAGCCATCTCTCTAGCCACTCAGTGTGTAATTTAAGCTTTAGCAATGTTTCTTTTACAAATATGGTTTTTTTTTTTAAAGTATGACGTGCCCTTCCTGTGTCTTTCAATTAATTTTGTTTGAAATTTTATTTTATTAGATATTAGAATGACTACTGCTGTTTGCTTCTTGGGTCCAGTTACCTGGAAAATATTTTTAGCCCTCTAGCCTGAGGTAGTGTCTATCTTTGTTGTTGAGATGTGTTTCTTGTATCCAGCAGAATGATGAATCCTGTCTTCATAACCATTTTGTTAGACCTTGTCTTCTTATTGGAGAATTGTGTCCATTGATGTTGAGAGATACTAATGACCAGTGATTGTTATTTCCTGTTATTTTGATGTTGGTGGTGTTAATATGTATTTGTATGTGATTCCCTTGTTTTTGCTGGTATGGATTTACTTGTTTCCTGTGTTTTTCTTGGATATAGTTATCCTCCTTGGGTTATAATTTTCTTTCTAGTATTTTTTGTAGGACTCGATTTCTGGATACTGTTTAAATTTAGATTTGTCTTGAAATATCTTGTTTTCTCCATTTATGGTAATTGAGAGTATTGCTGGGTATAGTAGTCTATGTTGACATTTTTTGTTGTTGTTGTTGTTGTTGTTGTTGTTGTTTTTTAAGAGGTTGCAAGATATCTGTCCAGGCTCTTCTAACTTTCAGAGTTTCTATTCAGAAGTTGGGTGTAATTCTGATAAGTCTGCTTTTATGTGTTAACTGGCCTTTTTCCCTTGCAACTTTTAATATTCTTTATGTGTACTGTACATTTTGTAGGTTGTGGGAAAGGATATTTTTTTTCTGACCCAGTCTAATTGGTGTTCTATAAGCTTCTTACATGTTTATAGGCATCTCTTTGTTTAGGTTGCTTTCCCCCCCCCCCCCTGTGGTTTTGTTAAAAAATATTTTCTGGACCTTGGATCTGGGCCTCTTTCTTCACCTTCTATTCCTGTTATTCTTAGGTTAGGTCTTTACATGGTATCCCAAATTTCCTGGATGTTTTGTGTCAGGATTTTTTTAGTTTTAACATGTTCTTTTACTGATGTATCAGTTTCTTCTATACTATCTTCTAAACCTGAGGTTCTCTCTTCCATCTCCTGTATTCTTTTGGTGATTCTGTTGTTCCTGTTCTCTTTCCTAGGTTCTCCATCTCTAGGATTCCTTCAGTTTGTGTTTCCTTTATTGCTTCTAGTTCTACTTTTACATCTTGCACAGTTTTATTTATTTCTTCCACCTGTTTAATTGTATTTTTCTGTATTTCTTTAAGGGGTTTATTCATTTCCTCTCTAAAGGTCTCTATTAATTTATACCATGAATATTTAAATCATGGATTTAAGGTCATTTTCTTGTGCTTTGGTTATGTTAGGATATCCAGAGTTTACTGTAGTATAGTTGCTGTACTATGAAGGTGTCACATTTTTCTGACTTTTGTTCATTGTTTTCTTTCCAGGGCTTTTAGCCATCTGGATGTCTTTGGTCCCCGGATTTTCCTATAGTAGTATGTGTTGGGATGGGGTTAACTTTGAGGGTTCTGGTGTGGCAGACCTCTGATGGTTATTAGCCTTCAGTAATGTACTGATGATGTTTAAATGTAGACTAGGACTTGTGCAGTGCTATCTGACATGAAGTGGCTTGTGTACCAACTTTGTCTTCAGGTATAGGACACAAACACAAATCCCATTTCTTTTTCCCCACCATGGGCCACTGCTTTTCCTGTCCTTTGGTGTGTCTCCTAGGATCACATGGCCATTGACTGTCCATGTATTTTTTTCATAGAAATGCAGGCACAGTGCGACAGCTGCTGGAGTCCAAGAGGAATGTGAGTGAAGGTCCACAAACGTCCTTTCAAACTCCTGGGAATACAGGTAACATTTTTGTTATTATTGTTTTTAATACCAATATACATTTTCCCAAGAAGCCCTAACATCTTTGGTTCTCTTATATTCTTTTGTGGTTAAAAATGGGTTAGAAAACAGGGCACTTTGGTATAAATACAAGTATATTTCAAAAACAAGTTCAGGATTATAAATAAGTATGCCTGTACACACCGATGTTTAAATTCCTAGTGTAGTGCCTCTCAGACTTGTCAGGTTTAGGCCCTCACAGTCCTGTGTAATTACTATGAAGTCCTGAAAATTTTTGAGTTAAACTAATTGGTATTACCAATTAAGTTAAGATAAAAATGTAAGGACTTTTTGTTCACTTAAAATTAATAATAAGCCTAGAGGCAGGCAGATCTGTGAGTTCAAGGCCAGCCTGGTTTATATAGTCAGCTTTTCTGTAGTGATGCCTTGTCTAAGAAACAAAAAACAAAATAAATTATAATAAGCTTGCAATTTGCACACAAGGAACATTTTTTTTAAAAAACAGAAAATAGCTTTATTTTTTTAATTTAAAAATGATTAGTGAAAGAGTAGAAATGTGAGCTCCATTTCCACCCATGGAAAACAAATGAACAAATGAGGCAGTGGTCCCCGTGCTGGAGGCTGGCCAGCCCGCCCTCGGGTGAGCTCCAGGCCAGCGAGGGAGCCTGACTCAACGGAAAAGGAAAACAGAAGGATGTGGGTGAAAGTAACTGAGATACTGAAGACTGTGTGAAGCTGCCGGTGACTAAATAAAAATGACTAAAAGAGAAAAGTCAGCGGCACCACAGGAGTGACACTTTGCTCTACACATGTTCATGCACACATGAGCATCCATGGTCATGTGTAATTGTCAGTGAAAACGTGGAGGTGTTGCCTTTTACATATTTATTGAAAATTATATTTGATGTTATACAGCTAAAAGATGGCTGGCTTTTTTGTTGGTTGGTTGGTTGGTTGGTTTTGAGTCAGGGTTTTTCTCTATTGGCCTGGCACTCTGAAGACCAGGCTGGGCTCAAACTCAGATCTTCCCATCTCTACCTCCCACATGCTGGGATTAGAGGTGTGTATCACCACTGCCTGCAAGCTGGCTGGCTTCTTATGTCTACATCTGCTTTCAGTCTCTTCAGTCTGCTGACTTTACATGAATGAAATGCAGTCTCATACAGGTAGATGGAAACAGGCCCTTTTAGATGATTGGGTTCTCCCCTTTGGTAGTTTCTCTGGGGTTAGTACAGAACACTCAGAAATCATAATACTCTGCTTTTCTTATTGTTTTTCTAAGTCACTCTTTGACGAAAATAGGTCTTGCTAGGCATGGTCGTGCAGGCCTATAATTCAAGCACTTAGCAGGCTATGGCATGTAGATCATAAGTTCAAAACAAATCTATGCTTTACTGAAAGATGGGGCATAATAACAATGGTAGTTTTTATTACTTCTTTATGGATATTTTAAAGTGAAATTTACTTTTTGTTAAATACTATAATAAGCATTTGCTAGTTACCATTTGAGTGTGACAGGAGCATTTGGTGCTTCAAAACCACCTTGGATTTGTAGTGTCCCCTTATCCACAGTTTATTTTCCATAGTTTGTTATCATGGACTACAAATATTACATGGAACACTCCAAACAATTCTTATCTTTTATCATACTGTAGTAATTATTCTGTTTTATTAGTAGGCCTTTTTTTAATTTTTATTTCTTACTATGCCTAATTTCTAGATTAAACTTTACTATGAGGACATGTGTACAATCCTGTGCCCCATAATGATATTTCAGAAAGTTCTGAATGTACATGAAACAGTTACCTGGTAAGAGCATAATGGAGTCAGCGACTTACTCATGCATATGTTAGGTTCACGTGAGCTACAGACTATAGCAAATAGAATTATGTAGGTTACCTAACTGCAACCATGTTATTACTTTATTACACTTAACACCAATTTACTATAAGCTGATACGCTATTTTATACTTGTAGTAGGTGTATATATTTCATGTTTACTGTCCCATGACTCATGGGATGATTGATACATTTCAAATAGCTTTGTACAGCCTTGTAATCATACAGCATTGGAATTATGTATTGAAACATTTCTCAAAACATGTCCATGTTAAGGGTTAGGTGGCTACATAGAAAAAGACATAGTGTATGAAAGGGTGGTCTCTACTGCCTGCTTTATGCATCACTGGGAGTGAGTACATGATGTCTTCACCTGTAGATCTGTTGAACTAGGCCAACAGGCATCTTATTTCTGTCCACATAGTGCAAACATCAAATGTCTCATTATTATATATGTATAATATATGTATATGCATGTATATTAATGTGTACATATATTATATGTATATTAGTATTATGAAAATAGCTTTGACATTGCAAACTCCATGCAGGGTTCTCAGGAAAGTACAGGTGTCTCTCTGCATTCATTGAGAATCAGTCATCTGGTATACCTGTGATTTTGGAACAATTAGATATCTGAGCAGTAAAGTTATAGTTTAAGTCTGTTCAATGGGACTAAGTCTTGGTAGTCAGCATGTATTCTTGTCCCTCTTAGGTATCTGGCCCACTTCTTAACTCATCTGTACTGTTCACTCGGTGATTTTTTTTTTCTTCCCATACCAAGTAAGGGTTATAGACTCTTCTTGAAGGGCTTCTCTTTTAGTTCTTTTCTAAGGAACTTGGTAAAACTGTCAGATTTTCTATGGTTCAGATGGTAAATTTTAATGATTAGCTTTACTTACTAATGTCCAACTCTTTCTAGATGTCCTACCTAAGTTAGATATTGCCGATGTTTTAAGGCACTCATAGTGTTGGGAGTGAGGTTTTAAAAATATTTCTATATTTACTTAGTTTTTAATGTTTTTTAAATTTTTCTCAGTTCCTCTGAAGTGAAAATACTAAGGGAACTGTTTTTCTATTGAGAGAACCGTCTTGCATATTATCATTGAATCATGTGGCATTTCTTTTTTTTTTTTTTCCAGAGCTGAGGACCGAACCCAGGGCCTAACTTGCTAGGCAAGCGCTCTACCACTGAGCTAAATCCCCAACCCCGTGGCATTTCATAAAACACCAAATAGACACATAAAGTACTTCTAAGCTGGGTCATGGTTGTTCACACCTTTAATCTTCATACTCAGGAGGCAAAGGCAGGCAGATCTCTGATTACGAGGCCAGCCTGGTTTACAGACTGAGTTTCAAGAAAGGGCTACATAAAGAAACCCTGTTTTGAAAAACCAAAACAAATAAAACATTCTAGAGTTTCAAACTTAAACCTCATAAATTTTGGTGGTGGCTTTTCTGTTTAGAATACATTGAATTTGTGTCTTATTTTTTTCTTGTAAATTAAGGTGGTTGTGGAGACTGACTTGTGTTTTTCTCTGTAGCGTCTTCAGCCAGTCACGGTACTTCTACAGCTGTTGTCAGTAGTCAGCCTAAACTGCAGACCTCAGCAACCTCAGGTTCTCTGCCGGCAGCACCTCTTCTTCCTGCGCCCAGCACAGCCACAGTAGTTGCCACTACTCAGGTGCCTAGTGGGAACCCTCAGCCTACAATCTCTCTGCAGCCCTTGCCAGTGATTCTGCACGTACCTGTTGCAGTAACCTCTCAGCCTCAGCTCCTGCAAAGCCATCCAGGGACTTTAGTGACCAATCAACCATCTGGCAACGTGGAATTTATATCTGTGCAAAGCCAACCTACAGTGAGTGGTCTTACCAAAAATCCAGTATCCTTGCCACCCTTGCCAAACCCCACTAAACCAAACATTCCGTCAGTGCCCAGTCCTAGTATTCAGAGGAACTCTTCAGCCACCGCTGCACCTTTGGGAACAACACTTGCTGTACAGGCCGTTCCAACTGCACATTCTATTGTGCAAGCCACGAGGACTTCTCTACCCACAGTAGGCCCATCAGGACTCTATAGCTCATCAAGCAGTCGAGGCTCAATACAGATGAAAATCCCAATACCTGCTTTTAGCACTTCATCTTCAGCAGAACAAAGTAGCTCTGCCACCCCAAGAATTGGTAAGTTGGTTTGCTTTGTAACAAAAAAAAAAAAAAAAAAAAAAAACAAGTTTGTGCCCTTTTACTCAGTAGGCTCTTCTAACATCCTTGGGGAAATGGGGTAAACAATTTGCTTGATATTTTTAATAATTTTCTGAATACCTAATGATACTATTAAAGTGGAATGTGAGAGGGATTTATTTCACTGTTCTTTCTTATTCGGACATACTATACAGCTTTATGGGATCTGTTGTAATTACTTGATTCATGTATACATTTAATAATCTGTTCAGAGCATTGAACTCTTTATGTTTCAAACAATCATTTTTGTTCATTGGGACTTTACTGCTGTTTTTTTCTTTATCATAGATGATTTTGCCAAGTAGTTAGTTGCCTTACTGTGCCCTAAGACACAGAACTCCTCCGACTTACTATCTCTGTGCCCCTTAGTCTAGTCTCTCCTCTGCTCCACACTTTCTCTCTCCCCAGTTTTCCCCCTCCTTTCTCTCCCCATCTCAAAATCAAAACTGTAACAGTAACAACAGGACCCTGAGTGTCTTCTCCACTAGTCAGAGCCCTTTATATATGCATCTCTCAACATCCAAGTTGAACAATTAAAAACTAGCTTTTTTCTTTCCTTACAAACTGTTTGACTCCTTGTTTTCTTTTTTTCCTCTCTTTTTTGTCCTATTCTATAAGGCATATTACCTAATGTATTTTACTTCAAAATGTAAGATGAATTTGGCTACAGCTGCTATTTGAAATCGCATGTCTCAATGATGGCTGTCCTGGACCAGGCTAGTCTCAGGTCCACCAGCCTTTCCCGTACTGGAGCAACGCAAACACGTTGTCAGTACCGCATTCCTAAGACAGATGGATAGTTTTAATCAAGTCAGAGGTCCAACCAGTTAAGCTTCATTTTTTTCCCTTCTCATTTCTTTTCACAAAACTTTAAGTATTTTTGATGTCAGATGATCTGTAGTGGACTTTATTTTATATGATTTTGCACAAGATAACTGAAATTTTGAAACAAAGTTGGCATTGTTTTTAATTCATTTACATTGAATTTAAATAAATACAGAACATTACTAGAAGACCAGGGCCTGTTAAGGAAGTTTTAAAGTGTATTTATTTAATGATGTGAGTACTTGAACCTTACATATGCACCTTTCAGATTATCATTTCATCACGTGTTTCTCAAACAGTTGTAAATGTTGATAATGCTATACTATAGAGCTACCTAGCTGACGAGCTTTTTAGTAGCCATTTATCAGTGTTTTGTAAGATTAATACTCCTATAATCATGGATTAGTACAGCATTCTCTTTTTGAGATGATATATTTATTCTTAAAATGTTTTTATTTTAGAGTATTTATTTGATTATATTTATAGAACTATATATAAACTATTTAAGTTGCCCTTCATCTGAAATTGCATTTAGTTCGTGATTAACACTAATTTCTAGCAATTAGTAATGAATGTGAGTGGCACATGTGATGTTTCCACAGTGTTCATTAGGAAGCACTTATGTAAGAACCTTGACCATCCCTAATTTCAGGGATGCCATGAATGATAGTAAAATGACCATTTGTCCTTTTTAGGCTACTTGTAATTTAAGCTGGCATCAAATGTTAAATAACGTAATCCATCAAGCAGGTAACAAAATAAACATCTACCCTACATTATATAGAAAGACAGTAAGCTATAATTTGAATTCTCTTTTTGTTAATTTTGTTAATAGACGATTTTCAACTTTCTTTTACTTTGAGAAGTAGCTCAGGTGGATTGGAGAAAGGGAAGAAGGCAGAGACAAAGGCTTTATTAAAACAAAAGGCAATGTTTATCCTGTAGTAAAGGGCAGGGGCATTGAATCTAGGCAAAGGGATGTCGTTACTGTTTTATGAATAATTAACCTCCTGAGACAATTATGCCCAGCATAGAATCATTCTGGATTACAAAACAGCCTACACATATACACATGTATTTAGTATGTAGATAAAGAAACAAAATATTAATGATTTGGTAATATTGCCTGTGTATATTAATTTTTTCACGTGTAAGACAAGTAACAATTAGTTTTATGGTAAAACTGTTTCAGGAAAAAATATATTTTTCTTACTTTTTGAGACAGTCTTATTATGTCGTTCTGGCAGGCCTAGAGCCTGTTATGTAGATCAGACAGCCCTCTGCCTGCGTTTGCTCCCAAGTACTGGTGTAAAGGTGTGCACCACTGTACCCTGCCAATTTTACATCTCTTTATAAAAATGTATTACTTCTTCAAAAATAAATTTGAAACAAGGTTAAAAAAGACATCACAAAGTCTGGTGTTTAGTTGCTGCCCTGGGGTTCACTTGTGGGCCTTTATCTTAGTCGATTGCTTACATGTAGACTTATCAGTCTGTAAGTATTTATGGGCTACTCTTCATATGTTCTGAGAGTTTGAAAATAACAGCAATACCATATTTCACCAAGAAGTTGTCTGTTTCCAGAAAGCGGATGGATGCTTTAATGTAAGATCACTCCTGATAATGCCTGATCGCTCTGGGAGTAAAAGCCAGTTACTTTGATGGCTGCAAAAGATACTTTATAAACTCTTAGAAGCGGAAGTTTCTCTTCTGTCTGTTAGAAATTTGTTAAGAACAAACTTGCTTCTCATGCTGTTCTGGAGCAGTTTTCAGGCCTGTAACAATCTTCCCATGGAAACTTGATACAAGTCAAACAAAAATGAATATAGAAAAGTAATCTGGGTAGGTAGATGGCCTCAATTCAAAGTCCTAACACTTACATAAAAGCCAGGCCTGGAAGCAGGAATCTAAACCCAGTGGAGGGGCTCAGACAGGTGGATTCATGGTACTGTTTGGCCAACCAGCCTAGCAGAAGCAGTGGTGTCTCCAGGTTCAAAGACAGCCTTCAGAAATAAGGTGGAGGATGATGCAAAGGACACGTGATGTCACTCTGGCCTCCGTACGTAGCCATGAGCAAACGTGTATCTGCACAACACACAAAAAGAAAAGTCTGTCCTTGAACTAATACATGTATAAATTTCTCATCCTTGCTGTAACCTGCACTAAATTTATTATGAACATTTTCCCCCAAAGACACATGATATGAAAGAATAGCATTTCCATTAAATTGCTTAACCATTTATATTGAGCATTCTCCTTGTACAAATGTCAAATTATATTTCTCAGGTATTCTTTAGGATAGTTTAAGTTGCTCAGTAATGAGTATATGAAGCTTGGAATTTTATATTTTGAGGGCTGGAGAGATAGCTCGTTGGTTAAGAACACTGACTGTTCTTCCAGAGGTCCTGAGTTCAATTCCCAGCAGCCACATGGTGGTTCACAGCCATCGGTAATGGGACCTGATGCCCTCTTTTGGTGTGTCTGGAGACAGCAATGGTGTACATATACACAAGATCAATAATTTTTAAAAAGAAAAAATATTTATAATGTGAATTAGCCTTCTAAAACAGTGATCTGTGAGAAAAACCATGTACATCTGTAACATGCTGACAAAAAAATCATTGTTGAAGAATACATAAATTATGTGTGTAAAGCAGCCTGGCCTATTACATAATATATATGTGTTAAAATTGCCCCCTTCTTTTGTTTAATTCACAGAAAACCAGACAAACAAAACAGTAGATTCTTCTGTTAATAAGAAAGCAGCCGATAGCACATCACAGGTAAGATCGTTTCCCTTTGCCGAAGCGTCATGTTGTGATCAGCATAATTACGGTTTTTCTTACATCATTGATTACAGGGCTTATTTTTCTTTTTTGAGACAGGATCTTTTGTAGCCCAGGCTAGTCTCAAACTCACTGAACATGAGTCTTTTGCTCACTTTCCTTCTTTGCTGAGGAAAGGCTTTGTTGCTCTCGGAGTTTTGACTTTAGAGGTTTTTAGTGCTGTTGAATGTAGCAAACACTCTGCTGCTCTACAACATGTGATCTTCTTGTTTGTATTCGCCATTTTCTTCTCCTTGTTGATTTTTAGATGTCATTGTGATCTCCATAGAAGTGTGTTCTTAGTGTTCCTTCTGCTTGACGGTTGGTGGTACTTTCTGATCTTAGATGTTTTCACCAGGTTTTTGAAGGAACGTCATTATTTCTTTACGTACTCAATTACCCCCATCTCACTTAGCAAGTAGTGTTACATTTGTTTGGGGTGTAACAGTGCACACACTGAGATTACAGGACAACGACAGCTCAGTTCTCTGCTGCTGGAGCTCAGGCTCCGCGGCGAAGCCTTTGTCCCCTGAGCCACTGCACTGGCCCTCAGCAGTGTTTGTTGAACTACACTGGTTCTCTAGTTCTTTTCATCATTCTTTTTCCTGCTTTATTCTCTATTCCTTGGATGAAACAGAATCTGTTTGTCAAATATCATTTTCACTGAGCTCATCTGCATTCTATAAACTGCCTTTACAGCCCAGCCAAATGACTTTTAACATAATATTTGACATTTATTCTTCAAGAATCTTGCACATGTATACAGTGTATTTTGATCACATCCCATTCCTCCCCTTAATGCTTCTGAACACATCTCTTCCCAGCTTCACTCCACCCTTATCCAGAGTCCAGTTACTGCTGCCCATATGGGCCCAGGCGTGGTGGTGGTGGGGGGGGGGGGCGCTACCAGTGCCCAACCCTTTTCCAGCAAACACCAACTGTACTACAGCTTCCATGTCATGTCACAGGCTCCTCCCCATCCCTAGGCTCTTGTTTTGTTTCCAGCTCCTCTGCCATCAGGTACTCTGAGCCTTACATGGTGATGGTGGGAGGGTGGGTTGTTTACAGATTGTCCCATTCATGGCTGAGCCCACACAAGCCTCTCTCAGTCTGTGACCGCTTTTGTATTGACAGCTGCTCATTGTAAAGAGAAGACTAAGGTCAAGAGCATACAAATTCATGCTGCAAACATAAATATTTAGAAGACAATTTGATAATACAACAGTTATCAATAACTGTCAGCAATAATAGATCCCCTCAAGTCCTGGGCCTATGACTTCTTTGACCAAGTGTACAATATTAGAAACATTTTCTACTGTGGAGCAGACCTGAAATGCAAGTGGAAAGTCATTGGTTACACCCTGGTACTAATGTCACCATTACATGCTGTACCAGTGGGAATATCCACATGACTTACCTGGCAGATCAGCATTGTGGCGTTCAGGGACCAATACTGGGTAAGACCACTGATATCTTACCTCTCCCAGTGACCTGCATAGTGCCTGCCAGGACTGAAAGACCATAGTGAAGGAACTTCCAGTCAGTTCCAGCTTGGTTTCTCCATGTCCTGCAACTAGAGTGTGTGCTGTGTTCAGCAGTACAGTCTTCCCATGTAGATAGAGAGGACAGAGAACAATGGTTGTATCTGTGTTGTTCTGGTGGCCTCCATGACAGTAACCATGCATATCACTGAGACTTATTTCATAACAGAAGCCACATTGTCTACCTGTGCCTGCCTCTGCCTCCCAAGTGCTAGGACTAAAGGTGTGCTATTTTTTTTTTTTTTTTTGTCCAAAGTTAAATTCATTTTATATATTTTTTTTCCTTTCACATTTAGTAATGCCTGTGATCCTTTTTTTTCAAAATTTAGTAACATTTTGAAAACTGGACCTTGTAAATAATGTAGTAAGCAAATAATTTTGCATTCCATGAGGACTAGAAATTCAATTTTGTAATAAGCAAATTTGTGGTGTTTGTAAATAGTAATTTTCTATGAAATTATTGTAGAAGAGTTTTACAAGATTAGAATCATCTGGCTCTTCTAGTCAGGGAATTCTTAATTACTTACTGTTCTCTTTATTACTATTGCTCTTGTCTATCTGTGTATGAGCCACAGAACTGTGGTGCTTCAAGGATAGTTGTGCATCGGGTGGGTCCTGGACCAGTTTAACCAGTCAGGCTCCGTAGCAGGCACTTTCCCTGTGAGCCATCTCTCTTTCTGTACTCTGTCCCTGTGGAGCAGCCTCTTGCCCTAGTTTCACAAATCAACTTGACCTTACAGATAAGAATGCTAATTATTTAATCTCAGAATGGTGTGTCAAAACAGATTATGGTTATCATTTTTAAGCATTGCCAAATTTCACGTGTTCTGTTATGCATTTTGTATGTTCATGTGTACACATTTAGTATATCTCTGTAGTGACTTACATGTCTGCACTATAGAGATTGGTTCCGTAGCTCATGAGTTGGAATTGTTTTTGTCTTTAGTCCCAAGTGTCTTACTAATGATTTTGGGCAGTGTGCTGTCAAATTGGACATCTCCTAATGTCTCCCACCTCAAGATATATCCATAACTGATAACTTAAGAATAAGATTGGCCAGGATTTTCATAGTCAGAAAGTGGATGTTTGTATTTATTCATTGTATTTAGCACTTAAGAGAATCTAGGTGCTTCAGTTGTTCTGTTTACCAGACAACTTTATTTCTAAAACGATTACAGTTTCAGTGGAAAATATTTGAAAGTTATGTTTATTGTATTAATGACAGTTATTACAGTTTATTTAACGATTTGGTATTGGTACTTGCACGTGTATGCGAGCTCACGTAAGTGCCACAGTGTGCACATGGACGTCAGAGGAGAGCCTGTGGGAAAGTTGGTTCTTTCCTACCACCGTGGGAGTCCCAGAGCTCAGACTTAGGGTCAGGCTTGGCAGCAAGAGCCTTTGACTTTGAGACGTCTGCCGGCCCTGGGAGTTTTAGCTCAAAGTAGTGCTAAGGTGTTAACTTGCCATGCTGTTGAGATTTTGGGATTTTGGGTCCTAGCTTGAAGGAAGCCATTTGCCCCCTTGCCCTTACTGTTATCAAGCATTTCCTTAGGAGCTGCCAGTTCCATTGCAGAGTCAAGCAAGTTTTCTTTTTCAGAGTGGAAAAGCTGCTAGCAGTGACTCCAGTGGTGTCATTGACCTCACGATAGACGATGAAGAGAGCGGAACTACACAAGGTACCCGGGCACTGACTAGTTCAGCAAATGCTTCAGGAATGGTTCCCGTGTACCATTGATGTATCCACACACTCCCCTTTATTTATTTTATTTATTTAAATTTCAAGTATTATCTCCTTGGTTTCCCTCTACAAATCCCCTAACTCGTCTCTCTCCCCTTTGCCTCTAAGGGTGCTCACTTCTGCCTCACTCCTGTAGCACCTTCCCTCTCATTGATGCCAGATGAAGCAGTCCTCTGCTACAAATGTGCAGGAACCGTGGACTACCCCATGTATACTCTTTGGTTGGTGGTTTAGTCCTGGGAGCTCTGGGGGTGTTCGGTTAATAGATACTGTTGTTCTTTCTGTGGGGTGGCAATTCCCTTCAGCCCTTCCCCAAGTCTTCTATGGGGTCCCTAGGCTTAGTCCAGTGGTTGTCAATGGTGAGTATCTGTATCTGTCTCAGTCAGGTGCTGGCAGAGCCTCTCAGAAGCTGTATCAGGTCCCTCTCAGCATGCACATCTTGGCATCAGCAGTAGTGTCGGTTTGGTGTCTGCAGATGGAATGGATTGTAGGGTGGCGTGCTCTGTGGATGCCCTTTCCTTCAGCCTCTGCTCTAGTTTTGTCCCTGCATTTCCTTTAGACACGGACAATCGTAGGTTAGTTTTAGATGGGAGGTCCCATCCCTCCCCCAGGCGCCGTGTCTACTAGAGGTAGTCTCTTCAGGTTCTGTCTCCCTGCTGTTGGGTACTTTGGCTAGTGTCATCCCTTTGGGCCCTGGGAGCCTCTTGCATCCCACGTGTCTGGGGTTTTCTAATGGTTCTTCAAGTTCCCCACCCCCCATTGCTTCTTATTTCTGGATGTCTCTCTATATCCTTTTAGAATGAGTCTTTAATTAATATTCGGTTTAAAAGCAGCACTCAGCTCCTGAGTGTGTGCAAGCTGTGAAGGGAGGTGGCAGTGAGCACAGCACTTAAGGCACACTTGTGCTATCCTAATGAAACCTCGTTCTCATACTAGAGGTGAAGGAAGGTACTAGACTTAGGAACCACCAGAATCAATAAGCGACCCAGGAATCAACACTAGTTCTTTGGTTGCTTGCTCCCTTAACTTCTCTCCCTTCTTCTCTCCTCCCCTCCTCCATTTCTCCAGTCCCTTCTACTCCCTCTTCTAGTGTTGATACTTTTAAGTGTCTGTCCATTTAATTTTTATCATTTGAATTGCTTCTCTTTAGTGCTATATGAATAACAATCAAAATTTTATAATCATTTTTTATCAAGAGTCCCTAATAATTTTCTTAGTTGCAGTCTTCAGAAACTAAATTGGATAGATTCTAAGACATCTACAGTGTTTCATGAATATAACAAGTTCCTGGGTCAAATCTAATTGTAAAATTAAAAAAAAAAATTGATGTTTGATTTTCGTTTAATGCATACTAATTTAGCCTTTCCTGTGGTAATTTATAGTATCAATACCCAGTTATGATTCAAAGTATGATATTTCTCAGATTTGTTTGGCTATCAAAGTGTCTTTGCTCGCAGACGTATGTAAAAACATGATAATGTGTTTATTAGGAAAGATCTAATGGTAATTGTTTTTATCTTGAAGTCAGTAAACTTACAAAGTTATGTTTAGGGGTATAAGACAGTTGATTTGGAAGAAATAAAATTAAATAAAAATAGCTAATTATATGCATTGTGTAGAACGTATCCAGTCCTTCAAGGCTAACCTCTTGATGGTGTGACAAACACCCTGACGGGTGCCACAGTGGCTCTGAGATTGGTTTTGCCCTGTGGAATTCTTAGAGAACAAAAATAAACAGTGAAGCAGGATTCTGTGAGGGCAGAGTTGGCCCTGAGTGTCCCTAGCCGTTCACCTGCCACCAAACCGGTCTCTTGGCTGCTCTCATTGACACACGTCTGAGTCATCTTAACTTTACTATTCTGAGGAGTACGATTCTCCTATGTGACAAAGTGAAGGACCCAGAACTATTCAGTAGGACACAGATGGATGAGGGTCAACTCCTAGAGAAAGTAGTTGGCTTATCTTCTTCAGCACACCCCGTGTCAGGGTTTTTGTAATGGCAACAAGACCTGTTTGACTCTTTAAGCCTTTTACTTTAAGAAACAGACCATGATGATTAGCAGTCACTTATATTGAGATTTAAAACCTTCACTCTACATCATTTGTCTAGAGGAATGTCCTTGTTACATTGATAAATACATATGCATGCATTTTTACAATGAAGTCAGTATTATATATTGAATCCAGAAGATTGTTGTTTGAAAACTAAGACTATTTCTCTAAAAGTGTGAACTGGAATCTGTTAAGAACCACCCGTGAATTCTTTAAATATCTCCTGACTGAGTTTTCAAATCAGCAAAAGTACTCATAATGAGATCAGAAGGACGTTGCTTCTGAAGAGGGCAGTGTGATGTGCAGGTGGCAAGGGAATGAGTGAGTCCCAGGACAGTCAGGCCTGGGCCACCTTGTGTCTTCTGTCACCACTCACGTGTCTTACATTTCTGTTACCAGACCCCAAAAAGCCAAATCCTCCTCCTGCGTCTACTGTGAGCACTTCTCAGCCCATGCCTCGACCGTTGCAGCCCATCCTACCAGCACCACCTCTCCAGCCATCTGGGGTGCCGACAAGTGGGCCATCTCAGGCAACTATCCACGTTCTGCCCACAGGTAAATTTGCTGAGTAGCCCTAGAACATTGGCTCTGGAATCAGTGGGAAGAATCAACAGAATATTAATAATTCTTAAAACTTTCAAAAGAAGGTTGTAGTTTGAATGTGTAACATAACCTAGCTCTGCTCACTGCTCTAAGGAACAGCCCGGGTAGAGAATAATTACAAATGAGACTTTGTTTGGGTCATGGTCATTAGCTACTCTGAAGAGCAGAAGTAATTTAGCTCTCCAGAAAGGCTGGTTATAATGACTGTTCTTAATAGAACCACGATATCCCAGGACTGGTCAGATTTTGTCTTTTAAATTGGAGATTGAACCTAGGGACTTAAGCATGCTAGATAAGCACTTTGTTCCAGAAGCAGTGTCTGAGGCTCAAGCTGCTTTTAACCAACCTACAATAATATCAGTGTTTTAGGGTTTTACTGCTGTGAACAGACACTATCTCTTACAAGGCAAACATCTAATTGGGGTGGCTTCTACACTTGACCCAAAGGCAGCCAGGAAACTATTGTACTAGGTGAAGCTTGAGCTTATATTATATATGAGGCCTAAAAGGCTACCTCCACAGGGTCCAGCCTAGACACAGGATAGGGTTCTCAGCTGGAAGCAGGGATATCTGGAAGTTGCATAATAAACAGACTGCTTTTTGGGTACGAACTGATGGTCAGTTTTTCGAGGCTTAAGGTTTCTTTCCCTCTCTTTACTCTCTTTTGCTCACTTGCAGCTTGAGGTTGCACACACTCTGAATTCTCTTGTGCACTCTGCTTCTCTCCTGTGTGTTCCCCTTTCACTCTCACACACACCTACCTCACACACAGCACATGCACTCTCTCTCACTCGCACACTCCATACACACCCCACATTCTCTCTTCACACTTCACATTCACCTCATGTGCACCTCACTCTCCCCTCACTAGCTCTCGCCTTTCTCTCACCCCAGTCTTTTATTGACACTCCAAAAGCAGGTAGAAAAAAAGACATTGTATAATCATTGCCAAATCAAGAAAAACCACATCCCACAAAGAAGAATCATGATTGATATGATCCCCAAAGTGCCAAGCTTTTCCTCTTCCTAGGCCTGTGGCCAGAGTAATAATAATTGCAAACTTGTCATTGTTTAAACTTTAACTTTTGACTCATTACACTTCAGAGCTCCAAGATCAGCTACTTGCATTCTCCTGTGAAGCTCTAATGATAAATGACATGGGCAAAGCTGACAGGCCGAGGCCAGAAAGAGTCAAGTTAACCCTTAACTCAGCAGTTCCGCTGGCTCTTGTACATTGCACACAATGGCTCTCCCAATATTTTGACTTAGTTTTACTAGTATAAGATTCTATGTGTTCTATACTTTCTTACCTAGGAACCACTCTCAAATCTTGTACAAAACTTACTTCATAACTTCCATAATTTTTTCTTTCTTGAGGTCCCAGTGTTGTCTCTACTTCATTTTCTAATAATTTCTTCACACTTTCTTTGCAAATCAAGCATTAATCTGGAACCCCCATTGTACAATTGTCAAGGTAAAGCAACCTGCTGCCAAGTCTGACAACTTGACTTCAGTCTTTAGCTCCCTCTCACATAGTGGAAGAAGAAAACCATGTTCCCTTAACATTTGCCTGATCATCACGAATGCGTGCATGTGCACACACACATGCGCGCACGCACGCGCGCGCACACACACACAATATAAGATCTAAAAACAAATAAAAGTTTTATGTCAAGATTATAAAATGTAGATTCTAATAAGGCTTTTATTTGGACACTAGGACCCATGGGAAAAAATTTATGTAGAAGGAGGAAGATAATAATTTTATACCATGTTACCCCCAAAACCATCTTATTCCAGCTTTATCATATGTATAGTTTTAACAAATGCTAGAACATTGTATATAGTACCTGTGTATTAGAGCAGGAACAGGATCTAAATAAAGATATATGTTTAATAAGCACTGTGTCAAGGTTTTTTATAAAAAGTCTACTTCTAAGATTCTAAGCTATTAAATGCTTCTACATCTGCAACCACCCAGAAGTCGTCTGGAAAATGTGTGTGTGACTGATTCACAGAGCCTAGTGCTTTGAGTTCAGTGAACAGAGACGAAAACCACCAAAGATGACCGTTGAGTCTGGGGAGGTCTGCTCAGGAACTCCTTTACATAAGGCCTGTACTTTGAGCTATGCTACTGGTTTCTCTTCAGTTTGCTGAGTTGATGAGTCTGGCTGGGGTTGGATGATAGGCTTCAACTGAAACTTGTCCCTTATTGGTAGGCAATGGCCTGATTTGCTTCTGTTCATTGCCATAGTTAGCTCAGCTAGACAGACAGCTGGAGTAGGGGAAATGCATGTGACCTGCAGACCTGGAGGAAGGGATAGAAGTATGTCATCTGCCCGTGGTTCTGATAGCCCCTTTCCCCTGTGGTTAGATTTTGTGTAATGGTAATTACTTCTTCATGATGTCTTCTTAACATAGAATTGGCTACATTGTTGGTATCTTGTTTGCTTCTTTTAGCTCCAACCACAGTGAATGTAACACATCGTCCAGTAACTCAGGTGACCACAAGACTCCCTGTACCAAGAGCTCCTGCAAACCACCAAGTGGTTTATACAACTCTCCCAGCACCAACCGCGCAGGCTCCCCTACGAGGAACTGTTATGCAGCCTTCTGCTGTTCGCCAGGTCAATCCTCAAACTAGTAAGAGACTCTTTTCTTTTATACGGCTTTGAAATATATGTACTGCTTTATACTGACATGAGATTATCATATTAAGGAACATGTGGAATAGCACACTTGCATGGTATAACTAGTAACAATGTAGTACATGGAAGTTACTCATACTGTAGATCACTGGCTAGCCTGGAGCTCACTGAGATCCACCTGCCTCTGTCTCCCAAGCGCTAGGATTAAAGGGGTACCACACTGTATCCAGCCTTTTCTATGACTGAAAGAAAGATCTTGGGCATATATACGGTAGGGTTTGTAGTCTTTATATTGTCTTCAGTTTAACTTTGTTATTGTAGTACCCCATTTGATTTTTATCTGTTTTATACTCTGTATATCCTGGCTGCATAGAAGTTTGTGATGTAGACCAGGCCCGCCTCAAACTCGCAGACATCTGCTTGCCCCTGCCTCCTCCATGCTGAGGTTTAAAAGTGCGCACTTAATGATTCCGAAAGTTGAGACTTAACCCAGAAAACGGAAGTTATGGTAAATGTCATCTCAAATATTATAGGAAATTCAGTTGATTTAAATAATAATTACACCCAATCTGCAAAATTAACATATGT
This sequence comes from Micromys minutus, assembly GCF_963924665.1. NCBI lineage: Eukaryota > Metazoa > Chordata > Mammalia > Rodentia > Muridae > Micromys > Micromys minutus. The sequence goes on along the minus strand of NC_137972.1, from coordinate 11,809,533 downwards.
ATAGTAGTATCTTAGAATACATGGCTCAATCACAGAATATAGCATATAAAAGCAGTCAGAGCTAAGGCATAGCTGTGCATATATATTTATAAAAGAAGCACACAAATCTAGCTGTCTTAAAAAAAACTAGTTACATTATTAATTGTTAATTTCTAAGGAAAATTAAACCAACTGGAGACTTTGGATCTGTAGTCTGGCTTTGTTTTTCAAGTCCTAAGGATTGTTTTAAGGCAGTTGTTTGATTGGCCACCAATGCCATCTGGAGCAGTCCTGGCCTCGGTGTGGATCGTGTACTGAATGTCTGAGCTGCGTGAACAGGAGAGTGGACGGCTCTTAAGTCTCTGCTTTTCTTACCTTTGTAACGTCACGGCAGCTCTCCTTGGCGCCAAGTGAGTGCCCTCATCCGGTTAGCAGTATAAAGAGAGAAGCCCTAACCCTGCAGTGCCCCTTGAGAGAGTGTTGTGAGAGGGAGTTTTATGAGTTCTTTATCCTGATGTTTAAGTCACAGCATGGCTGACTAGACTTTTCAGATGGAATTCCTTGTGTTGAATTTTTTTTTAATGTTTACGTGGCCGAACAAATTTATCAAATTTTCATATTTCCTCCAATTTTCTTTTGTAGGTGTTACAGTTCGAGTGCCTCAGACAACCACGTACGTTGTAAACAATGGACTGACCCTAGGATCAGCGGGGCCTCAGCTCACGGTGCATCACAGGCCACCACAAGTGCACAATGTAAGTTTCAATGCTTGCCTTTTGGACATCCTCAGTCACTAAGCTGCTGGACCATTCCTGTCGACTTCCTCTCCTATCCATCCATCCATCCATCCATCCCTCTTTCTCCCTTCCTTTCTTCCTCCCTTCCTCCCTCCCTCCCTCCCTCCCTCCCTCCCTCCCTCCCACACAGTGCTGGGATTAAAGGCATCAGTCACCACTGCCTGGCTACCACTTTTTAAAAGTAGTAATATTATCAAAGGAAGGAGATAGTTTTTCCTTCCTTCTAGTACAAGATCATTTTAGAAAACTCGATCTTACCATTCTGCAAAAGTGCTCAATGAGGACTGCTGCTCACTGGCCCAGGCTTCTGAGGTGACAGACAGTGCCTCTAACTCAGGTGTAAATTTCTTACTATGACTTTATACTTCTTAAAACCTATGATTTCTAACTTTGTCTTATCATTAGTTTATCTTATGGAATGCATTTTGTTACAAAACGACAGAAAATGAAGTATTTCCCTCTAAATCTAGCCTTAAACAAAGTCCTATTGTCCTGTGACATGATTCTGGCTAATTTTTGGGAGCCCTGTAGTGTGTGCATGAATATCCATAGAGTGTGTGTGAGAACAAGTGTGCCTCTCAGAGAGGAAAGGTTGGCGTGCAGGCTGCACATTACCCAGAGTCCTCCTTGCGTGTTCTCTGTGTCTCTTACCATGCTGATAGGCCTGTCCTCACACAGCACTCTAATGCTGTTGCTGAAGGACTTTCCGGTCTTTACTGCTCGTCAGGCAGCTGGTATTCAGAGGCTGAGTTGCTGCTGTGAGCCCACACTGCCCAGTGCTTATGTGTGTGTATGTGTGAATGAGCCACATCCTCAGCCCTAGAACCCATGAACAGCTGTGATTTTTGTTAATGTTAGTAGAAAAGTCATACCATTGACTAAGCACCTGTGTCACAACCACTCTTCCGTACTTCACTAGCCCTCATAATCCTATGTGGATTAGTAGTAGTACTTTAATTATGACCAAAAATACAAGATGGTGTGTCATGATGGTGTCAGTGATTGCTCCGTGTCCTCACCCACCACTGCCAGAGCCAGCTAGATCCGGTCTGCCTCCTGAACGCCCAGTGTTTCAGCCCTGGCTGTTTTGAGGTGCAAGCCGAATTTCTGTCGTAGTGTACAAAAGAATGCTTTGCTTTCTTCAGGTAATTAGAATATAGCAATAAACTAGACTACTTGGCCCACTTTATAATCCATCGCAACTTTTGAAAGTTGTTACTTTGTAAATCTAGAACTCTCCGTAGCATAAACTGTTATGCTCAAGATACATTTTAAAGCATTTGAAGGAAAGGTCAGTGCAGTTGTGTCTGTTTATCACTGGCTCCAGCAGTTCTCAGCACTTGACAGTTGGCTCTGTCCCTGTCCCTTGGTCCCTGTAGCACATGCTATGTTTTGGTTTCCTTGGAGGCAGGGTTCTACCTGTAGCTCAGACTGTGGCAAACTCACTGTCTCTTGCCTCAGTTTCCCAAAAGATGGTGTACCAGAGGATCCATGCACCTGTGAAGCCACACTTGGTCCTTTTAAGTAAATACCTAGTGATGTGCTATGTTTCTTTTCTAAAACATCACCAAAAGCTCCAGCTGCACAGACAAAACCATACAAAACCCTTGACGGGTTGTAACCAACTTGGGACATGAGTAGTCAAAAAGCATAGGTAATTTAAGCATTCGGAATAGAGGCAGCTGGCCATTTATGCTCTGGGCAAACCCGTTCAACTCCTGTGCTTTCCTAAGCCCGTGGCTTCAGCCAGCTTCTTAGCTCTTGCTAGCTGTACAGTCTGAATGAGTTGAACTGATTCTGTCACTTCAGGAAGAGATAGTTACAGGAAGTGTAACCCCTCTCGTTGCTACTTCCTTAACCTTGGGCTTCTCTCAGCATGGTTTTGTCTGTTAACTGGTGAGTGTGCCTCTCCACAATGTGTGTATAATTTCCTGTCTACCAGGAAGAATGCCTTTGAGCAAACCATCTCCTTTGAATCATCACGATTCCAGCTTCTTCCAGCTTCAGCTTAATGTGCACAGCCCCCGTTGTTCTCTGAGTACCTCCTCTTCCAGTAGGACTTGTATTTTGTGTGCTCTCTTACTAGCAGGCCTTCCTATCTGGATATTGGACTCTAGCTCAGTGGTAATCCCTTAGGGGGCATCACACTTAAGTTATAACTTGGCACTTTTTTCTTGAAGACTTTAGAATACTTCCGCTTACAGTGTAGACAGTTTGTTAAGGCTGTGTCCACAGGGCTTTCCAGGGTTCGTCCTTTTCTCCAAGTGTTGGCACTTACTGTTGTTGGTTAACCTCCCACTTCCTCTGCCACTGTTGCCCCTGTCCCCTGGTACAGGGGAGGGCATTTTGCCTTCATCTAGCCGTAAGTCCTGTCTTTCATACTATCCGCTTTCATCCAGACGCCAAGACCACAGTGCTTGTTCAGTTCAGCATTTCTCGCCCGTGCTGCTGTCTTTGTGTGGCAGAGTAGTTCTAGAGTGAGTGTGACTGTGTGTGCCCATTATGTGCTACACTTCACTTTCATATGCTTTCCTAAAATGAGAATCTGTAGCAGAGGTAAATTTAATTTACTGTTACTACTAGATAGTGGTAAATTATTTGTTACACGTAGTTGGTTCCCACGGCATCAACATCTCTTCCATGATACTCCATTGGGAAGGGATTATTGTTTTTCAAGGAGAACGTAGTATTTCCGTTTAGGAAATCGGGCTGAGTAAGTTCCGCATCATTGTCTGGGGCATGATTGGTTGTGGAGTTGTTTGTGGAAACTGCTCTCTACGTTCACTAAGGTATCTTCTGAAATTGTTCTAAGAAACCAATCCATCTCTTCTCTCCTTAGGAGCCCCCACGCCCTGTGCATCCAGCGCCCTTACCAGAAGCCCCACAGCCACAGCGTCTGCCCCCAGAAGCTGCCAGCACTTCTCTGCCTCAGAAACCACACTTGAAGTTAGCTCGAGTTCAGAGTCAGAATGGCATTGTTCTGTCGTGGAGTGTCCTGGAAGTGGACCGAAGCTGCGCTACTGTCGACAGCTACCACCTCTATGCTTACCACGAGGAACCCAGCGCCACCGTGCCCTCTCAGTGGAAGAAGATCGGGGAAGTCAAAGCCCTGCCCTTGCCGATGGCCTGCACTCTCACACAGTTTGTATCTGGCAGCAAGTACTACTTTGCGGTGCGCGCCAAGGACATTTATGGCCGTTTTGGGCCTTTCTGTGACCCTCAGTCAACGGACGTGATCTCTTCCTCCCAGAACAGTTAGACCTTGGAGTTCTTTAGCTTCCACTTTTGAAAGTTTCACATTTTGGGCTTGTTTTTAATCTTGTGCATGAAATTCAGTGTAAAAATCCATCTTGTGCAAGATCTCCCGGACAGATGACTGTATACACTACGTTTGTTTATAACCGGAAGCAAAATAAATTCAGCCCATAAAGCAAGTCTTCCCTGAACAATTCAAGCTTCAGGGTTTTAAATATGTATATTTATTCCTTGCTTTGGCTTTGAGGCTGGGGAGCACGTGTGGGTGTTTGTGTGTTTTCTTCCTTTCTTTGAATTTTTAAGTCTCTAGTTGTGTGTGCGTCACAATGCCATCTCCCGGCTTCCTCTCAGATTTACCTCTCTTCCCATAGGAAGTGTCTTGGTGAGCAAATCGGAGGTGCAGAGCTGGTGTGATTCTGCCTCGAGGGGAGGCTAGAAGATCAAAGAATCTAAATAAAACCCAAAGAACGAAATAAAGAAAAATATTTAAAGTAGATGAATTTAAGCAGAGGGAATGCCTCCTCTGTACTTTTGATTTCCAAGTTGCTGGAGGTGAACAGTGCCCCACCCTCACCCAGGCTCCTAATCTGGCTTCTCCTTTTGTGTTTGTGCCTTAACTACAGAAGTCCACAGATCATGTGTCCATTGCTGTGAATTCCTTTCCGAATTCATTGGCTCTTCATTGCCACGAAAAATCCCACACCCTTTAAGCGTTTTAGAAGCTCATCCTCCACGTCACTGCCTTCAACTCCAACTTACTCTTATGTTCTTAGAACATACTTTTATTCTTGCCCATCATTTAACTCTGCATAAAATAGGCCGTGTTGTTTAAGAACAAATGTCTTTAATGCTGTTTTACTATCCATGTTATTAGAGACTGAGGAAGTTCTGGTTCATCTCAGCACTATTGGGGTAGTGTTCTTTCTAAGGAGTGCATGACCAGAGAAGAACTCAGTTTCCTCTTGATTCTCATGAGGTCCTTCCTGCTTTAGTCCTAACTGTTTTGATAGTGCCAAGTGGAGTCTGACTTCATCGGGTTCGGGTAGAGCCTCAGTGTCATTTCACTGCGGTAGGTCTGCTTGCCTTACTAGTTCCTTCAAAGACTTTGGTAGACTCGCTCTCAGCCTTGCATTTCCAAGGCGTGGCGGCTACAGGGAGGGAGGCAGGCAGGCAGGTGCTTTTGAGACCTGAGGGGAAAGGGAGGAGGATGAGCATTTAGGGGTGAGTGAAGCCTTTGTGGAGCCTGAAGGCACTTTTGAGCTGTCCCATTAAGTCCCATTTCTCTCTTCACAAGCTGCAGCAGCCAGTCACCAGTCCTGGCGTTGAAAGCAGGAACTCCGTTCCCTTTGTGTGTCTGTTTGCCTCTGTGATGGCTTACTGAAGGAAGTTGAGTTAGGTGTGTTCTGTCCTCTTCAGTGTGAACTTTAATTTAGTTAATGAGGGAAGCCTGCAGTTGCCAAAGTGTAAATGCTCCTAGCCCTCCACGCTGAGAGAAAGGGTACCACTGAGCATCACTTTCCCACAAGCTTGGTGAGCAGTCATGGAGCTCCGACTGCTAAGATTCATGCTCATGGGAAACGTGCCTGTGTTATGGTGTAAGGACTTGGGGAGGAAGAAACAGTTTCTAACTGTACATGAGCACCTCTCTGTACTGAGTGTTTGTCTTATGGGTACAGTGACGGCCTCTGTCAACAGTATCCCCGTCTGTAGCTGAAAGCACATGTTAAAATGGTTTTCACTATCTCGTCTGCTCATGCCTAATGAAGGTTTCTTTGGATGAATATGTTTGTTTATATTCAGTAATTACTTTATATTTACTAATCTTCTTTAAAAAGTTTTCATAGTGTTATATAATCATGTGAAGAAAGCCCAGTGGAGTTAATATTATGTTGTTGTTTTGGCTTTTACTTGGGTGTTTTTGTCAAAGGAAAAAAAAATCCCAAATAATGGCTCTAAATGTAGATTTACTGCAGAAAGTAATTACTGAAAACTGTTTATTCCAGATTGGAAAGAAGGTGTGGACAGAGGCTGTAATTGTTAAGTGGAAAATACACTTATAGACAGTCTCCTCAGATGACCTGTCATGATGCTTTCTTTGGGCAGCCGCCATGTTGGGTTTTCCGAATGCTCAACTTCTGAGAGGCAACATATAGGTGCTGAGGCTGTTTGTGGGGTAGAGTGGAGGACTTTTTACTCCCTGGTATCTCTTTTTAAAGTATTATAAATAAGCTCAAGTGTCCCGTTTTTGGGGATTCAGGTTTGCTACATTTTTAGCCTGACAATACTGGTAAGTATTGCCTTACTGGGAATCCTGGGAACCTCTGAAATTTCTAGATGAAGCATCAGATGTTTCTATTGTAACTAGTGATAACAGCTGTTTGTCACTCTCTCCTTTGCACTTTGTGTGAGTACTTTTCACCCTGTTTTAAGTGTGAGTAAGCCTCTTTATGTTCTTGCTAACGTCTAAAGACCACATGTTGTGACTGTTCACTTTAGAAGGTGACTGTGTCCCTTTGTTCGTCTGGCTCATCTCCAGGCTCCATTTTTTTTTAAATCTGCAGTGTGCTTTGTGTACTATGTGATGCAGTATGACTATGAAAGCAACAGAGCTTCTTTTCCATGGAAATACTTGTTGGGATGGCATTTGCCTCCCAGATTGGCATCCTTCCCTAACCCCCACCTATGTCAGATAAAGGATACCTCTGAACACACTATGAGAAACAAGCATGGGCTCCCAGGGCATCTCTTCAGAGCTCGTTTCCAGTGTTGGACAGGTGTTATGGTGGCTTTAAATGTCCTCAGAATTACCACTAGTGTCAGTTGACATGATAGGCATTCTCATGAGTCTCCCAGTACTGGATGTGATTTAGAATGTTCTGTGTGCTTCCTCTTCTGACATGCTGTGACTTCACCCCATAGGTACTGCAAAGAAAGCCTTCCGAGTGTTCGGCTCCTCGCCAGGTCATTTCTGTATCCTCAGTATGGTCACTTCTTGCCTGTGATTGGATGGCCTGTTTGGTTCTCATGGACATGTGTGTCCTTGTGCTATAGACAATAACTGTAACCACGTGCAATTGTCTTCCTTAATTATTCCCTGGGCAAATGGCTTTAAAAAAACATTTAAGGGCCACAGGAAGACAGCAATTATGAGGGTTTGTTGGAGCAGGAGACTAATTGTTAAAACTCATCCCCTTGAGCCAGCCGAAAAGGGGAGAAAAGGGGAGCCGAAGACAGGCTCTGCTCCCTTCTCCCGTGGCTGCGATGTTTGAGTGTTTGTTTTGTGTTTTATAAGTAGTGATAGCTGAGTACCTATCATTTAAATATTTAAATGTGCTTTCTTTTTGTAAATAAGGGAACTAAGCAATCAAACACCTTCTGGGGGATCCTAGCTTGAAGGTTTCATCAACCACTTCAAATGTAAATGTAAAAAAAATCCCTGTAGGAAACTTGCATCCTAATTTCTGTCATTGCAGTTGGAAATGTAAATAGTATGATGCTCTAAGACCCTCCTAAAGTCTAATGCTAACTGGGCTGTAGCAGGTTGGTTGCCCTATTTTTATTAGGTTTTGAAGGTTTTAGTTTTCTTTCCTAAATGTACAGTAGAGTGGTATCTGTGTAAGTGTCGACTGTAGTGGGGTTTGTCCAGCAACCCTGAACTTTATACTTTGAAATAAATGACTGGGTTTTTAACATTCTGAGTACCCTGCCTCATTCTGAGATTTCTCAGTCCATGTCTTTCTTTAACAACGTCCACTTCCGTCACAAAACTCCTTGCTGCCTATTGAATTGTCTTACTAACCTACAGGCAGTTCCCCGGTACTTAACCCCATGTTCCCTGGCTTTGGAAGAGGAGTTAGGTAGAATTGCTGCCAGCTTAAGTGTTTTCAGCGGTGAAAGATGAGTGCATGTCTCACCTGCTGTTCATTAACAACCGGGATGGAGCTCCCCACCCCAACGGCTGTGCTGTTAGCAGCAGGGGTAAGAGAATGCAGGGAAATGCAGGTGTCTGATAGGCCAAGAAGTGGTCCTCATCTTCCCTGAAGCTCCACTGGTTGGAACTTGGCTATACTATAAACTCTGATTTTTGCAGGCCTAAAAGGAGAATAATGAATTGTGAGAGGGTCTTGCCCTTTTGTGTATTTGTTTCACACGTTTATTCTGTAGCTGTGGCTCTCTACCCTTCCTGAAATGTTTGCTGTTACACAAAATTATGGAAAATGGATGGGTGTAGGGCAGTAGACCATGCCAGGAAGTTTGGTGAGATTGAGTGGGTTCAGAGACCCATGTACTCATCTGAGGACTGTAGCCATCTCCCTTCTTCCTGCCAGATTCCTGGCCTGGATCACATGACCACACCCCCCACATAGGAACAAGGCCAGAACAGAGGTCACCATGATAATGAAGGGGTTACCAATGAGCTGCCCTTCCTGGACATTCTGGCAAAAGGTATTTAACCTATGGTCCACCCTGAGGAATTTTCTACCATGAACAAGCAGTTTGGAACCAAGGACTGTCTCATTAAGAACTGCCATGGGGAAGCAAGGAGAAAGCCTTCATCTACAGAGGCTTGCTGTCCAAGTCTTCAGAAGGCTGCTCTAGCTCCCTGACTCACCACGGCTGAGCTAAGGGGTTCCCCATTCCTCAGCCCACGGGCTCCTCTATTCCCAAGTCCCTGTGACTTATAGCGACTTAGAGTGGCATCTGGATGTCCAGGAGTTTAAGAGTCTCCTACCTCACAGGCCTGTGGGCCCCCTTGGCTCCCCACTCTGGTTTTCAGTGGCAGCTTGACACTTGGGAGTCGGGAAACCCAAGCTTCAGCCTCAGCCTATTACTTTTCCCACTGGGGCTGAGGCCTCCACCCAAGGCTGCATTCTCCCACCCCATGTGGTAGGCACTTCCCATTTTGCCTGCCCACGTGGCATTCCAGGCAAGGCTGAACACAGGACCATAGATGGGGATTTAGTATTTTTTTATTAAGATTATAGATGGGGAAATATGGCTGAAAGTGCCTTTGGTGTCTTATTCGCAGCTTTCTGTCTTCTCCATTCCTCACTTTCAGTCCTATGACAAAATAGGTTTCATGGTAACAAAATCAAAGTCAAAGACATCTGGCATCCCCTGATGGAGTGTTTCATTGAACAGATTCCAGTTAAAAGGTGGGAGGCCATCTTGTACCGTGGGACCACTAATGGCATAGGCTTTATACTGAGATGCAAGGAAGATGTCTGCCACCTGGAAAAAGAGGAAAACATTTGAAAAGACCATCTACATAATCTTCATCCCCCTTCTCAAGGGCATAGTGTGGTTTATATTTTGTGAATGAGTATTCTGTCTGCCTGGGTGTATGTGTACCAGTGCCTGCAGTACCAGTGGAAGCCTGAAGAGGGTGTTGGCTTTTGCAGAGCTGGAGTTCGGATGGTTGTTAGCCAGCATGTGGGTGCTGAGAATCTACCAAAAATCGGTAGAGCCATGTGTAGTTATAGACAAATAACTTTAGAACTGCTTTCTAAATTTAAGACGCTGTGGCTTCACGCCACAAAACTGTCTTGCCCCTGGCTTCACTCCTCGTTAGGAATACTTTGGAAAGCAACAGTGTTTGTTACCTTGGTGTCGTAGCATCCTCCGGGACTTGGATTGGCGTCATTCAGGTCCTCACGACAGCAGATGGTGCTGCAGGGATCACCCTTACTGTAGGGGTCCTCCTTGTAATCTAGGAGACACAGCGGTAAAGAAGAATAGCTGTGAGCTATTCGGAGATACACTTAGCCATAGTAAGATTTTGAATCTGTTCATGCCTGAGTCATTAACGAGTATGTCCCACCAGCCAGGCCAGCCTGCCTCCAGATACAGACGTAACTCTAGGATTGCCAGCCTTCCTCAAGAACCACACCCCAAAGAGGAGAAAGACAGAGATAAAGTAAATGCGCATCACCATTTTCCAACAGATCAGATACAAACAGGGCTTGGAAAGTCTTCACCGAAACAAAAAATTTATGAGTATTTTAGCTGCCTTTGTACTTCTGAGATGTGCTGGCAGGAGGTTATGCGATGCTAAGGAAATGACCCTACATGGATTATTTCTGTATTTTACATGCTTGGTTTTGTTCTTTTTTTTTTTTCTGTGTGTGTGTGTGTGTGTGTGTGTGTGTGTTGGCTGGTGAGGGATCAGTTAAAAAAGATCTGTAGAGTCAGGTGTAGTTATACATTCACAATTCCAACACTAGGGAGGTAGAGACGAGGATTAAGAATTGAGTTTATGTGACTGTATCTGCTAACAAAGGTGTGTGCACATCATGGTGTGCTTGTGATGGTCATCAGTCAGTGTTCTCTTTTCACTGTAGGTCTAGAGGATCAAACTCAGGTCAGTAGTCTTCGCAACAAGAGCCTTTATCTGCTGAGCCATCCTGCCAGCCTTTCAAAATTCTTATTTTATAAAGGAAGCAAATGTTACATTTGTTGAGCAATATGTGTAGAGAATTAATAGTATCCTGAATATTGATTCGGATATTATAATTCCCTCTAGTACAGTGATGGTAGATTTACATAGATTCTTATTTCACAGGGAAGAGAAGGGGTTTTGCAGAATGACTCTTGAGAAGTGTGTTACGTACTGTTGTATCGCATGATATATTTCATGGAAGCCATGTCCGTCACGTTTCCTTGGTCACGCCTGAAGATTTTGGCTCGTGGAGCTAAGTCATAAGAGTAGTCCAAACCCAGCTTTTGGACCAGCAGTGGGTAGCCACTCCAGTTGTAGATTGTTTTATGGAAAGGAATATTATAGGAGGCCCAATATCCTGATTTGGGATGGAAGAAAAAGATGGGATTGAACAGAGGGAGATGGGAAGAGAAGGGGAACAAAAGAAGAAAGTTATTGAGTGCTCGTATATTTGGAAATTACCACACATGTGATTATGAAATGAAGTAGCACAGGAAATGAAGCTGTGACTGAACCCACAGGCCACAGCGGGCCTTCTAAACTTCAGAGGGAAGGGAAGAAGAGTGTAAGGAATCTTTGGTTTTCACTTCAACTTGTTGGTATAATCTTAGAATCCAGAGAGTAGCACTGTTCTCTATGGACCAAAGAAGTGAAGGTTGGTTCTTGGGTGAATAATTAGGTCTTAGGTGTTTAACCCCTCCTTCCCCTTTTGTAAGACATGATGAAGTGGGCATGGGATACTACGGGTAGTCTCTTGTGTTCCAACAGGCTTTTTGACTCCTGTGACTGAAAACATTTCACAGGACCCATGGTCATCCAAAACTCTGTACCTCAAGCCACTAAGCACTAGACACATGAAAACATTTACAGGAACATCTTGAATCACACCAGACCAGGTTATTGTCTACAGAACCTTCAGTTAAAATAAGGGAGTCTCTAGCCACTATGGGGATCAGTATGGAAGTTTCTCAACAAACTGCTGTGACATGATCTAGCTATACAGCTCCTGGTAATTCACAAAAGGACATCTTAAATCAACATACCACATTGACACCTGGGCATCCGTGTGTTTGCTATAGTACTGTTCATAGTGGCTAACCATTAGAACCAACCCATTGTCTAGCAACAAACGAAATGTCTCCTAGTGACATTTATACTTGATAGAGTTTATTCGACCACAAAGAAAACCCCATCTCCAGTGAAGGATGCAGCTCAAGATGATATGAAGGGAAATGAGCCAGACTCAGAAAGACAGTGTGTTTCTGCCTGTGTGCTTTCTATACATGATGTGAAATTGAGACTGTTGACTAGCAAGGAAAAGGGTGGAAGGATGGAGCAAGGGAGGAAGATGGCTGACATGAGACCAAAGGGCATGAGGGACTTGAATGAAAACATCTTGATGAAGCCCATCACTGCATATGGTAAATTTGTTCCAATTTTAAAGATTAGGAGTTTCTCTACTTGAGGAAATTATTCCCTACCTTTGTGTTCTCTTGGCCCCTGTATGTCTTTGTCCTTTTTCACTATTGTGTGGGAATCTCCTAGTCTATTGTAGGGACAGAGAGGTTTTTGACCTTGCTGGGACACAGAGCCATTACCAGGAAGAATGGAGACAAGGACAACACTGAAATGATCAGGAAAGAACAGACTGGTTGCTAGGATACGCCTAGGTTATGAAGATTCAGAAGCAACACCGACTCAAAGCCCAGCTCCAACACTGACAAACTGTTTCACCCCTCCGTGCCTTCGTTTCTGTAATGTTGGTAGATGCTTTTCCTTGGCATCTGTGATGGTCTGCAGGTGAAATGTCCCCCATAGGCTTGGATATTTGAACACTTGCTGTCTGGGAGGTTGGGGGCCTTTAAGAGGTAAGACTTTGCTGGAAGTCTATCAGTGGGGTTGGGCTTTGAGGGTTTCTATTCTGGCCCCACTTCCTCTGTCTGCTTCCTGACTGCTTCCTTTGCCTGCAGCCTGCTGCCACACCTCCCCACCATCGTGAACTCTCTCTCTGGAACCGTGAACCAAAATAAACTCTTGTAAAAGTTCCTTCTCATCATGGCATTTATCGCAACAGAAAGGAATCCAGTACCATACAAATAAGCCATTCTAAAGGGTCAGTGTAGACACTAAACAGCTGCAGTTTTTACAGGAATGCCAGTCTTAGTAATAAATTAATTGTTGGTAATCAATACTATCAGAACAGCTCACCCAACAGCATCTGTTTTATATGTCACGGTTTCATCAAGCTTCATAACTCACAAAAGCATTTACAAGAGATGCTTAAGTAAGCTTAACCTAGATGGACCTAGTGATGTTTAAGAATCAGCATCCCTCTCGTGGGGAAGATACTGCTTGGCACGGTCAAGCATCGCTGCCCTCACCCTAGAGCTGATTTCAAAAGCTCCCAGGGCTGTTTTGTTTTCAGTTTAAAAAATGGCTGCGCAGTATCTTTATTCGGGCACATTTCCTGTTTCTTCTTGAGGTAATATGGAACTTTCCGGTGAAGATCAAACACTAGAACCGAAGGAAAAGACCCAGAAGAGAGTCACAATGGTTCTCAACCTGTGTGTGGGTCAGGGCCCTTTTGAGGGGTCGCATATCAGATGTCCTACGAGTCATTTATTTAAATTACAATTCATAACAGTACCAAGATTACAGTTATGAAGTAGCAATAGAAATAGCGTCATGGTTGAGGGTTTCTACAACACGAGGAACTATATTGGGGGAGCTGCATCATGAGGAAGGCTGAAGACCACTGCTCTCAGGGGACCTAGAGACATCTTTCTCTGCAGCCCAACAACTGGTAAGTTACCCAAGTGATTGCTGTTCTCCTGAGTTATACTTGGGGGGTTTCCCCCTGGCTTGGAAAAAAATCAGCCATGAAGACAGAAGAGACTGGTTGGGGTGAGGGAGAAGATGATGGAAAGCTGCAGACAGGTAAGAATGGCAGCCTGCGATCCACTTCATCTGCGCTGTACACCCAGGTCAGAGAGTGGCAAGTCCTTAAGGTCCTGACCCGTTAATAGGACCCGGTCCTAATCTAAATCCCAGGCTTGCCCTTTGCCTCCATCTCCTCCCTTCTCACCTCAGCGCCTCTGTTCCATGGAACACTGTTTCCTTTCCTGCCTCTTGTGTTCAGTCCGTTCTCCCTTGTCAAAAACTCATTTTCTAAAGAACAAGGGCTAAGCTGCCTAGCAGGATGTATAGAGCCCTAAGACAGAAAGACATCTTCCCCTGTTAAGTCCTTTGTCCTTTCTCAGTGGATTCTAATGATGCACCCTGTGAAATGACAGGGCTTCCATTTCCACCAAGGCTTAGTGGCCAAATAAGCAAGTTTCCCAACTTTTCAGGTGTTGGCAGAGCAATGAAGTGTGTATATGCTATGGTAATACATTCTTATGGGAAACCCCTCATAGTGAAGATATTGATCCTTACGTAGCCTACTGTGTGTTGTGATCTAGTTATGAAGTTCCCTACCCCTAGATTCTCCCTAACAGGCGATGCCACCGAGAGGTCAAGGGTCATGGGTACCAGCTACACTGACGAAGTACTCCCAGATTTGTCTGTTGCTAAGTGGGTTATTAGGAGATTGGGCTTAGATGGAAGAAGTACGGCTTTGGGGTGCATGTGCTATACATGAGACCATTGAAGGTTGTACCTTGACCTGACTTATCTCTGTGTCTCTGCTTCCTCACCACAGTGATGAGTATAGTTTTCCTCTACCATCTGTGTCACATAGGGTGCCCTACCTCACCAATGGTCCAGAAAACACAGGCTGAGAAAGTGACCTCCAGTAAATTCTGCCTCTTTTAACTTATCATCATGAGATTTGTCACAGAGACAGAAAAAAAAAATGTCTAGTGTGGTAAACAATATCTGTAGGAGGGGACAAAGTCAGTAAGAAGACATCCTAAGCCCATTTTGGCAGATTTGGGGGCAAATCTCTTTTTTCCTACCAAATTAGTTCAGTTAAAATCATATTTTTCTACCACATGACTTAGTACCCAAACAATAACTCTTGGCACTAGAGCTCTGGGATCTTAAAATAGTAAGTAAATGACTGGTATGTCTGAATCAGGATTGCCCATATTTCTATGTGAAGAGAGTTAAGGTTGGAGACTTTGAGTCATTTACCTGTGACTTTGAGAAGCCAAGATTCAATCCCTGGGCTTCACTTGTCTAGGATAGACCCTTGGTGGCGACAGCCACCATCTCTGATCCCTCACACTACCGGGGCCCTTGTGAGGTTCTACCAGGCCTGGTACATCAGACCTTATTCCATCTCTTCCCATTCTGGGCTCATGTCCTTTCCTAAATGATGCCCCAGAAGTTCTAGAGAGAAGCAATTCAGCATCGTTGCTCTCCCAGCCTGAGTCAGGGGAAAACCCCATGAGTGTGCTCAGTAGAACTTACAATTTAACCTTCAGAATTTCAGAAAGAAGGCAGTTTTAGAGCTGTTAGAGGTCAGAGGTCATGAGGCTTGACTGGCATCCCAATCTCCCATGAGAGACTCTCAGCTAGGAACTGCTTAGATCAGGTTGGCCCGTGTGCCCATGTGGAGGACAACTGTCTTAACTGATCTGGGAGAACACATGTAAGCGCACGGTAGCCTACCCTGGGTCTGGGCTCTGGATGATTGAAGAGCCGAGAAAGCTGGCTGAGTGGAAAATGTGTGGGTGCCGTTTCTCTCGGCTCTTGATGTCAGATGCGGTATGATCAGCTACTTCAAGGTCCTGCCTTGACTGGTCCACCACAGTGGACCGTAAGATGCCATTATGAGTTTTCCATCACTACGGACGTTTTCTTTCTTGGGGTGTCACAGCAACAGAAATGAAAGCATGGAAGGAAGGAAAGGTACCTTTTCTTAGGACATTGGTTTGATCGGAACACTCCACATATGTAGGGATTTGCTCTACAACATAGAGGGCGCCTTTGTCAATGCTCCTCTTGATGGTCACCTTCTTCAGGTCCAAGACCATGTACTGGTTGTTGTAGGTACCTGAAATATTGGGAGACACGAGACGACATGCCTCAACTGGTTAACTGGTTAGTAACTCCAACTGGTTAACAACTGTAAGGCTTAAACATAGGCACATGCCTTAGGATCACCGGACAGAACCACTTACCAGAGTTGTGCCTTGAAAATATGTGTGCCCATTCCTTACCACCCTGTGCCATCATGTTGGCCACACGGACTCTTTGCCAGGCCAGAAGACTCTCGGGTACCACCAGCTTCAGCAGGGTTTTATTGTACACACTGTTGGTGGTCTGGAGCAGTATCAGGCCACTGCTGAGAATGTAAAAGTCATCCAGAGACTCCAGAAACCCTAGAGGAAGACAGGTGCACAGGTCATTGCATGCACACATGGTCCACACAGCAACCCTCAGCACGGGGCTTCACACCCTCAGTGGGTCTGGCAAAACAGCAGCTAAGGACCCCTTTTCTCTACAGCGGGCTCTCCCAGCTTTGGTCCAGCTACTTGGTAGTTACTAAGCTGCTGTGTACAAAGGTGCCAGCAGAGCCCGTGGTCTCCTAGATTCTCTGTCAGGAAAGGCTGGCTATCTGAGGGGTGGTGTGTGTGTGTGTGTGTGTGTGTGTGTGTGTGTGTGTGTGTGTGTGTGCGTGCTCAAGGGGATAGGAGGTATGTGAGCATTTATAAACAAAGTCAGAACTTTGCAGAACTTGTACTTCAAGAGGGTGGGAGTAGGGACCATTGCTAGGGGATTTAAGAATATAGATCTCTTTCTCCTTTTTCTAATCTGTTCTTTATGAACTTTTTGGAGTCTGCACTTTTAAACATGGATGGATCTGCATGTATGACTCTGAACACGGCCTTGAGAGTAGACTTTGGCACTCTGGTTCACCGAATCTTCTAGATGTTGGGAACGGTGTAGGCTTGTGTTGAGGTCTGCGCTGGGTGTGGACAGGTAGATTGGGCACAGTTGGGAGCACAGAGCACTGCCAACAATTGACAGAGGGTTCACAACCTAGTGTTAAAGGGAGGCCGGGAGCCCAGACATAGCCTAGGCTGCCGGCAAGAGGCCAGACGGCGCGTGCTTCCTCCTTCCCGTGTGCACACAGAGCGAGGTACCCGCTATAAGAGAGGGCTTTCGCAGTCAGCGTGGACTTCCCAGTATCTGGACTTATTATTATCCACATTTTTATTATCCAAACTGTTATTCACTTAACATTTTGTCTTTGTTACTTATTTATATCCAGTGTATCACTGGTGTGCGTATACGCCATGGATGCGGATACTTGGGCTGTGTGAGACTCATCTGGAGGGCAAAGAACAGCTTTGTGCTTCCTGTTTTCTTTTGTTGTTTGTTAGTTTTTGTCAACTCGACACAAGCATAGAAGTATCTGGGAAGTTGGAGCCTTATTTGAGAGCATCCCGCCATCAGATTGGCCTGTAGGTGAGTCTGTGGGCGTCTTCTTGACTAGTGATTGATGTGACAGCCCAGAAAACCACACAGGCTGGGTATAGGACAGAGGGCAAGCCCTGTAGAAGGAAGATCCTTGCGGGTAGAATGCAGGTTCGCCATTTCCCTCCTGGCTGTAGTACCCTCTCTGGACACAAGAGGGCAGGCGTTCTTTCGTGAATGAGTGCCTGAGAGACTCTTTGTAGAGTAAGGGTCATTAAGAGACCAGAGGATAGGAAAAATACAGCCTGCCTAGAGTTCTTGATCAGCAAAAACAAATGATGAATTGATTTTTAAATGCTACTTGGGGAGGGTGACTATATTGTCCATCTTAAAGACAGCAAGCGAAAGAGTAAAGGAGGGTACCAAGTCCCAAAGCTTGGCCCTAAAGGGAAACATTGTTCCTGCGATCCTAACCTCTCTGGGTAGCTCTGGAAGGCAGATTATTATTAGTAGTGGGAAAAGGCAGAAGCACCAGTGTTTTATAAACGTCCACCCTCAGATAACATCCCTTGGTAACTTTGTTGCTGAGGTTAAGAAATTGTTACATCTGTAACAGCCTTTTCCATAAATAAAGCACAGCTTAGGACCAGTGAATTGAGTAAGCAGGAAAGGCACCTGTCACAGCCTGAGTTCTGTCCCTGGTACCCACCGTATAGAAACAGAGCCCACTCCTGAGAGCCGTCTTCTCACTCCACATGTATGTTATGACATGCACATACACATATACCACACACACACACACACACACACACACACACACACACACACACACACACACACACACTATGCCACACAGACACTGGATTTCACTTAAAAACAAGAAAGCAAGTCTGTGATCAATACTGCATTCCTAGGCTGGCTAACCTGAAAGGGGAGCCCGAGTTATCTTGTTCTCCGGGATGGAACACTGTTGTGGTAAGTGTTAAAATCATCCATGGCACATCCTTAAGTAGCAAAAAAGGAAAAATGTTTTCCACTTCTGTGGGCTGTTAAAGTTTATCAGCCATTAAAACTCAGACTCCTGTAGCTTTTCACCCGCTGTGAACCAGCCTTCCTGTCCCAGGACGTGAGACTGCATGGCAGTGAGACAGTGCACTTGGACAGTTACGAGACTGGAAGTCTCATCAGGAATAGTGGCTGGGCTGGAGAGATGGCTCAGTGGTTAAGAGTCCTGAGTTCAATTCCCAGCAACCACAGGGCGGCTCACAACCATCTGTAACAGGATCTGAGGCCCTCTTCTGGCGTGTTTGAAGACAGCAATAATGTCCTCACATACACAAGATAAATAAATAAGTCTTAAAAAACAAAAAACAAAAAAACAGTGTCAAAGCCTTCAGATCCCAAAACAGGCACGCGTGTGCTCTTGGGATAGACACACTTTCCACAGCCTGTGCGCAGTCATTTCTGAGTGTGCCTTGTGAAGAGGGGACTTCATGATTAGAATCGGTAGCCGGAATATTAAATATTGATAGAAAAGTCAGTGAAAAAGAATTGGAACCAGGTTCAGAATCACAAAAACATTTTTACAACGGTAAACATTATGTCATACAGGGTTTAAAGGGAATTAAAAAGAATTGCAAGAGTACAGTTTGTTATAGTATAGTATGAGGTTTCTATGTAGATTTTATACCTCCATGGGGAAAAATTGATTCCAGTGACGGTCATGTTGCTTTCATCTGTGATCGTCAATGAAACAGTGGGTGGGGTGGAGATCTCTGAACATAGTTTGAATTTCCTTTTACAATATTTTTGTTTGGTTTATGGGCTGCTGGAATTGTAAGGTTTTCTTTTTTTCTGTTTTTTCTTATTAGATACTCTCTGTATTTATCATTTGAAATGTTATCCCCTTCTCCCACCCCGGTCCGATCCCCCCTTCCCCCTAGAATTGTAAGTTTTAATTGCCTGGTTTTTGTTTTCTTAAATGGAGATTTACTATGCCTGGTCTGCATTGGAAAGTTATAGTTCTTGGGTCATCTGGCCTAGACTCCGCCTCACCCCGCCCTCCCGCCACCACACAGTTCCTAACCAGGGTTTCAACTTCTTAACTCCGGTGAACTGATTGGGTTTAGTGCCCAAGACTCATGCGACTGTACTACAGGTTTGTCTTCACAGCAGTAACTGCTCAGATCCCTGGGAGTCACTTAGCAAGGCGTACACTGAGTGCTGTCTGTTTGGATAGTGGGAGATCACGTATTTGATGGGTTTGCTTGAAAACCTTTTCCACTGAACTTCCAGTGCTTCACTGTCAGATGCACATCTAGGTTAGGCTTCGGTTGTGATGTTGATTTGCTGCTTAAAAAAAAAAAGTGACTGAAAAATGTCAAAAAGAAAAGAAAAAAAATCAGTGGCCACCAGTTCACGTGAGTTCCCACTCTGCGCAGTTGATGAGCCGTTCCAGTGGGAGCCCACGCCCCGGCTGCTTCCCTGCCAGCCGCTTTCACACACTGTCCCTTTGGGGGGTAGTCACCACGCCCGACACGCACTTCGAGTGTGGTACCACACTACGTGGCACCACGCCGGGTATGTTACAGCCGCGCTCTCCAGGCTGGCTCTCAGCCCGCTAGGACCTCTGCTCACATCCCCTGTAGCCCGGTCAAAGCAACGCTCTTGAAACTTGTAATTTGTCAACCGGATTTAGACGTTAAATTCTCGATCTACAATATATCCACACAATAATCTCGCAGCCAATTAATAAAGATGCAAACCGTCCACCTAGACAAGAGAAAACTGACCTTCCACCTGGATCTGGATTTTCCTGATCCGTCTCCATCTTGCTTCTCCTCCTTCCTCTTCTTTCCCGCCTAACAAACACTTTGTTCCCGCCCACTCTCTGCTGTCAATCATGTATCCCCTTGACATCAACCTACACCCGTAAGTGGGGTCCAGGGTCTCTCTAACACCGTGGTCTACACCTAAACTGGAAAATCTGAGCTGGATGAGGAAATGCTTGTAATCCCAGTACTTGGGAGGCGGAGGCAGGGGGTCAGCACAAGTTTGAGGCCGGGAAAGGCTAAAAGGGTCCCTAAGCTACAGGATGAGATCCTGTCTCAGAAAACATAAAAACATACAAAAAAACAGGAAAATCAAATTTATAACTTCCTTAAAATAATTTTCTATTATTACACTGACAATTTATAAATGGAGCATATTGTACTCGTATTTGATAGGGAAGGACAGAGTCACACAGACTGCAGGTCCGTCAGTTTCTGGCAGCCTCCTGGGAGTTGGGAATGAATCCTTGTAGACTAGGGACTGACTGCTGTGTGCTCCGGTGGCGACAAACCAGGCAGGCTGCGGTACCCTTCTGTCTGCCCGCCCCCTGAATGGATGTCTCCCTTAAAACCTGCTAAATTTAGGATTTGTTCAAAGCAGAGCGCTCAGTAGTTCAGCGCCCGCTTCTGCTTTGTCCTGTGGCCTTGAATGACCTGGAGAAGGAGCTAGCTCCTTCTCTAAGATGGAACACCCTGTAAGGTGTTCGGGGGGCAGGTCATGTCAGTTGATCCAGGACATTCAGCATCAGAGATCTGAAGAGCTGGCTATGAAACCACCGCCAACCTAAGGATTAAGGGCTCCTCAGAGATGGATAGAGAGGCCCACCCTGCCAACCTAGAAACGCAGTGTTGATCACAGACAGCTTCCAGTCTGTACGATGTGGTTCCTTGTTTTTATGTAGCCAGAGGAAACTGATGTGGTGACCACAATTCAGTTACACAATACACTGCCTTGAATTGGCTTGCTTTGGTTTGATCTGGGGGGAGGGGGTTAAGTTGGTTTTGGCTTGGTGTGTGTGTGTGTGTGTGTGTGTGTGTGAAGGACTAACACCCAAAATATATAGAGAACACCAACAAACCAAATATCCCTGTGGTTGAAATTAAGAGGGCTGGCTCAAAGCCTGTCATTGGACAGGAAGGAAGAGAGGTGGGAACAAAGTTTTTTGGAAAGAAGAAGAAAGGGAATAAGGAGGGAAGATGGAGGAAGACACAGATGACCCTCTCTGTACCTCTCTGCACCAATACAGGTTGGTATGTATATTTTAAAGGGACGAGTTTGTACAGGATTTTGTGCTGTCTTGATGGACAAATTATATCTTATCAATTGGATCAGAGATATTGTGTGGCATGTTCTTTCCAGAGAAGTGGCGTGGTGGGCTGCCACGCTGGAGCGGTCGGAGGACCACTCAGGTCAGAGAGAGCCAAGGTCAGGAGCGCGCCTAGTGGTAACTCGAGGGAACCCAGCACTGCCTTTTTAAATATTTACCACAGCATATTCCAATCAAAAAATAGGGTACAGAGCCCAACAGAATTCTCAACAGAGGAATCTCGAATGGTTGAGACACTCTTAAAGAACTGTTCAACATCTTTACTCATCAGGAAAATGCAAATCAATGTACAACTCACAAAGAATCAATAAAACTTTTTTTTTTTAAGTGTGATCTCAAATGTGCTGTGCCTCGCATATGTGGGTCAGAGGTCAGAGAATAACGGGAGGGGGTCAGTTCTCTCCATGTGGAGATATTCAATCTGGGTCATCCGGCCTGGCGGCTTGCACCTTTACCAGCTAAGCCGTTTTGCAGGCTCCCACCTTACTTTTTGAGAGAGGCTCCCTCAGCGGCCTGGAGCTTGCCAAGTCAACTAGGCTGGCCAGCCAGTGAGCCCCAGGCATCCCGCAGTCTCTGCCTCCCCAGCTCGGGGATTACACCGACCCACCAGCAGCCAAGCAGTTTTGATGCTAGTCCTGGGAATCGAACCTAAGTCTTCGCGTTTTTGTGGCAAGCCCTCTACCCACTGAGAAATCTCTCCAGATTTATTAATTGAAAAAGAAATCGATAGTGAATAGTGTTTATACATCTGTGGCACTTGGGACTCCTTCCTCTGGAAGGGTGGAAGCCATTCTTTGATCTACACACACACACACACACACACACACACACACACACACACACACATGTACGCACCCGACAAAGGCGATGGGAACAGATGTACAGTCATGTAAAAGAAAATGATTCCCATTCACAACGAAGAAACCGCAATAGGAACAGTCCTGGGAGCTGTGTGCACAGGGAAGAGCTGGGGACTGCTGAGGGACAAGTTCTTCCGGAAGAGAATAGCAAACATTGTTGGGGCCTCGGGGCCAAAAGGGAGGATGACTGAGACAGGTGTGTCCCTCAGAAGACATTGTGTCCCGGGACCATGCCACAGGAGAAAAAAACACATCCAAAAGGGAGCCTTAAGAAAACCTCACGTGCTACAAAATCTGCCTGTAATTCTTTGTGACAAATGCGCTGCTTTTATTTCCCCTCGTCCTCTCCCTAGACTCAAGCAGGGAACTTGGCCCTGTTCTCACCCGTGAATCCTTTGTACAGATCTTACAGTCTCCAAGATCAAAGAAGTAACGTGGAATCAGTAAAAGTAATTATGGTTCGTCCAAATATTCACAGCATACATTTATTAAAGAGGCAACTTAAAAAACCTAGGAAAGTAACCACATTATGAACCTTGGGCACTGATTAAATTCTCCTGGGGCTTGATTTCATTCTCATGTTCTGTTGCGGAGCTCCTTACAACCTGGGGCTGAGTTCATGGTTTCCTCCCTCAGTGCAAACTGAGCTGTTTCAGGAAAGAGCATCGTCAGATAGACTGTTCAGTGTGGTTGTGTGACATTGTCTATTGGTATAGCCTACTTAACCTTCTCTCAACCTATTTCTGTCTTTATGAAATCAAATGAAATACCATTGGTTATTTTTGTTTGTTAGGTAGAAATTAAATGACCTATTCTGTATACGACAAATGTTTATCAACCGGTCACAGAGCCAGGCACATAGTAGGGAATTGAAAAAAAAAAAAAAGAATCTTCTTTCCTTTTTATTCTATAACAGAAGAGCAAAAAGCTCAAACTGCTATAAAATGTGTTTGTGCTCCGGCTGTCCTGGAACTCACTCTGTAGACCAGGCTGGCCTCAGACTCACGGAGATCTGCCTGCCTCTGCCTCCTGGGTGCTGGCATTAGAGATGCAGGCTTCCATGCTATTTCTAATCAGAATGGCTATGAAGGTTCTAGAAAATGGCCAGCTGTTGGGAGAAACTGAACCTTTACACCCTAGGCTGGGATCCCTCACATGAAGTTTGGTGTCCTGAGACAAGTCTTAGATCTTGCTGGTGTATGGAGACAGGGTCAAAAAAAGAATAACTTTGGGTGAACGGAGATCCTAGGAGTGAGACTTAACCCTTACCAGGCTGCCTTTAAGCACAGTAAGAAAGCCAGGTGTGGGAGAAGAGCTGTAGGAGCATTTAGGAGCACAAGCAGTCACAATGGAGTCTCCAAATGAGAGAAGAGATGGATGGAAAAGATATTTGAAGCCGTAAGTGCTGAAAATCTTGAAAGAGGATTGAAAAATATTATTTTACAAGACCTATATGCTCATGAGAATAAACAGAAAGAAAACAAAAACCACCAGTCATATAAATATGACAATATACAATATACTAATTTAAAATACTGGCAATTCACCTCAATCTTAGTTAATATATGTAATCCTCATTTCATTAGAGGTTTGAATAAAAATTAGATTATGTGCACATACATACACAAACATATGTGGTACAGGGGACTGAACCTAGGACTTTCAGGCATTCTGCCAACTGAACTATATGCCCTGCCCTACCCATGTTTTTATACATATAATTAAATATTAACCTGAAGTCTGAGTTAAGGATATGTGCTACAGTCCCTAAGTGAAGTGTGAGTTAGGGATATGTGCTACAGTCCCTAAGTGAAGTCTGAGTTAAGGTTTTGTGCTACAGTCCCTAAGTGAAGTGTGAGCTAAGGATATGTGCTACAGTCCCTAAGTAAAGTGTGAGTTAAGGTTTTGTGCTACAGTCCCTAAGTGAAGTGTGAGTTAAGGATATGTAATACAGTCCCTAAGTGAAGTCTGAGTTAAGGTTTAGTGCTACAGTCCCTAAATGAAGTGTGAGTTAAGGTTTTGTGCTACAGTCCCTAAGTAAAGTTTGAGTTAAGGTTTTGTGCTACAGTCCCTAAGTGAAGTGTGAGTTAAGGATATGTAATACAGTCCCTAAGTGAAGTGTGAGTTAAGGTTTTGTACTACAGTCCCTAAGTGAAATCTGAGTTAAGGTTTTGTACCACAGTCCCTAAGTGAAGTGTGAGTTAAGGTTTTGTGCTACAGTCCCTAAGTGAAATCTGAGTTAAGGTTTTGTACTACAGTCCCTCAGTGAAATCTGAGTTAAGGTTTTGTACTGCAGTCCCTAAGTGAAGTGTGAGCTAAGGTTTTGTGCTACAGTCCCTAAGTGAAGTCTGAGC
The DNA here is from genome assembly GCF_963924665.1 of Micromys minutus. Lineage (NCBI taxonomy): Eukaryota > Metazoa > Chordata > Mammalia > Rodentia > Muridae > Micromys > Micromys minutus. Next base: position 11,785,324 of record NC_137972.1, on the reverse strand, counting down.
TAAGGTTTTGTGCTACAGTCCCTAAGTGAAGTGTGAGCTAAGGTTTTGTGCTACAGTCCCTAAGTGAAGTGTGAGTTAAGGTTTTGTGCTACAGTCCCTAAGTGAAGTGTGAGTTAAGGTTTTGTGCTACAGTCCCTAAGTGAAGTGTGAGTTAAGGTTTTGTGCTACAGTCCCTAAGTGAAGTGTGAGTTAAGGTTTTGTGCTACAGTCCCTAAGTGAAGTGTGAGTTAAGGTTTTGTGCTACAGTCCCTAAGCAGCAGGGATAATGAGGATGCAATGTAAAAAACCAACTTAGGTATTAACTATAGAAGTTTCTAGATTTGCTTACTTTATGTGTCTGGGTGCTTGCCAGCGTGTGTATCTGTGCACCAAGCCCATGCCTGGTGTCTGTGGAGGTCAGCAGAGAATATTAGATCTGACTCTGGAGTTCTGAGCTGCCACATGGGTGCTGGCACCCAACTCTCTTCCCTCTGCAAAGGTAGCGAGTGCTCTCAACCTCTGAGCCCCTAATAGAAAATATTTTAGACCACTGTGTTCAAATGCAGAGAGACAAGACGATGAAATAAAGAAACTAAGTATCAAGATGGCAGCTTAAGTCCAAATATCATACCTTAAATCTATGGTCCAAACAGATTGTGCTCTTGACAGACCAACTCTGTTATGTAAGCTTGTAAAGTAATTAGAAGGGGAAAATGATAAGATGTAAACAATAAAGAAGAAAATTGACAAAGAAACAAATACATAAAACTCATGTTTGGCTCTTGGGAAAAAACAAAACAAAAACACCCTAATGTACAAGATCAAAAAAGCACCAGGAACGCGGCCCCTCCTACAGATGACAAAATGTCAGGGGATGGATTTAACTTCCACTCAAAAGACCTTAGACCAGGAAAGAAAATCCGTAAAAGACACAAATTCAAGAATTAGGCCACTAGAGTCTTCTGTCAATGAAAGAAACTGAGAATGTTCCAGAATCATTCCATGCCTTAGTGACTGGTGAATCCTATTGAACACTTAAGGAAGAAAATCCCACCAGCCCTTAGAAACTCCATCACAACATCTAAGGGGAAGGACACTTCCATGTTCAGGACATGCTTACCCTGCTGCTAACACTATCATCTCAAAAGGAAAGCATAGCAGTTTCTCCCTCCCCCTCCCTCTCTCCCTCCCTCCCTCTCTCCCTCTCCCTTCCTCCCTCCCTCTCCCTCTCTCTCTCTCCCTCCCTTCTTCCCTCCCTCCCTCTCCCTCTCTCTCTCTCCCTCTCTCTCTCTCTCTCTCTCTCTCTCTCTCTCTCTCTCTCTCTCTCTCAGATATAGAAAGCAAAAGCCCTTAACAACACATTGGTGATTTGAAATTAAAAATAACGAGCCTCATTAGCTCTATCTTTCCTTCTCCTTTTCTTTCTTTTCTTTGTTTGTTTCTTGTCATCCCCCCCCCCCCATTTTGATACAAAGTTTCACTGTGTAGTCCCAGCTGGCCTGGAACTCTCTGTGTAGTCTCAGTGTGCATCAAAAATCACAAGAACCTGCCTGCCTCTCCCTCCCAAGTGGTGCCACCGTGATAGCCTTAAATCAATATTCTGTTCTTAAGAAGTGGGGGCTCTGGAAATACTGGCTCCACATTCCGGCCGCCCTCCCATCAGTCAATGGGAGCGATAGAGCTGTCTCTCCCAACACGCCCAGTGCTCACTAAAGTTGTATGCCTCTCCTCCCTGTCCCTGTCACCACCCTCGACTCACTGTCGATCCTCCCAGGTCACCTTTAGGCATTGGCTCTTGCAAGCCCTCCTCTCTGAGACCTTTCATTGTCGGCCTCACCTTCCCCATCAAGTGATTGGGGCATTCTCCCTCTTGGGGCTACTCCCGATGTTTATGAAGTGTTTCTAGCTGTCATGGTTAATATCGATCACCAGCTTGATAGGATCTTCGGTCACCCAGGAGACACCTGTGAAGTCTGGGCACACCTGTGAGAGGTTGTCTAGATTGTTAGCCTCTGGTTAAGCCTGTGAAGAACTGTCTTACTAAGATAATTGGGCTGGGAAGACCCGCCCTAAAAGCAGATGGCTCCATTCCCTGGTCCTGGGTCACGGATAAACAGAAGAAAGGAAGCTAAATGGGAGCATCCATCTCTCTGTCTGCTTCCTGACTGTGGACACATGTGACCAGCTACCGCAAGCAAGCTCTTGCCTCTAGGACTTCCACACCTCGATGGATTACTTACACCCAAGAAGCCCTTTCTCCCTTCGGTTGCTTTTGTCAGGGCGTTTTTGTTGCAGTGGTGGAAAACAGGAGTTAGACAGAACCTATCATATCTAGTGATGCTGTTACTCATCTGTGATTCCTGGTTCTCCTGACCGCTGTACAAGAACACAAAGTCTACACACTCAGTCCCCCATTAACAGAAGGATGAGGTGTCACACATCGGGTGGATGAGGGAAATGGAGATTCCGGAAGCAGGACCTGCTGAGTTCATCTGCTAGCACTGCGCAGCCCAGGGAACATACACTGAAGTGGCGTCTGAGATGAATTCAGATGGATCTACTTATATTTACAAAGCACTTTCTACCGGTCATCCGTTCAACAAGACAACGTTATTTCTCCAAACGACACTCTGAGAGCAGACTCTACCCCAGCTGCAGACACTTTGTCGCTCCTTGCAGCTAACTTCAGATCACCAGCGTTTTGAAAAAAGTGCGCAGATCTCCATCTAAGTCTGCTTACCTGGGTAACTGCTGAAAGAGAGGCGGTTGCTGAAGGTGTTTTTGTCCTTGATGTTGAAGTCCCAGTGTTTGTAGATCCTGAGCATGGCAGCATATGTGTACCAGCTTGAGTGGGCAAAATAGATGTTTTCAAATCCAGGAAGGACCTGTAGTCAGAATCACAGTTAATAATGCAGGTAGCTGTCTATGTATTCCGGTGGATGTGAGCATTCCCTGATATACATGTGGAGGTCAGAGGACAATGTATGGAGTTAATTCTCTCCTTTCACTCTGTGGTTCTCAGTGATTGAACTCAGGGCATCAGGCTTGGCAGCGAGAGCCTTTTACCCATGAGTGATTATTGCTTTCTTTATTACAGTACTAAATTTAATGCAACGCAAACTGTCCTTCTTTGTGAAATAGAACCTGGAAGGTAGGAATCTTGAACTCCACCCAAGTTCCTGTCAGTTAATTTCTACCATAGAGGATCCATACATGGATAATAGACATGTAGACAAAGAATCTGTTATGGTGTGTAATTAATATATGCTAATAAAAGGTCCATGTGGGTGGGAAGAAGACAGGGGCTGCAGGTCTCACCTTAATAAGAGCAGAACAGTGGCCCATGTCCCAGATCTTAAACTTCTTTATGCTGCTGCTTTTTGTGGGAGACAGAGAGGGAATGAGGTCCAGCAGGTCACCCACAGCATTCAGGAACTGAATTTGGAACATTGTCATGGGCTGTGAAAAGACACAACGGCACTTGTGACATGTGTCAGTGTTGACTTTTTCTGTCCTTCATGCTCCATTAAATTACTGCCTTGTGGAGGGCGTACCGTTTGGCAGGGGTATTTCACCACACCACAAACTCATTTTCTGGCTTTAAAATTGAGAAACAAAGCTGGCACTTTTGTGTGGGGACAGATTCTACAAATGCAATTCCTTGTTGAGGACAACAATCAGGGCTTTTGTTGGCATTCCCCCACATGGGTTCCTCAGGCGTGGCGGTAACTTTATTGGGTTTCATGGTTCCAGAGGGTTATGGTCCATAGCTTCTATATTGGGGAGTGTGGCAGCAGGCAGGAAGGCTGGAAAAGGAACTGTGGCACTGGAGAAGGAACTGAGAGCTTACATCTGATCTTTAAGCGGGAGCCCCAGAGAGCTAACTGGAAATGAGCTTTTGGAACCTCAAAGCCCACTATCAGTAACACATCTCCTCCAACAAAGCCACACCTCCCATCCTTCCCAAACAGCTCCGGCAACTGGTGACAAAGTATTCAAATATATGAGTCTATTCTCACTTGAACCACCACATAAGTTTTATTTTCTTTTTGTTCTATGTCTGTTCTCTGCAAAAGCACAAAGTGCATTGAACAGAGGCGCCTCTTCACCCGCCTCTTTCTATTGTCTCTTGAGACATTACTCTACTATGTAGCTGGGCTACTGAAGAACGCACAGAAATTCTCCTGCCTTAGCACCCCCCCCCCCAAGTGAGCAGATCACAGGAAAGAACTACCACACACAATGGGTCACTCCCATGTTAGCTTCATCTTGCTGAAAGTTTAGATATTTGTCCCGATACCCATGGTACCCACAGGTAAGTGTGTTCTTCACCCACCGTCAAGGAAATGTTTCTTTGCAACAGACTGAGAACACTATAGAAAAGCACAACCAATCACAATGCAGAGTTGTGGAGCCCAGTCCCAAAGAATTCCTTTAGAAAACACTCCTGCACCGAAGGCTCAGGGGACATGGTGGGAGAAGGGTGTAAAGATGAAAAGACCCAGAAAAACCAGGGACTTTTCTGTGACCACTTGCCTCCTATAGGAATGTCAGAGGCCACTCTTATAAAGTCTCGCCAACATGGCTGCCTTAACGTGTGTTGAACAAGGATGGCAAGAACAGAAGGCAGGAGGAGATGGGGGAGATTGTGGGGCCTCAGCCCTACTGAAGAACTCTGGGAGCCAGGAAATGCCGAGAGTGGGAGAAACAGTCGACACCAGGTGGTTATCCAGTTCCACATGGTCAGCCCTGAAACTCACAGACAAGTATCATATGTGGACTGAGTCGGCTGCACTTAATATATTTAGGAATGAATAGTATATATGTATATGCATATATACATATATATTACATATATATGCATACATATACATATATATTACATATATATAAGCGTATAACAACAGTTAATGAAAAGAGAGGTCATGAATTTGAAAGAGAGAAGCAAGGAGTTTATGAAAGGACTGGGGGGCAGGAAAGGAAAAATTATATAATTATGATCTCAAAAAAAGTAAAATAATAATTTAAAGATTAGATGTATCATCTTTCTCACTTTTAAGAAAGACTGTTCTTTTTAAAAGACTTATTTATTATTATACAGTGTTCTGCCTTCATGTTCTTCACAGGCATCAAATCTCATTGCAGATGATTGGGAGCCACCATGTGGTTGCTGGGATTTGAACTCAGAACCTCTGGAAGAGCAGTCAGTGCTCTTAACCTCAGAGCCTTCTCTCCAGCCCAAAAGATTGGTTTTCTTTGCTGTTAAATTGTGCTTTGTAATTAGGGCCAGCGTGATTCTGAAGTCAAGCCTACCAATCAAGTTTCTTCAAGGAACTGCTCCTTCCTTTGCTCTTCCTGTCTTTTGTGGATTTTTTTAAGGTTTAGATTTTTAAATCTATTATTATTATAAAATGTATTTATTTTTATTCTATATGTATAGATGTATGGCTGTGCACTATATGCATGCAGCACCCAAGGAGGCCAGAAGGGGGCACTGGAGTTACAGATGTTGTGAACGTAATTGTGGATGCTATGAATTGAATCCACATCCTCTGCAAGAGCAGCCCGCGCTCTAAACTGGCTGAGCCATCTTTGCAGAATGCTAGGGTTTTAGTCGTTACAAATGTTAAATTATATTGTATATTTTTGTGTGTTGGCGGGTAGAAGGTATGTGCAGGTGAGTGCATGAGCCGTGTGTGTGTGTGTGTGTGTGTGTGTGTGTGTGTGTGTGTGTGTACAAATGCCACAGTACACGTATGGAGGTCAGAGGAAAATTTGTAGGAGTCTGTTCTCTTCTTTCACTGTGCCCACATCTTGACTAATTCCTGATCATCAGGCTGGGCAGCAAGAGACTTTATCCTTTAACAGCCTCAACATACGTGTTTACTCTCAAAAACAGAAAAAAAGAAAAATCTATTTCTCTCTCTACCATCTACCTATCTCTCTACCCTTCCAACCAACATTTTGTGTCTGATGTAGAAGGCAGCGTGTAAGAGACATTCCTCTTCATCTTACTTTCTTTTATACTTATCCTAGTTAGGGTTTCTATGGCTGTGATGAAACACCATGACCAAAACGCTTACACATCCCTAGTGCTGTTCATCATCAAACAAGGTCAGGACAGGAACTCAAACAAGGCAGGAACCTAGAAGCAGGAGTTGAAGCAGAGGCGATGGAGGGGTGCTGCTTACTGGCTTGCTCTCCCTGGCTTGCTCAGCCTGCTTTCTTATAGAACCCGGAACCACTAGCCTAGGGACAACATCACCCACAATGGGCTGGGGCTGGGCCCTCCCTCATCAATCACTGGTTAAGATGCCGTACAGGCTTGCCTACAGCCTGGTCTTATGGAGGTGTTTTTGTCAATCAAGGTCCATCTTTTAGATGACTCCAGGCTGCGTCAAGTTAACGAACTGACAGCACACATAGTGTTTCAGGTACCCCGGGATGGCCTCAAATTCACTACGCAGTTAAAGATGGCTGTTCTGGTTTCATCTCTATTGCTGTGGTAAAATATGTGGGTAAGAAGTGACCCAGGGAAGGAAAGGATTTATGTGGCTTGCAAGTCCAGGTTAGGACCCATCCACAGTAAAGAGCAAAGAGAGCAAAGGCATACTCACTGTGCGTTTGCTGCTCAGCCAATGTCCTCCATTCTTACACAGTGCCAAGGCACAGCCTATCAAACGGTACCTTTTGTACTTAGAGCGATATTTTCCACCTCGATTAACCACCCAGACAACCCCCCACGGGCGGGCTCAGAGGCTAACCTGCTCTAGACTCTCCCTCGGGGTTCTCTTCCCTGATGCTCCTTAGTTTTGCTGTCAGTCCAGACCGGCCAGCACAATGGCCTTCAACTCTTGATCCCCTGGTCTCCACATCCAAGGGCTTAGGTTTCAGGTGTGTGCCACCAAGCCCAGCTTGTGAATTGTATTTCTAATTTATGAGCAAGCAGGGGGTGCGGGGGGTGTCATGGAAAGCCTGTGATTAGGAATCATGAACATCATTGTGGTGAACCTTTTTTTTCAAATATTTTGCCCGATGTACACACACACACACACACACACACACACACACACACACACACAGACTATATTACCCAAGGGAACAAAACATCCATAACTTTCAGAACTATGTTAACTGGTATCTTAGGCACCTCAGGTTTGTTTGTTTCCTTCAGGAATGATGCGCAGACCTGTGCTTAAGTGACTGCCACCAGGCATCGTAATCGAAATTTATATACTGAGACTTTATTTTTTGTCTTAATGAGCAGATAACCTGAAACACTAACTCCCGTTGAATGAGCTTAAAGTCTTGTACAATTGTAACTGGCTCTCAACTTCAGCATGAGCTGGATAGTAAAGGCTGGAAAACAGAAGCACACTGTGTTCTGTACCAAAGTTGTGTGCCAGGCAGTTAGATGTCACTCTGTGACATGAAACAGTGCTCACCTGGGAGGAATGTATATTCTAGACCGAATTTGATCTGTAACTAACTTGGAGTGCTTTTCTTTCTCCTCTGTTGATACAGGTGACTTAAAAGTGATCAAGTAGCCCAGGTTGGCCATGTGCCCTGAATGCTTGTTTTTTTTTTTTTTTTTTTTTTGTTTTTTGGTTTTTTGGTTTTTTTTTTTTTCATTTGCTTGTTTTGTTGGTTAAATTTAGTTAAATAGATTTCTATGAAAACAATCATTAGATGAGGAAAATTTTATTTTTATTCTTTGTTTATGGTGCAAAGGATAGAACCCAGAATGTGCTAGATAAGTATTGTGCCACAAAGCTATGTCCCTAACCTTGGATCAAAAGAAAATTTGTTCCATCATTCCGGTCATAGAAATTCTGAGGAACCTTATAAAAGTCTTACCTTTACTTTCTCTTCTAAAGCCCTTTTCTTCGCACCAAGATACAGCCCGTCCAACTGTGTCATCACGTAACCGGTGTGTCTCCAGAACGGGTCGTCCTCCTCTTCTTTGATTTTCTGCCTAGTCCACAATTCTTGCTTCCTGGGAAAGAAATCACACTTCACCAGAGATCTCAATGGTGGCTCCCTCAAAGCCACACCAAACCAGGAGTCTAGAGGCCCCATACCTGCACACGCTGGGATAGTTATTAATTTTATTACATTGCTGTCATTAAGTGACTTCAGTACAAACTTGAAGTGGTTTCTAATTTCACCCCAGGACATTAACTCTTCCATAGCTTTCTTGGGGCCCTGTGTGAACTCTGAGTGCTACACTAGCCTGTGACAGCCAGGTTCACGCTGTCACCCTACATTCCTGAAAGCATAGCGTTTCATCAGGTCAGTAATGAAAGGTTATGTTTGCTCTCGTATGTAGAAGAGATGCAGTCGGACCGTGGGAGAAATGCTGCCAAGGGCGAGGTGGTCAAACACAGGCGGCTGCTCTCACAGAGGTCGCCCCCCATCTCTGTTCTCAACAGCTCTGTCCTGGCATTCTCAGGGGAAAAGAGGACTATTACTTATGTCAGGGCACCTTGTGCATGCAGTGCCTGTGAAGGCCAGAAGAGGGCAGTGGATCCCCTGGAACCGGAGTTACCACGTAGGTGCTGGGAACAGAACCCAGGTTATCTACAAGAACAGCAAGTGCTCTTAACCTCTGAGCCGTTCCTCCAGGCTCCCCAAATGATTTATTTTGATAGTTCATTCATTTTTATTTCTTTTAGTTCTCTAGGGGTTTTATTTTGTTGTTCTTTTGTTTGTTTTTATGAGAGGGTCTAAATGATTTGACACAATTTCTCACACAGCAAGCTGTTTCTGGTGAGTATAGGGTGTCTCTATTCTTTTTTCTTTAAAGCATTTTGGCATAAAACTATATGAATATATTTTTGTCAGTACTCGTTTTTTTTTTAAAGGTTTGATAGTATGCACTGAAATCTCACTAGTTACAATGAGCATAAAGTACATGTAAAACAAAATGTAACATGGAAATAGTCAAAGTTATTTTGGTGTGTAAAGATTAAGCATAATTATTTTTAAATACCAAGGATTGGCACAAGGCTGCGTTCTTAGCTCTTGAATTATTAATGATTTAAGGTCTAGGTGTACCACTCTCTGAGAGGGTGCTATACACTTATTTTTTTTTTCCTAAGAAGGACTGAGTCTTTCACTTTTTGGCCTTCCTTCTTTTTGAGATTCATATGGTCTGTGAGTTGTTTCTGGGGTGTTCAGAGCTTTCTGGAGCTAATATCCAATTATCAGTGACTGCATATTATGTCTGTTCTTTTGTGACTGGGTTACCTCACTCAGGATAATATTCTCTAGATTCATCCATTTGCCTAGGAATTTTGTAAAGTCATTGTTTCTAATAGCTGAGTAGTACTCCATTGTGTAAATGTACCACAATTTCTGTATCCATTCATCTACTGAAGGACATCTGGGTTCTTTCCAGCTTCTTTCTATTATAAATAAGGCTGCTATGAACATGGTGGAGCAGGTGTCCTTATTGTATGTTGGAGCATCTTTGGGGGATATGCCCAGAAGTGGAATAACTGGGTCTTCAGGTAGTACTATGTCCAATTTTCTGAGGAACCACCAGACTGATTTCTAGAGTGGTTAGGGTGTCTCTATTCTTAAGACAACCCAATGCACACCTCTGGGGACCCAGCCTCATAGTTTTATTTGATAGTTGAGAACCTCTAGCCATCCACAAATGGGATGTTTAACACATGATTCAGCAGAGCACACAAGAACCTTTGGGTTTCCAGGTGAGTCTGCCATGTCATCAACTTATCTAGACTTACATTTTACTCTTCAGAAAACTTAATTAAAATAGAAATGCCTCCGAAAGCATTAAGAAGTCTGACTTTAGAAGCTGGTTTGTAGGTCACTTCCATACTATGGACACCAGCGTGAGAGGATCTTAGATTGAATTCGAGGTCAGTCTGGGCTATGCAGTAAGATTCTATGTCGCACCACGTGCCAGGTGAGGGATTTAGATATTCTCCAACACACAGCCAGAGTTAATTGCCAGGCTCCTGACACAGAAATACCTTACAGAAGGAGGAGAAGGGGTGCCTAGAAAGAAAGAGGGGAGGCTTCATGGATTTGACTTTGCCTTCTATGTTTCTGCTGTAGGTAAGGAGGCATTTAATCTGACCTCTAAAAAAGCTGAAGTTGCTAGCAACCTGACTTCATCCCATTACAGAAAATGTGCACCCCCCACCCCCAGTAAAAGGGTCTGCTGAAGAGGCTGACTTAGATTCAGTATGGGGAGAGTGGCAAGGTAGCCATGGGAACAAGAAAGGGAGCTTTTATACATACTCCATGAAGTCTTGCACTTTAGTCATGATGGAAGGATTCTTGATCAGCTGTGGGTACAGGTTCGTGAAGTGGTCACGCATGTGTCTGAAATGACAGATGCAGTATTACCCTCCAGTGTCTCTTGGATGTCACAACCTCAGGAACTCCCTCTCTTGGCTAACTGGAATGCTCACCAGCCGCAAATCCCCACCGTCATTCTTTAAAATGTAAAGCAAACAAACGCACAACTTAGCAGTAAGAACTGTTTCCAGGGGCTGGGGAGATGGTTCAGTTGTCAGGAGTGCAAACTGGTCATGCAGAGGACCTGAGTTCAAGTCTTAGCACCCACACCAGGCAGCCGACAACTTCCTCTAACTCCAGCTGCAAGGAGTTATACAGTGTCTCTGACTCCTTGTTGCACACACAGACACACAGAGGCACACAGAAACACACAGATGAACACCCACAGACATGCACATAAACACACATACACACACTCAGACATGCACATACATACACAGACACACTCAGACATGCACATACATACACAGACACAGACACACTCAGACATGCACATACATACACAGACATGCTCAGACACACACACACACAGTCACAGTCATATACACCATACCACAACATTACACATTAATAATAATAATAATAATGATGATGATGATGATAATAATAATAATAATAATAATAATAATAATAGAAGAGGAAAAGGCCATAAGTGGCAGGTGTGGTCTGAATATGAAATGTTCACTACAGGCTCCCGTGTGAATGGTTGATGCTCAGTTGGCAGTGCTGTTTTAGGACATGGTGAAGTCGTCCTAACACAGTCTAGAGGTCAGAGGTAGATAGGAGTGGGGGCTACAGGGCCATGCTGCTGAACGTGGTGTGAGCAGCTGCCCATGCCTCTACCTTATGTTACGGCCTTGCCAGTTCTGCCAGTAGGGACCGTATCTGCCCCCACACTATAAACCCCAAATAAAGTTTCCTTTAAAGTGGCTTCTCGGGCTGGATAGATAGCTCAGTGGTTAGAGCACCGACTGCTCTTCCAGAGGTCCTGAGTTCAAATCCCAACAACCATGTGGCTGCTCACAACCATCTGTAATGAGATCTGGTGCCCTCTTCTGGTGTGTCTGAAGACAGCTACAGTGTACTCACATACATACAATAAATAAATAAAAATTAAAAGAAAAACAAAGTTTTTTTTAAAAAAAGGGAAAAACATAAAGTGGCTTCTTGTGGGAGTTTTATAACAGGGATGAGGAACATCATTAATAGAGCTCCTGTAAGGCTCCTGCATGACCCTTGGCAGCCATGGGCCCCAGTGACCAGGGCTTGGACCCTCTGACTCCAGAGGCCCAAGGAGCCTTTCACGCTGAAGGCTGATCGGCTACTTCAGGTGTCTTGTCCCAGATGGGAGATGGACTAACCAAGAACCCCACGTGAGTTTCACGACTTGACTCAGTGTCTCAGGGCAACACACGTAGGGGTTCTTATTCCAAGATGCTTCTACACATCTCAGTGAGTCTCAGGAGACAACCAAACACTCTGTGTGGCCTTGGGGAAAAGAGGGGAGATGCTGAAGTCCGTAGAGCTGGGAGACGTGGGGGATGGTATGACAGCCTCAGACAGCAGTGAGCACACATCAGGAAGAGGGTGTAGGTCTTGCTAAGTAGATGATAAGATGTCCACACTAAAGAATAAAGGAGATTGTTCTATATCTCCATGGGTGCTGGGGAATGGCATCAAAACCACTGACTAGAACCCTTTCTCCCTACAGGATGCCTCAGTAACACAGACCCATTCTGGGGTTCACTGATCAGAGGAGGAGGGGACAGTTCCTAATTGATTCTAAAAGCCGAAGGAATGAGATTCAGACCTCGGAGAAGTGGGGGACTTTGCTTGTGGAGTCTATCCCGGATGATGTCGTAAAACTCTCAGTACTTAATTCAAAGTCTTTCCCTTCAGTTCATAAGCTCCTGAGCTGAACCTTATATACTTGGTGAGTGTTCCTACAACACCAAGTCCTCAAAGGTGACACTTTATGGGAAGAGCGAGGGGACCTCTCTGCCTGGGGAGAGTGGCAGTGGGACAGGAAGCTGAGGGACCTATTAACTGGGAAAAGGTTAGGCCTAGAAAGAGGGTCCTCTGAGGCCTCTGTGTGGAGCTCACCGCAGATCTCAGAGAACCCTGGGCACTAGGGGTGCGAGCATTCTGAACTGGAAGGGGAGAAGAGACAGGGCCAACGGTCTAAGCTAAATTTCTTACTAAAACAGTGAAATCACGAGGGTGCATTAAGGGAAAAAAAAGGTATAGAACTATGGCAAGGGGCTGGAGAGTCAGTGGTTAGGAGCACTGCCTGCTCTTCCAGAGGTCCTGAGTTCGATTCCAAGCAACCACATGGTGGCTCACAAGCATCTGTAATGAGATCTGATGCCCTCTTCTGGCCTGTCTGAAACAGCTACAGTATATTTATATAATGAATAAATAAGACTTAAAAAAGAAAAAAGAAATCTGGCAAGATGGCTCAGCCAATAAAAGTGCTTGCCCTGTAAGCCCAACCCACTGAGTTTGATAAACAGACCTCAAATAAAGAAACAGAGAACAGACTCCCAAAGGCTGACCTCAGACCTCTATAGGTACACCGTGGCAAGTACTTTCTCCCCACACCACACTAAGTACACACACACAGACACACAGACACACACACACACATACACACACACTAAATTAAACAATATTGTACTTATATACAATGTTAACTTTAAAAAATAAGATGTAAAGTTTTGATATACAATGTTTATTTAAGTAAAGAAACAAAAATATTGGGCATTTTACCCAGTCTCTATCACTACACTCACGACCGCTGTCACTGCACCCACAGCCCCCAGCACTGCACCCACAGCCCCCGTCACTGCACCCACAGCCCCCAGCACTGCACCCACAGCCCCCGTCACTGCACCCACAGCCCCCAGCACTGCACCCACAGCCCCCAGCACTGCACCCACAGCCCCCAGCACTGCACCCACAGCCCCCAGCACTGCACCCACAGCCCCCAGCACTGCACCCACAGCCCCCAGCACTGCACCCACAGCCCCCAGCACTGCACCCACAGCACCCAGCACTGCACCCACAGCCCCCAGCACTGCACCCACAGCCCCCAGCACTGCACCCACAGCCCCCAGCACTGCACCCACAGCCCCCGTCACTGCACCCACAGCCCCCGTCACTGCACCCCCAGCCCCCAGCACTGCACCCACAGCCCCCAGCACTGCACCCACAGCCCCCAGCACTGCACCCACAGCCCCCAGCACTGCACCCACAGCCCCCGTCACTGCACCCACAGCCCCCAGCACTGCACCCACAGCCCCCAGCACTGCACCCACAGCCCCCAGCACTGCACCCACAGCCCCCGTCACTGCACCCACAGCCCCCAGCACTGCACCCACAGCCCCCGTCACTGCACCCACAGCCCCCAGCACTGCACCCACAGCCCCCAGCACTGCACCCACAGCCCCCAGCACTGCACCCACAGCCCCCGTCACTGCACCCACAGCCCCCGTCACTGCACCCACAGCCCCGTCACTGCACCCACAACCCCGTCACTGCACCCACAACCCCCGTCACTGCACCCACAGCCCCCAGCACTGCACCCACAACCCCCGTCACTGCACCCACAACCCCCGTCACTGCACCCACAGCCCCCAGCACTGCACCCACAGCCCCCGTCACTGCACCCACAGCCCCCGTCACTGCACCCACAGCCCCCATCACTGCACCCACAGCCCCCAGCACTGCACCCACAGCCCCCGTCACTGCACCCACAGCCCCCGTCACTGCACCCACAGCCCCCGTCACTGCACCCACAGCCCCGTCACTGCACCCACAACCCCCGTCACTGCACCCACAACCCCCGTCACTGCACCCACAGCCCCCAGCACTGCACCCACAGCCCCCGTCACTGCACCCACAGCCCCCGTCACTGCACCCACAGCCCCCGTCACTGCACCCACAGCCCCCAGCACTGCACCCACAGCCCCCGTCACTGCACCCACAGCCCCCGTCACTGCACCCTGCCTAGTTCACACAGAGTTTCAGCTGTTTGCACTCCTCCACTGTCAAAAGCACACACATTTCTCCTCAAATGGAGAAAGTCCTGTGGACTGTGCCCTCAGGGAGCATCTGTGGAGACTCATTGGCTCTTTGACATAGTATGGCCCCCAAAGAAAACAATGTAACTCGAGTGTCAGTGTTTCTAAGGGAGAACTCCTGAAGCAGAGGAACATCAATCTTGACTGGGAGCGGGCAGCTACGGAGCCGTACATAACACAAGACAGATGGAAACATAGTCAGGCACCTGACATTAACAGCTAACATGCAATTCCTATTGCCTATTTGTTTTGTAGAGAGTATACTTAAATTTTTTATTCTACTTCTGATCATTTTCGTGTGTGTGAACCCAAGTGCAGTTCCCAAGGAAGCCAGAAGAGGGCATCAGGTCCTCTGGAGTTAGTCTGGTCCTTCGGAAGAGCACCAGCCCCAGCGCAAGGTTTGTTTGTTTGTTTATGTTTTGTTCTGACCTTTAGAGCAGGAAGGACACAGGTGAATGGCGGAACTGTGCGTCCATCTGTGTTTGGGGCTCTGAGGGACATAACCCATTTTAGTCTCAGTGACACACAGCTCAGACTCCTGGCCTGTGTCCTGTGTCTTTTACGTGGTGAAGTAATAAAGCATAACATTGTAATATCCAAGGTCACAGACTGTGTGTGTGTGTGTGTGTGTGTGTGTGTGTGTGTGTGTGTGTGTGTGCACGCGCGCACGCTCGTGTACACTCACACACATGCAATCATGTGTATGTGCATATGGTGGCCAGGCCTGATGATAACCGTGGACTTTGTTCCTCAGGCTCTTTCCACCTGTGTTTTGAGACAGGGTTTCCATTTGGCTTGGACCTCACCCAGTAGGCTGAGCTGGTTGTCCAGTGAACCCAGGGATGTGCCTGACTCCGCCTCCCCTGCACATGGGCTTCTGTCACATGGGTTATAGGGGTTGGGCTTAAGTCCTCTGGCTTGCAAAGGCAAGCTTACAAACTAAGCCAGCCCCAAGGACACAGACTTCGAATTCTGAGTTCAAAGCTTGATTCTGCATTGGCTAATGACTAAAAGCAAGATTCCGAATTTCTCCATGAGAGTGGGCCTCACACAGCAGAGCCTCACGGATCTGTCAAGCTTAGTTTCAGGACCAGCTGTGCTTCCTCCTACGTGAGCTAAGAGTTGCTCACCTCTGTCGGTCACACACATTCAGAAGTTGAGAATCTCAAAGGCTCAAGACCATTTATCTTTTCTGAATCGTTTTGCCTCTTGTCAACATCGTATTATTTAGTGCTTGTCTTTCACTGCGTCTGACTCTTCCGTTTGTCTGTCTTTCCTGGATCAGGACCAGACAGGCTGCCTTAGTATTTTCCACAGTAATTAACCTGCATGCATGTGTGTGTGTGTGTGTGTGTGTGTGCGTGTGCGTTTGCACAAATGGACAAACTGATTAGACAGCCTGGTTTCCAATCCCGAATCCTACAATGCTGGCCGGTTTTATGTCAACTTGACATAAGCTTGAGTTCTCTGAAAGGAGGGAGTCTCCACTGAGACAGTGCCTACATAAGATCGGGCTGCAGGAAAACCTGTGGGGCGTTTCTGTAAACAGGGATTGATTGGGGGAGGGATCCACCCATTTTGGGTAAAGCCATCTCTAGGCTGGTGGACCAGGGTTCTATAAGAAAGCAGGCAGAGCAAGCCATGGAGAGCAAACCAGTAAGCAGCATTCCCCTGTGGATTCTACATCAGCTCCTGCCTCCAGGTTCCTGCCCTGCCTGAGTTCCTGTCCTGACCTCCTTTGGCGATGAATAGTGATGTGGAAGTGTAAGAGATATAAACCCCTTTCTCCCCCAACTTGTTTTTTGGTCATGATGTTTCATTGCAGCGATAGAAACTCTGACTGAGACTCCCACTTCTGGCTTTCTAACTTTCAAAGCCCATCTCTGTGCCAAGGTTTCGGGTTCCTTGAACATGGCCCCAGCGCCATAGAATTAGCGCAGACTGAAGTTAACATGAAGCTTCTCAGGACACTCTTTGGAGCACAGCACACTAGGTAAGTGCTTGCAGCTAGCTGGCTGTGACCTCTGTCACACCTTATGTCTTCTATATCCAGTGGTCCTCTCTTAAGTTCCGAGTTGATAGTTCATTAGCTACGTTTGAGGGTCAGACTTAAGTCATGCCTTTGCTTATAGACTTGACCTAGAAACATATTCAGCTTCTAACATCAAAAGGAACAAGCCAGGCCTGTGGGAGAAATTCTCGAGGCATTTCTTGACAGTCACCCAATACCAAGGACAGATTGTTTGATTCCTCTATTGGTCCGGGGTACTGGTTATCAGCCTTAACGATGATTGTATCACTGTATCAGATACTCTCCACCAAAGAATACCCTCATGCCCACCACTGCCCTCCTTTCTGATCAGCAAAACAGGTGTGTGTGTGGCATCATCACCTTTTCTCCTCAGACAGGTCTCATGCCTCATTTATTAATAACCTATTTGGAACGACTTAATGTAGCTCCTCAGAGAGAGAGAGAGAGAGAGACTGAATTTACAACTCGTAGGGAGCCGCCCAAATCAAGTTTTAAAACAAAGAAACTCAGCTTGGCTGGGGCTACCACCCTGCTGCAGAATATGGAAATCCAGGCCTCTTCCTTCTGATTCATCAAGGACAACAGGATTCAATTAAAACTAATGAGCATGTAATAAACAGCTGGGGGTAATTACCAAGCCAGGTGTCTGGGTCACAGCCAGGACCCTAACTCCCGGTGCACAGGTGGAGGAGGGGGAGATGGAGCTGTGAGCCAGTGAGGATACAATCATAAGGTTTATTTAGAAGACATCACGGGAGAATATAGAGGTGGCTGTCGTAGGAGTGTTTCCTGTTCTTGCAGAGGACTTCAGTTTGGTCCCCTGTACCCACACGAGGCGGCTCAAAACCAGCTGTAATCCCAATTCTAGGGTATCTTATGCCCTCTTCTGGCCTCTGGGGGATGCACACACACACACACACACACACACACACACAGGCTCACAAATAACAAGAAAGGCAGTGGAGGTTTAGCTGAACGTGATGGCACATGTTTGTAATTCCAGAACTTGAGCAGGAGAGGAAGGAGAATGGGAGATGAAGTTCATCCTCAGCTATACTGTGAGTTATGGGCCAACCTAGGCTACATAAGAACCTGTCTACCCGCAAAGATAAGAGAAAGTACCAGACGAAGAGCGGGCGCCTGTGAGGTGGGCTCCCAGTGGCATTTCTTGCTGCTGGGAGGGGGTACCTCGAGGAAGTACCTCAGGGAAGAAGAGTTTATTTTCTCCCATGGTTTAAGAGGGTACAGTTCTCATAGTGTGGAAGGGGGAGTGAACTTGATATCAGAAAGAGCCTGTGTCTGGGACTTTTTAAATCTGGTTTGGGAGGAAGCAGAAATGGCAGGCAGGAACCGGGTGGAGCTGACCTCCAACCCTCAAGATTGACTCCTACAACCCTGTACCTGCCAGCGAGGTCCCATGTCCAAAAGTTTCCACGAATTTCCCCAAACAGGGTCACCATGTGGCAACCAATTGTTTGAACACACGAATCTGTGGGGGACATTTTACATTCATTCTGCCTCATTGACCAAGACTTGCAACTCTTCGGGGAGTAAAGATGAAGGCGGCAGCGTCCAGTCCCCAGGGATCCACTCAGCTGAGACCCTGCACCTCGGCACCTTCGGTCTAGACGTCAGGATCCTAGGAGCCCAGCTAACTGCGCTAATGTTGAATCTCTCAGCTGGTGTCCTTGTCCCTGAAAGCCCAGCCTATCTACTCCACTAAGCAGGTCGATTCTTTAACTGCCAGCTCTGGTACGGCGGACATCTCTGGGGCCCACATCAGAAAGGCCACGCCTTTCCCCAGCTCCAGGCTGATGTGTTGTTCCGAAGCTTCATCACCAAGAAAGCAGCCGGCTCTTCGAAGCTTTGAACAGAACTCGAAGTTGGTCTAAACACACCCTAGTGCCCAAATCCCAGCCTATATTTACCTTTCATGAAACACTTAAGAAGACAGACTGAGCAGAGGTTTCCGGAATATCTGTTCTCTGGCACTCTGCAAACTGTGTTCACAGACTCTCAGTAGGTTGGTGATGATGCCCAGATCATCCCACTTAGGAGGTAGCAGAGGCGTGGGAATCTCTGAGTCTGAGGCCAACCTAGACTGCATAGCAAGTTCCAAAACAGCTAAGGCTGCAGAGTAAGGCCTTTTTAAAAACAAACAAACAAAAAACAAAAAAAAAAAAAAAGAAGAAGAAGAAGAAGAAGAGGAGGAGGAAGGAGGAGAAAGAAGAGAAAAAGAAGAGGAGAAAGAGGAAGAAGAGGAGGAGGCAGAGGAGGAAAAAGAAGAAGAGGAGGGGGAGGAGGAGGAAAGGGAAGAAGAGGAAGAATAAGAAAAGAAAGGAAAAAAGAAAAAAACATTAAAGAAAATAGAAAAGTCAAAATATGAGATTTTAAAAACAAAGCAAAACCAACCAATTGAAACCAAAACAAATCATAGCTACTGAATCATAGCTGCTTTTTCAAAATTAAAAGTAAGAACGGCACAAAGGCGCACACCTTTAATCCCTCACTAGGGACGCAGAGGCAGGCAGATCTCTGTGAGTTCAAGGCCAGACTGGTCTAAACAGTGAGTTCCTGGACAGCCAGAGCTACATAGTAAGATGTTGTCTCGGAAAACGAAGGGGGAGAAAAAGCAGTGCATGTTTACTATAGACATGCTTTTAATAACCTTTTGGGGTGGAGGTGAGTTGTGGCAAATGAATAACGTTACTCAAAGATAAAGGCTTTACATCAGATGAAGGTACAGGGCTGTCGAGGGCTCAGCTAAGTTTGATCCCCAGAACCATGGCAGAGGAGAGGCCTAACTCTCACAGTGCTCTCTAGCAATCACATACGTGCAATGATGCCATGGCAACCATATACATACACCCCCCCTGGCAACCATATACATACACCCTCCCCCTGGCAACCATATACATACACCCTCCCCCTGGCAACCATATACATACACTCCCCCCCACACACACAGAGCATTCAAATCCCATATGGTAAACCTAACCCAATTTAATTACAACCCTAACACACCCCTACGTGTCTGCTGTAAGATGTTGCAACATGTTTTCTACATCATGAGAATCACCCAGTCAGAAGCCTGTCAAACCCCACGGGCTCTCCAACAGTGGGTCCCAGTGGAGATACCCAAGGAGGTGGCGTTCATCCTTCGCATATCCCATGACTGCGGCTGCTCTCTCAGAACTCACTTTCCCATGAGCCCCCTGCATACGCCACTGACAACTTAATCTTATCTGTTTGTACTCCAACAAGGACTGTCTGAATTATTTCTCCAAATGTGCAACTCAGTTAAGTAACAGCCAGAATGAAGCGGGGAAGGGGGTGCAGACAGTCAGAGAGGGGCTGAGGAGTTGAAGTTACACATACAATATAGCTTGAAACAGGTTTTAAAATATTTCCAAGGGGCTGAGGAGATGGCTCAGTGGTTCAGAGCGTAGAGGACCAGGGTTCAGTTCCCAGCACCCACGCAGTAATTTTAGTTCCAGGGGCTCTCGATGCCTTCTTTTGGCCTCCACGAGTATGGCAAACATAAGGCGCCACTTAAACACATGCAGGCAAAACAAGCGTAAAATTAAATATTTTTTTTCCAGAAAATGGTTTTATAAATTTCTGAATGTTAAGGCTATTTATGTAATAAAATTGCCAAAAGTGGGTAAAAAATAAACAACAATAACCAGAGGGCTGAGAAGCTAGCTCAGTGCATGACACGAGGACCCGAGTCCAACTCTGCAGGTTCAGTAAGAGGCCCTGTCTCAAAATAAGGGAGAGAAAAATACAAGACACCCAGCATTGACCTCTGACCCCACGGGCAGGTATGCACTCACAAATACACACAAAACAGGAATTTGTAGTCTAACCGATAAAAGAGCCACAGTCCATAACTGACTCCATCTCGGGGGCATAGAATAAGATTAAGATCCGTATTTAACTTATCACCACCAGGGTTTAATAGCCCCCAATAAAGTTAAATTAAACTCCACTTAACTAGGCCACAGAGAATAAAAGAAGCAGGCCAAGGCGAAAAGACAACTTTATCTCAAACACAACCAAATACGATCTGACTCAAGGAGACACAACTCCACTCCCTGAAAGCCTTTCCTTTATAAAGCAATCCTCCGAGAGCACTCGGAAGGTTGAGGCAGGAGGATCACTGCATCTTTAAGGCCAGCTTGGGTTGTTTAGTGAGTTCCAGGCCAGGCATGGCTATACAGTGAGATGGGAGGGGACCCTGTTTCAGGGAAGCAGACTGTAGTGGGGACACACCTTAGAGGTGGCTTGAAGCTCAGATAGTGCTGGAGGTTCTGGTTTGTATCTCAACACTACACGGAACTGGGCATGGTGGTCCATGGTCACATCTCAGCACTTGGGAGGTGGAGGAGGAAGATCAGAAATGTAAAGTCATCTTTGACTTCCTAGTGAGCTCAAGACCAGCCTGGGAGCCTGCTACAAATAAATCCCAGAAAAGCTTAAGTATGGTGATTACATTATTGTCAACTCTGTCCTTGTTGTTTTATAAGAGGAGGCAAGGACCCCAAGGTTAAACAGCAATAGACCTAGGAGGAATGGTTACAGTGTAATGTAAACTCGTTAAAATGTCAGTTTAAGGGCTGGAGAGATGGCTCAGTGGTTAAGAGCACTGACTGCTCTTCCAGAGGTCCTGAGTTCAAACCCCAGCAACCACATGGTGGCTCACAACCATTTGTAATGAAATCTGATGCCTTCTTCTGGTGTGCCTGAAGACAGCTACAGTGTACTTAAATATAATAAATAAATCTTTTTTAAAAAGTCAGTTTAAATTGCCGTATCGACTTGGAAATAATGTTTCAAAATAGTAGAAAATAAATGAGCTTACAGTTTGTAAATGTAAACAATCTCTATTCTGTCTTTATTTACCGGTCCATCCATTTATGGTGTGTATGCGGGAGTAAGTGTGCCATGGTCTAAGTGTGGAAGTCAGAGGACAATGTAAAAGAGCCGGTTCTCTCCTTTCAACTAGTGGGTCCCTGGGACTGAGCTCAGGCTGTCAGGCTTGGTGGCAGTTGCCTCTAATCATTTAGTCAGCACCTTACATTTTACTCTCAGTAAGTCTTCCCTGCTTTGTCTGTCTCAGGAAGTCATTCTGCATCTTACCTGCTCTCTACCCAATGGTTGCAAGGTACTCTGTCTCTCAAATGGTTTCATATCTTCCAGAATGGTTTCACAACAAAGGAAAAGTGGCCGAGAAGATGACAGCTGGTAAACTGCCTGTCACCTAGGCACAAAAACCTGAGTTTGGATTCCTAGAACCGACATAAAAAGCTGAGGTCACAGCGCGGATAACCCAGGGCTAGAGGGCTGGAGATGGGCGGGGCTCTGGAGCCCATTGGCTGTCCAATCTCACTGAAACAAAGCCCTTCCGGTTCCGTGAGCAAACACGTCTCAAAAAAACAAAGTGAAGACCGACAGAGGAAGGAGCGATGCACACATAGGCACACCAGTACACACATGCACACGTTCATACGGACACACAATCTCATCTTTTAAAAAGCAGAAGCTTTCCAGATGGAAGGGTCATGAGAATGAACGAGGGTTCCACCTGTGTTATGATTATGGGTACAAGTAGGGTGCCGATCGATCACCTATATCACGTGTACCCCAGCAACCCTCTGCAGCTAACGCATCACCCCAGGATCCAGGAGCCACCGCTGGACAAAGCACAAGGGCAGAACACTTACAGAGCTGTGAGGTAGCCCTCGAGGTAGCCAGCCAGAAACATGATGACCTCATTGGACAGGATCTGAGAGCCGTACCCAGCTCGGATCTCCAGAATGCCCCAGCCTGTGGTTTTAATGGAGTCATTGTAGAAGCCGTAGGCGTCCCCATTCTTGTCCAGTTCCATCTTGATCTCCACTGTCTTCGAATCGGGGATCCAGTATGCAGTTGCATAGCAGATTTCTGCGAGGGGAAAATGGGGAACCATGAGGAATGCCACCCAACCTGTGGCCGGTGCCTTCCCCTGTGCTACCAACAGCCAAGCATTTGCTTTTAAAGATTTCTATTCTACAGGCTCTGGAGACGGCTCAGTCACTTACATCTTCCCCTCTCCCACTGAGGACTTCTACAGTTCAGCCCCTCCAGGGAGGAGTGTGTCAATCTTATCCAGCCACAGTTCCTGGAATGTCTCCAGGGTGCCAAGCAGCCCTTCCTCCCAGGGAGAAGTGTCTCATCCTTGTCTGGCAGCAGCCCCGAGAATATAGGACAGAGGCCTTGAGATGCAACCCAGGTTGGCAACTGGCAATAGACTTGAAAGTCAACTAAACCCACAATGCTTGCACGCCTAGTCACCCACCCTGTAGCCCACCCTTTACACAGAGTATAAAAAACCATACTAACGGATAGCTCAGGGTCGCCCCTTCTCTGGATGTAGGCCAACCCCAGTGCACTGGACTAATACACCTCGTGCTTTTACATCAATCCCCGATTTCTCGTCTCATTCATGGGAGTCTCTCTCCCTCCCTCCCTCCCTCTCCCTCCCTCCCTCCCTCCTTCCCTCCCTCTCTCCCTCCCCCCCTCACACACACACACACACACACACTATTTAAAAATAAATTCTTCAATCCCTTGGTCCCACAGGTTGTCTTTGTGTCCAGCTATAACATCAAAGGTCCAGCACTCTAGGACCCAGAAATGATACATTCAGTTCTTCATTCCACCAGGAACTGGGCAAGCCCTGCTTACTTGTCCCTATCATCTCTTCCTCCCGATATTTTGTCTCTTGTTAACTTGTTAACAGGCTAGCAGGCTAGAAATGGCTAATGAAGACTCAGGGACAGTCCTGCCTCCCAGGGAACCATTGTCCCAATGGCACCAATGTACCCAATATACATTATTCCTTAATACCCAAATCTACATGGCAAATCCCTGGGGTCCAAAGATCGTTTTTTCCCCCTCCTAGCACAGTGACAAACATCTGTGTAATGTCGATGTAAACTGTCAACTAGACAGAATTTAGAATCGTCTGGCAGATAGGCCTCTGAGCATGCGTGTAAGGGAGGGGTTTCAAGGTTTCATTAACTGGGATGGGAAGACCCACCCACTGTGGGTGGTGTCATTCCCTGCCTAGGATCCTGGACTGTATAAGAGTGCAGAGAGGGAACTGAGTATCCATGTGTATTTATAGCCCTCTGCTTCCTGCCAGGATGAACTGTACCCACGAACTGTGACCCAGAATAAGCCTGTCTCCCCCTGAGTGGCTTTTGTTAAGCTGTCCTGCACAGCAACAGGAAAAGACACTAAGTTTCTAATGCTAGCACCCAGGAGGCAGAGGTAGAAAGGCCCAGAGGCCAAGGCCAACTTTGGCTACAGAGCAAGTGTAAGCCCAGCCAGAATGGCATGAGATCCTGTCCTAAGACACTAGAAGGGAAGCAAGACTCTGAAAGGACGGAGGGGTGAATTCACAGTAGGCAGCTTAAGTTTGGTACCCAAGATCCTAGTGGTAGAAAGGGAAAGTCCTGCAAATTGTCCTCTGACCTCCACAGTGCATTCCATTCCCATACTCCAATGTCATTATATAAATGCATGCATACATATAGACAAACAGACGGATAGATGTAACTATAATATAATTTAAAATATTTTATTAAATTTAGGTGATAGCGAGAAAATTAGAAAGGGAATATAAATTCATTTTAGACTCAATAACATTGGGAGTAGTCAGAAGGTAGAAGCTCTGACTAGGTATTGCTATAGGGGTCATATTTATGTAAGGCATATAGCAAAGCTCAGAATGGGATCAACGTTTTCTTATTCTATTGCAAACGTTGCCCCTCAATCAGACAGTAAGGATACAGTCTCAATCCTGATCTGCACACTCACGCAGAAGATGAACAGGATCACAGGCTCCTGATCTGCACACTCACGCAGAAGATGAACAGGATCACAGGCCTCAGCTTGTGATCAGTAAACTGGATCAGTAACTGGCCTGAGTTACGACCTGGACAAAAGGGTTTTGGTTGTTGCTGATGATCTGCTTGAGGCACAGTCTCACTGTGTAGCCCAGGCTGGACTAGAACTCACCAGCCTCCTGCCTCAGACTCCCACGTGCTGGAATTACAAATACATATCATGAGACCCAAGCGGAAAGCCTTTACAAAAGGCCAAATGAAGGTGAAGTTTGCCAGTACCTTCCGGGTAGACCTGGGCTGATTGCATATGACTGCACTCAGGAGGCTGAGGCAGGAGGATCTCTACAGGCTTGATGATAGCCTTCTAGTACCAGGCTGGCCAGGGTTATAGAACAAGACCTGGTTTCAAAACACCTCCACTACCACCACCATCATCACCACCACCATACACACACTCTCTCTCTCTCTCTCTCTCTCTCTCTCTCTCTCTCTCTCTCACACACACACACACACACACACACTTTCTCACATACACACACACTCTCACACACACATATACACACATACACATACACACTCTCTCTCTCACACACACTCACACACTCACAAACACACCGACTCTGGAAATGAGGAAGCAAGAATGGCTTTCCTAACTAAAACCCACAAAAACCAAGGCTGGGAGAAGTCACTAAACAGAAACCACAGAAGAAAGAGAAGAAAAGCCCAGAGCGTTCCCGTTTTCCATCTACCCTCAAAGCGCGCTTTTATGGTCTTTCTCCTAAATCCTTAGCAGCATGCCAAGCAAGGGACGTATCCAAGCTAAGTTCTCACCCTTGCTGGAGCAACCTCCTTCCCTGACCATAAATGCTAACTTCTACACCTCTATATGAGGACACCTCAGCCCAGTCCCTAGGAGAATTCACCCATAACAGCTTAATACCCACAAGGCATGCTTGCAGATCTAACCCCAAATCTGAGAGTTTTGTTCCACCCCTAATAAACTGTGTTTAATCCATGATTTCTTTCAATTTCATCTTGTTTTTCAGTTGCTGTGCATTTTTTCCCAAATTCCTTAGCACGTTAATCTGTCATACATTTCTATCATTGAAGAGCATTTTATGTAGTGCCAGATGTTGGAGAAAGTGAACTCAAGTGGGGAAAATACTGTGTCCTTGTAACCCTGACCTCGGTTTTCAGTAGCTCGATTTAAGCAGA
This sequence comes from Micromys minutus, assembly GCF_963924665.1. Taxonomy (NCBI): domain Eukaryota; kingdom Metazoa; phylum Chordata; class Mammalia; order Rodentia; family Muridae; genus Micromys; species Micromys minutus. The sequence goes on along the minus strand of NC_137972.1, from coordinate 11,759,789 downwards.
GACAGTGTCTGCCTCCCTCTGTGATGGGCACCGTCCCCCTCAAATGATGTTTCTTTGAGGAATCTCATTTGGGTGTTCTAACTCATGTGCATGCCTGGTACCTGTGTGTGCTTGATGCCTTCGGAGGTCAGAAGAGGTCATGGGGTCACCTGGAACTGAAGGATGGTTATGTGACTGTAGGTGCTGGGACTTGAACCCATGTCCTTTGTAGAAACTAGTGCTCTCAACTGCTGAGCCTATTCTCCAGCCGTACTTATTTCTTTTGAGGCAGCGTCTCACGTAGCCCAGACTGGCTTCCAGCTCTATACACAGCCCATGAAGGCCTTGAACACCCAACTCTCTGGCCTCCTCCTTCCAAGCTGCACGACTCTCAGCTTTGTGATTATTCTTCAAATGAAATTTATCTAAACATGAGTTCGCTCGCAGAAGTTAGTCTAACATCACTCCTGTAATTATGTTTGCAAACATAAGAGCCCTTAGGAAAGGCCCAGGCACTCTAGCCCAAGAGGCAAATGCTGAGTGTGTTGATGTTCTTAGAATCATGGGAATGAAGGATCATGTTCAAACATGTTTAACAGCAACTCCCTCCAAATCGGCATCTATATCTGAGTGAATGGAAAGGCTACGCTAATGTCCCTCATATTGTTAAATTATTGTGTGTTCGTTGAACTCACTGAGAAGCTGAACCTAGAATCTGGGTTGCCCTGATCTCATTTCAGACCCAAGCATGTTGGTCTCAAGAAGTCCTCCAAGGTTGGGGGATGGGCTCCCCGTACCTGGCTGAGACAAAGGCAGGGTGGGGCAGGGTGGGGCAGGGTGGGGGTAGGTCAGAGAGCAGCAACTCAGCCCAGGAGTGAAATGCAAGAAATTAAACTGAGGTCACTGTGGTTTACCCCACGATATAAAGTTGCCTGCAGTGAGAAAGGGAGCCAGAAGTTCATCCATGGAGAGAAAGCTCAGTTTGGAACTCCAGCTGATGCCTCAACTTCCCTAGTCCAGTCCAGGAAGTCCTGAGTGCCAGGTCTGAGGATGCTGTGATCACCCAGGGGAACTCTCTGCCTCCACTCCTTCCTGGGAAGTCTGGCTGGTGCTTCAACGGGGCTCTTCCATTTGTTTCCCCATGGATGACTGAGCACCCAATGTGATGCTTTGCACCCCTTTCATTACTCAGCAACTCACTCAAATCTGAAAATATGGCTGCTGTCCTTTATTCGTCAGATGGTACTAAACAGTTACCTTAGGAAGAAATTCCTAACAAAGACGGAGGACTTCCTATTTTTTATGTAAAAACAAAACAACCAAAACCCCAGATGTTCTCACTATATTTCTCGTGCATCTGACTTTTCTTTATGAACTTATTTTTAATTGAAACAAAAACAGAACCCCTTAAAATTTGTTTTTTTAAAAAAAAGGATCCCTCTATTTACTTATTTATTCATTTATTTCTGTAATTGGATAGTATTCTGTAGCTCAGGTTGACCTGGAACTCACTATGTAGCCCAGGCTGGCTTTTGTCTCATTACAATCCTCCTGCCTCAGGTTCCTGAGTGCTGGGCTTGCATGTCTGGCTGGCTCCCATTTTTAGAGCCTGTCTTAGCATCTCATTTTACGGAAGAGCGAATGGCTTTCAGCCTTAGGTGGCAGTGTTGGCTAATGGATCAGTCCTACAGCGGGAGAAAGAAGTTTGAGCAGGTGGGACGCGTGTGAGAGACAGAATGACATTGAGATGTATTCGGTTTAGACTGGGTTGAGGGCAGGTTTGCTGATGTACCTCAGATGTGCTTCTGCTCTCCCGTGTACCGAGCTTGAGCGTGTGTGTGTGTGTGTGTGTGTGTGTGTGTGTGTGAGTGTGTGTGTGTGTGTCTTATCCTCAGGAAACTGTTCTCTGGCTTCTCAACTTCCTTTGAGTCTTTATTAGACTCACCAAAGCAATAACTGATTTGTGAGTTACGCAGTGTCCTCGGATGTGTTCAGCTCATCTGTAAGCAGAGATAGAAGCCCACACAGACAAGCTTCCAGAGCGGGAGAAATGGTGCGGGCCAGAGAGGGCCCGCTGAGGAAGCCTGCGGAGCAAACTCCTCCAGGCTCTATCCCAAGGATGGGAGAGGATATGATGGCTCACACCTATAACCCCAGCACGTGGGAGGCTGAGACAGGGGGATCACTGTGACTCTGAGGTTAACCTGGCCTCCATCGTGAGATCTCCTCTTCCAAACAAACTAAAACCCAAGCACGGATGGAAAACGGCGCATTTCTCTGCCTGCTCCTGTTCTATGTGCTCATAAGATGCCCTGCCCAAGGTTAGACAACTTTAAATGGGCTCCAGTGTTAAACTGCAGTCAGGAGGTCCCTACGTGGGAAGCGAGACACTGTGGGGTGCAGCTGGAGCGAGGCAGAGTGGGGCACACTCGTGCGAGATGGGATAGACCTGAAGAACAGTTAAGAATCAACGAAGCCTCCCCAGACTCCCAGGGACTAAATCACCAACCAAAGAGCACACATGGAGGGACCCATGTCTCCAGCCGCATAAGTAGCAGAGGATGGCTTTATTTGGCATCAACCAAAGGCCCTTGGTCTGGTGAAGGCTTGATGCCCCAGTATAGGGGAATGCCAGGGCAGGGAGGTGGGAGGGAGTGGGTGGTTGGGGAGCACTCTCTTAGAGGCAGGAGATAGGAGGATTCCAGAGGGGAAACTGAGCAAGGGGATAACATTTGAAACATAAATAAAGAAAATGTTCGATAAAAACGGGGTGGGGAAGAATCAATGAAGCATAGAAATGACTAGAGATTTGTTCATCCTTCCTTCATTTAGCCCCTTGAACATTAACTTCAGACATGGCTCTCCCCTAGGACCCGCCCATACTCCCATTTTGGGAGAGTGTCTCACTATGTAGCTCTGACTGGCCTGGAATTTGCTTTGTAGCTCAGGCTGGCCCTCAATTTGTGGAGATTATCTTTCCTCTGCCTCCCAAATGCTAGATTACAGGCGGTGTCACCATGCCTGACAGATTTGTTACTGAGTCACCTCCCATCCAGGGCACCAAACGAGACATATCTGCACGTCCGGTCCGATAATCTCCATCACAAACTCCTTGAGAATGGGAGGCGGGTCTTGTCTGTCACCACGTCCACTCCCTTGGGCCTAGCACAATTCTTTCCAGATTACATGGCCACCTAAATCCCAAAGTGTCACACCGACAGGAAGGTCACACATGGGAACATACTCACATGGAGTTCACAGTATACTAACGTATGTGTGTGCACATGCCCCAGCACGTAGTAGGGGGTCAGAGGACAACTTTGCTGTGTGTGCGTGCTGTCTGGTATCTCCCTCCACCTGTATGTGAGTCGCAGGGAGCGAACTGAGGTCAGCCTTGTGCCCCATGAGACCTTGTGGATGAGCTATTTCTCTGGTCCCTAATATTGACTCATGATTCAACATATGGATTAGATGTTGGTCACAAAGGAGCTTAAAGAGAATAAATACTTTGACAACTCGTCAGCGGCTCCTGCCGGGCCCATGGCAGTACCTGTGAGACTGAGGATGAAGGTCTCTCAGAGCACTCTCAGAGCAGCCTCTCTAGGGGATTTGTCCATTCTGTTTTCAAACCTCAATCAAAAGACTTCCACAACTTCTTCCCCACCCCCAGAAGGATTGACACATGTCATGTGACATCCAGGTCTTTGCGGGTGACACAGAGTTACAAGTTTTACATAAACATTTCCTCATAATTTCGCTACCTCCAAAGTATTTGTGAGTTCCTCCTTTGCCCTAGTAAGAAGAAGCAAAAATACTAACTCCAGCAATAACTCACCAACCACCCTTTAAAGCTAAAAATCAGAACACAGGAGCAATTCCAACACTTGCTGGGGGATAAAAAAGGCCATGCTGGTGTGGTGGTCTCGTGACTCTATGTCCAGTATTCCAGAGGATGAGAAATGTAGATCTGAGTTCCGGGACAGCCTGATCTACAAGGTGTGTTCTATGCTAGCCACTGTTACATAATGAGACCCTGTCTTTAAAAAAAATTAGAATTTTCATATTAGAAACAAGCCATGGAACAACCAGTAGGCCCACTTTAGTGAACTCAGACACATAACCGCTGTCAGTTAGAGCAGCCATGGGACCCAACCTGTAGTCAGCCGTGACACACACCTTAAGGGGATTTAATGATGACCAGTATAGCAAGTGCCTCCCAGCAGCTGATTCCAGTCCCCAGTGCCCAGTCAGGGCAGATGAGTCAGGTCCCCAGTGAGCCTGACAGTTATATTTCTAATGAATAATTAATGATGAATCTGGGAACAGACTGGGGTGTGTACCAGGTCGAATTGTCTCCCTTAGATCTGATCCCAGCTGGTGTGATGCAAACACTGACTTCTGGAGTCTAGGCCCCGCCAAGAAGAAGAACCAGTTTTACCAAGGAATGTGCTACATCTCGACTCTCACAGAGGTTAGCTCATCTCTCTCTCTCTAGCGACCACCCCATTCTGCTTATAAAGATTATTCTCAGATGGCAGCGGGGGTTGAGAGAGAGGAGGCTGGATGCTAGGGGTTATGTTTTACCATCCGTGAAGCTCTGAGTTCATTCCCCAGTATAGAACGCACACACACAGTAAAAACATCCAAGGAAGTCCTAGAAAATCCACAGGCGCTTCCCAGTGTTTTGGAAAGATGTCAGCTGTCACCTGTAGGCTGCCTGTACCGGTTTGAACAACAGAAAAGGACAGTTGCAAAAAAAAAACAATGTTGCCAGTATCTGAAATAAGAAATAAAACCTGAATTTAAAAGTTAAAGAAGTGGGCCAGTAAGATGACTCAGGGTGTCCCGTCTAGGGTGGATGTGTTATTTCCTCTTCCCCAAGCAACAGTTAGGACAGAACCTACTAAGTCGCTCACAGTACTGACCTAGGTACCTTTGGGAGCGCAGGGAGATAGCAGTATCCCTGTTTTTTTTATTTGTTTGTTTTCTTTTCTTTTCTTTTTTGCAGGATTTCAATTTTAAGTAGTCTACTGGAAGGTTGAGGAAGCTCCACTACAATACCAGTAAGATACTGGTGAAGAGAAAGGACACCGCATCCGTTTCAAATGGCCTCTGCAGGCATCTTTAGCCGTCCACAGAGCCATGTGGAGGAGCCTTTCAGGATGGCTCGCTCCGTGGTAATGAACCAGCAACTTCCCCCGGACTAAAGTGTGTGTGGGGCGGGGTTGGGGAGGGATAACAACAGGGAATCCAAAGAACATACAGCTAAATCAGGGGGGGACACCAGGCGCTTCTGGACCAGTCCCGTCTCCCTTCCCACAAGCCTGTGCTCCCTGGGAAGATTCCAGTCAAGAATGAATGGAGCAGGATTTGAAAGCAAACGCCTCAAAATCGGAAGGGTGCGGGTCCTTGTTGAGGGAAGGTAACAGGAACAATCAGTGATTTTTGGAAGGGGACACTACCCGCGTCCCTTCCCATTCCTGCACAGGTCAGCGTGGAGTACAGGAAGAAATCAAGGTCAAAATCAAAATCAATCCTCTCTGGATTGGATTTTGAGTCTTCCAAGTCTGTGTATCCCACAATTCCTTTTGGCCTTCTTGCAAATGGAAGGGTAGAATTGGAAGGAGACCTGTGGAGGCCTGTTTTACTCACAGGAAGGATTTCACCAGTGCCCTAGGGCACCCCACCTACCTTATCGCTTATGCAAACTCTAGACTTCCCCCAGTCCCAGTCTCTGAGGTAGAAGGAGACTCTAATCCACTTTAGGATTCTGAGGCCACTCGGAGGAAAGAACTGAGCAGCCTTAGGCTCTGGCCCTGTCCCACATCAAGATGGCATAATCAAGCCAAAGTCACTTGTCTACTTTTAGAAACAGAACAAAGGTCAGCTCGAAATCACACTTCAGTCTGATTTGGATAAATCTCTGGAATGGAGCCTTTTGGACTAGTCGAGGTTGTCTGGGCCAAGATGTGGAACAGGAGAATTCAGGCCAAAACTTTTTAAGTTGGCAGAGCCCTTGGTGCCCCCTTTAAAAGTCACCGCGGATGTACCCCAGAGCTGGAGAGTAACCCACCAGGCTCCCCAAGCAAAAAGTGCGACACAAGACGCCCCTAGATGCAAGCGCGCTGGGGAACTCCGGCCGGCTGCGGGCGTGGGCTCGGGGTACAGGGCGACTCCCCTACTCCGCGGCAGCGCGTTCTGCTCACCTGCTGTGTTGCGCTTCGCGGCGGCGCCGTCCGTCCAGGGAGGCTGCAGGAGCAATGGCAGCAGCAGCAGCAGCGGCGATGGCGGCCTGAGGCTCCTGCCAGGACTTCGGTGGCACATCGCTCCTCTGCTGTGACCTCTGCCTGGTTGGATTAGGTCCCTCCGGCGCCGGCGGCGACAGCTGTTGTAAGAGCAGCACTTAAGGTGGCAGCCGGGCGCTGCGGTGCAGAGGCCGGGACGATCTTAACTTTCTTCTGACTTTCGTCTTGCCCGCCTGTGCGCTTCACGTGGCCTTGGGAACCAACCTTCGCCCTGTTGTGCCCCAGGCTAGGAGGGGCGGGTCCTTTCCGTCAGGTCTGACCCTCCAGCCACCTGTGGGCCGGGCGGGGCAAGTTCTCCGCCGCGCTTTTGGGAAGTGCAGGGGCTGCGCTGCTTTCTCTGACTGCCCTTCTGCAGACTGGGGCTACGGAATCAGTTAGAGGTGGCCTTGGCCCCTGTGGCAGCGGATAAGGAAACCGAGGCAGCGACGGGTCGCATGCATCGCCGCAGGTCAGATGCTGTGGCCTTCCGTCTTCTCAGGTCCCTCATCCGTCAGGAACCAGGGCTTCTTTGTGACAGCCTCGCTGACCTCAGGAGCTCAACGCTGCCAGGTCTTGGCTTTGTCACTAGGGGCTCGAAGCAGATCTACCCCTGAACCCCTGAACCCCATGTCTGGGCAGGACTCGCTGGTGGTGACATTGTGAAGTTGGCCAAGGGTGCCCTAGGTGACATTGTGAAGTAGGCAAGACTGCAGGCTGACTGAGCGCATCTTTTGCTACTGGACCCAAGTCAAACTGTAGCCAGTTTGTAATCCCAGCGTTCTGGAGGCCGAGGCAGGAGGATTGCTAAAAGTCTGAGGACAGTTGTCTCCAAAAACCAAACCAAACAAAACAAAAAACCCCCCCAAACAAAGCAAACAAAAAACAGATAACAATGAAGAAGTATCTTTGTTAGAGGAAGAAATATATTTGTCACTGCTAGAAATGACACATGTGAATTATGAAATACGAATCACGATTTCGTTTGGTAGTTTGGTAAGATCCACTTAGTGGAGGGAGAAGCTGCGGGCATCATAGAGACTGTACTTAAAAAAGGAAGGTGAACTGAGCCGTTGGGTCCTGTGGCGCATGGCTGGTGAAGTCACCCCAGATATTCCAGGCATGTCTTTGTGTCCCACTCTGGGACCTCACTGACCCTTCTGATCCCAGGAGGCAAGTGTTCATAAGTAACTCTTTAAGGGTGCTCAATGGGAGCTGGGCTCACCCACCTGCTGATTTGCTAGCCAAATATTTATTGTTCAGTGTTCCGGGATAGAGCCCTATAGGACACTGTCCACAGAACAGCAATCTAGTCGAGGAAGTGATTAACTTGATTTGTATATGCAAATTAATTGGATTAGACTTCCTTAAACTCAGTACTGTTGAAATTCTGCCCAGTTATTTCCTTGGCGTGTGTGAGCACACGTGCATGTATGTGTGTGTCCTGTGCACTCTGAGGCCTTGCATGTGATCCCTGACGGTACTTACACGTGGTGGTGTCCAACATTCCCCAAGGTAAAACACTGCTTCTTGCTGACCACCATTAATGTAGGCTGTGGTACATTTTGACACATTAAAATTTGAGGTTTTAAACATCCAAAAAGAACAGGGACAGCAAACTCTAGGTGAGACAGTCCAAGGATATTGGTTTCAAAATTGTAACTGGAATAAATAGGGACCCACAGCCCTAGCAGGCTAACCTCAGTCACCCGTGATGGCTAACCTTAGCTGTCAACTTGACACATCTCAGAAAAAGCAGCTGAGGGGCTGCCTCCATCAAAATGGACAATAGGTATGTTGTGGGTCAAGTGCTCAGTACCATCTCTAAGCAGGGTGGGCCTGGGCTGCATAAAAAAGGTAACAGACTATGAGCCCTGAGGCAAGCCAGCAAGTGTCCCTCCTTGGTCTGTGCTCCAGACACTTGCCTCCGGGTTCCTGCCCTGCGTTTTCTTCAATGAAAGGCTGAGACCTGAAAAACACTCTTTCCGACTCAAGTCAATCTTGTATCCCGGCAGTCGGGGAGCAAACTAGAACTCATCCCTACCACGCTAATGAAAGAGACAAAGAGAGGGGGGTTCATTCAGCATGGTCACATTGGAAGATGAACGGAGGGACCCAGGTTCACCCTCAGGGTCCTGACATGAGCCTTGGGTATGCATGCCAAAGCAGTCCTGGTGATGGTGTGGTCCGGCCATCACTGAAACATTATTCCTTGGCTCCATTCTCTCCTGTAAATCCCCCAAACCACGTGGAAGCACAGGGATACAAAACCTACCCTTACCCCCCTAACCCTAACCCTGAGCCTGCCCCTGCCCCCACAGGGTGAGATTCTCAGAGAGATTCCAGCCTCTTGGAAAATGCTAGTTTCAGTAAAATGGAATTTGACAACACTCCCTGATCCTTTGAGAATTCTCTCCAAGAGAACACCACCAGCATGCGTCTCCCATTCCCAAGGTGTCAGTGGAAGTGCTTGGAGGGACAGTTGCCTCCTCCTCTTCAAAAAAAAAAAAAAGGGGTTCTTCCTCTGGCCCTGGGTGGGGTGGAGACCTGGCATTCATCTCTGCCCCACAGATTAGAACATTACATCCTGTTGTCCCCAGCTGTCTACTGCTGGCCTAGAGGCTGACCCGCCAGAAAAACCAACTTCCCAAAGAGGTTCTGAGGCGACGGGAGGAATAATATCCCCTTAGCGTCCAATCGAAGCCTTACCGGAATCACGCCCACTCTTCTGAATTCCAACGAAACAAAATAATGCGAAACTTTTCCTTTTCCCCTCTTTTTCTTCTTTTCTTCTGGACATCAGCCCGTGCTTTCCCTGACACCCCAGGCTTTCTAACTCTGTCTAAAGTCATTCAATCCCCATGCCTTAATTGCTGAGCACACTGGCCTTGGATTTACAAAGGCAATCGCTTCTACTTGAAGATTTAGAGCTTCCTTGCCCACCCTCTCCTGATATTTTTTTTCCAAACTCTAAAGAAAACAACCAAAATCAAAAACAAAGAACGCCAAACAAATAAAAACACTCTTTATTCTGAGCCCGTTTTTAATTTATTTTTTTAATTTTTATTTTTCCCCCAAAGTCTAGGGCATAACATTTCCTAGAAGTTGCTTTTGTTTTTTAGATTTTTCTCAAAAGCTATATTTATTGAGAAAGGTATCAGAGGGTAACCCTCAGGAACTGGTTTTCTCCTCGAGCCATCTAGGAACCAGAGATCGAACTGAGGTGATTAGACTTGGCATGTTTGACCGTCCTTACAGCCCTGTATGAGCCCCACTAGATTAACTGGCAATTTGGCATAGCCTAGAATCACCCGAAAAAAAAGAGTCTTAGCTGAGGAATTTTCTTTACCAGGTTGGTCTGTGGAAATGTCTATGAGGGACTGTCTTGTGAGTTGATAGGGGAGGGTTCTGGGGTAGACAAGCATAAGACCCAAGTTGAGTCTTACTATTCGAGGCTCCCATGAATGAGACGAGAGACCCGGGGATCTATGCAAAAGCAAGAGATTTATTAGTTCAGTGCACTGGGGTGGCCTACATCTGGAGGAGAGGTGACCCCAAGCTATCCATCGGTACAGTTTTTATACACCTAGTATCGGGTGGGCTACAGCGATAGTGACCAGGCATGCAAGCATTGTGGGTTTAGTTGACTTTCAAACGATTGGCTGCTGCCAATGTGGGTTGCATCTCGGGACCTATGCCCTACATTCCAGGGCTGCCCAGATAAGACACTTCTCCCTGGGAAGGAGCAGAGCTTGGCGCCTGCCTGGGTCATGTATCAAGGTTCTTCCCCTGTATTCCTGGGGCTGCCCAGATAAGGTTGAAGCACTCCTTACCAGAGGGCCAGGAACCAAAAAAGCCCTCAGTGGGAGAGGGGGAGCTGTAAGAACCTCAGTGGGAGGGGAAAGCTGTAAGGAGGGTGTGGGACTGTAAAAGCCCTTAGGGTCCCTCACAAGGAAGCTAAGGAGAGGCCCTCGTGAGCCACCAAGCATTGTTCCACCATGGCTGTTGCTTCCATGAGACCCTGCCTTCTCATAGTGATGGATTGTGACCCGGAAGTGAAAGCCCAATAAAATTTCTCTTCCTCAGGCTTGCTTAGAGTCAGAGTGTTTTTATCAGTCACAGAAAGAGACTTAAAACTGAAAGACCCCCCTCCTGCTTTAGCTGCAGTAATGCCATTTCGTGCTAGGCCCAGAGCAGTCAGGGATAAAAAAAATAATAATAATACTACTGAAATAAAAGTGAGCCAGAGGACAGCTCAGTCTTTGTCAGAACAAAAATATCTGCAGTTGACCACCTGGACCAAGGCAAGGACATCCTGCCACACATGTTAAAGCAAGGACAAAAAAAAACAACTCCCTGTCCCAAAGGAGGGGCCAAGGCCGCCCTCCTCTTCCGATAACTTGGGTCTGTAAGGCTGTGCAGACTAGGTCAGGGTCCCAGGTGGCCAAGCAAGATATCGGTGGGCGGCCAGCTGGCGATAGACAAAGAAAAGAAGACATTCAGACAAGTCCAACTTTCAGATAAGCTGCAGCCCCCGACTAGAACCAAGAGTTGTGTCCTTGGAGCCATGTCCTTGGGCTCACTCCCTGGCCACATTTAAACTAACCAATTAAAGCCCTGTTCCTATGCTTCTGCTTCTGTACCTTGCTTCTGCCCCCCAAGCCCTATAAAAAGGGGACTGCCCCTTTGTCCGGCGCGCAAGTCCTCCGAGAGACTGTGCGCCCACCGGTACCTGTGTATCTAAATAAACCTCTTGCTACTTGCATCCGAAGTGAGTGGTCTCGCTGTTCCTTGGGACGGGTCTCTTCAGACGGAAGATACCCTCCGGGGGTCTTTCAAAACAAAGCCAAGTTCTCAGGCCTCTGCCTAGTCCACATTCTTCTCCTTCTCCTTGATCTCTCTGTCTTCCTTTGGGAGGGAAAGGGGATCTTAGCCTTGACTGAGCACTGGGGTAGGTATGTGTCTAAAGAATCCTTCTCTTGACTCAGTGGCTTCTAGCGGGATGTGGTTTGGCTCACTGCTGTCAGGAGTTGCGAGTTATCTGTTGCCACTACCTGTAGCCTCAAGGAAAGATCCCCACATACTTTGTGCATCGTTGAGGGTGGTGCAAGCCATTGGGTGATAACCAGCTCCAGAGACACAACAGAAGTTTATTATTCTACCAGTCTAGTGTGGGAGTTCCTCACTAGTAACTGACTTTCCTCCATGAAGGCATTCAGGTGTCTGGCCCCATCTTCTGGCTTCTACCCCCAAAGGCAGATGTTCCCAAACATGTTGTTGTTGTTTGTAGACAGACTTGGAGTCTCAACAAAATATAGCAAAGGCTTAAAATCAAAGGAAATGCCTAATTTTTTCAAAAGTATTTTTATTTTTACTCATGCGTTTGTGAGTGCCCATAGTGGCCAGAAAGCACCCAGGAAACTTCCTGATGTGGATGCTGGGAAGTGGCCTCAGGTCTTCAGGAAGAGAAGCATGTGCTCTGACCACTGAGCCATCTCTCCAGTCCCTTGGTCCCTAATGCTAGTCACTCACCTCTGTTTTTCTGTTTAGAGTATCCAAAGGGTATCAATCAATTACACATGATGTCAGATGTTGGGGAAGAGTGTGGCCCAAAGGCCTTTGGAATCTTTTCTTTCAACCACAGACGAGGCAGAGGGGGGTCATGGGAAACCATACCTGTTCCTCAGTCACTTCTGTTCCCCTGAATTGACAAGAGCCAGGCCTACAGTCAGGCAGTACAGCTCTGAGCTGAGATACCACCGATCACCACAGAGACAGCACACAGCTATGGCTTATTGGTAGAGAGTTTGGTACCCAGTGGGCATCCCATTAAGGCCTTAGGCTCTTTCCCAGACTCCTCTGAACTCTCGGTAGTGGCAGGGGGGACTTATGACATTCTTACCTCTTCTGCATCCATTCATCTTGTGTGAGATCACCCCCCAGCTCATGTGCCCCTTGCCCACTGCCTTGCACACATGGGACTTGTGGCTGCTCTACAAGATCTGCATGTTTGTTCATGGGCTACAGTGTGGGAGTTGGAGTATCATGTCCTGGTAACTCAAAACCGGTCTGGCATCTGCTTACTAAACATCTTCACACCCCGAACCACCCTTCAGAGGGTGGCCCCACCCCAACAAAGCCTGACACTGGTATTTCTCTTAGCAGATTTTCAGATGTGTTCTTTCCTCTGTGCCCAGGAGCTGATCCCGTGTTATATGCAGTTATATGCAATGTTCCTGAGGTTATTTCTCCAACTGGGAAATGTTGAAGTTTGTTTAGTTACTATGTGTCGAAAGGATACATTTTATACCGGAAAGTCTAGGCCTAAGGTGACTTAGCTTTTGTTGTGTAAACCTTGTTCCTTGATAGTTAAAACTATTGGTTAAATAAAATTGGCTATAGCCAGTTACTGGAGGGATTAGAAGTAGGTGGGTCTGGAATGGCTGGCCTAGTTGGGAGAGGGGACAAAAAGAGGAAGAAAGTCAGGAGAGGAAGCTGCCATGTAAAGAGATATATGATGAACAGCAAGAATCTGGAGTACACCACGGAGGAGGTAGCCAGGTCAGCAGTTGGAAGGTTAGGTTAGGGGTTACCCCTCTTCACCCCCCAGCAATTGTCAAAGCCAAATAAAATAGCCATAGTCTTGAGTCTCATTTATTTGTACGCCAGTTGGGGATAAGTTTAAATTGGTTCTACTACATTTAATGGGCCAATTCAAGCCAGATAAGATTCGATTAAAGGCAGGTTTGTTGGGAGGCAAGTTCACTGTCCCCCAAGGATTGAAATCAGGGAGTTGCCATGGAGGGGTGCAGGAAGGAAGGACACACACAGGCTGGTGTGTCAGATAGGGACTGAGGGGTGTTAGGAGAACCTGGTCTGCTTTCATATGTAAAATATGCACCTCAGTCTCTTGTCCCTGAGTCCTAAACCAGTGTCCTTCCTCACTGTGCCCTGTGCTGATTGTCTGTGTTGTCCCACTTTCTAAAGCAAGGTTTTGAGTATTTCAAAAACAATTTTCCTTATTCCAAAGTAAGCTTTTTAATGGCTTTTGAAAACAAAAGCCACAAAATGTCTAATTTCCCACTACAGTTATTTTTCTCCTCCCTTGAGCAATAGTAACTCTTAGAATAGTTTTTGTGGTAGAAGATTTACTAGGTTAAATTATATATGTGTGTGTGAGAGAGACAGACAGACAGAGACAGACTGTTGTATGTTATAAAAGAAAGAAAGTAAGCCAGGAATATGTTTGATAGAGTCAGGTATGGTAAGGAGGGAGGGTGGCTCTGCGGTCAGGCTAAGGCATCCTTCCCTGAGGTACCAGCCATATAATGTAGAATAGAGTTGATTTAAAGCATGGAGAGGGGAGTTAAGAAGGGAGTAGAGACAGAGCAAGACAGAAGGAGAGAAAGATGGGGGGTGGGAGGGGGGAGAATATGCCATAGGCCATACATGGAGGCCAGAGAGAACTTCTATAGGGTCATCTCTTTTCTTCAACCATTATATGGTATACATAAGTCACAGAACTTATGGAATGTTTCTATATATTAAGGGGATTTATTGGAATGGCTTGCAGTTCTGCAATCCAACTAGCCCAACAATGGCCAGCCATGAATGGGAAATCCAAGAATCTAATAGTTTACCAGTCCCACAAGGCTAGCTGTCTCGACTGGCCTTCTGTATAAACTGGAATTCTGAAGAAATAGGCTCCAACAGATCTGCTGGCAAGTAGGTACAAGCAGAAGACTGAGTGTCCTTATGTAAATCTCCAGCAGAAGGTGGGGCCCGGATTAAAGGTGCGTATCACCATGCCTGGATTTGGAATTTGCTCTGTCCCTGGCTGTCCTTGAACTCAGAGATCTGCTTGCCTCTGTCTCCTGGGATTAAAGGCTGGTTCTACCGTAGATTGTCCTGAAGCTGTTTGTATTTTAATGTTAATTCCACTTCCTCAAGTAGGGCTGCCAAGAGGTGGCTTCCTCTGAACCTGCCCATTTTAATTAATAAAATAAAGGAAAGCCAGTGACTGGGTGGGGTGAGGGGGTGGAGAGGGCGAAGAGGTCTGAGGAGGTCAGAGGAGGAGGAGGAGAGATGGTGGCAAGATGGAGGTTCCCAAGGACCAGCTGGACCCAGGTGGTATTGATTGGCATTAAATAGCTGTGAACATCAAGGATTTTACAGGTCTTATATCTCATATAGAAGGGCGGTTTGTATCTTTGTCTATTTGATATAATTTTGTTGTGCAGAGGGTTTGTGGATTGAGAGTTGAATATATAAACCTGTATGAAAAGTTACTGGGCTGTAGAGTTGTGTTTGTGGGATTTTGGGTATAGAAACACCCTGCCACAGAGGCGGAGAACAGACCGTAGTAAACCGCCAAGGGAAGGGAGTTGTGAGAACAGAGTGAAATCCGGGTGGCGGCTTGGACCGGTTGCACGAGGCTCCGTATCAGAGTCAGGCCTGAGGAGTGAGACCTCAGGGCTGGTAAAGAGATAAAATTATTATAATATTTAATATTTACTACAACATTCTACCTTGAAAGCATCTAAGAATTTTATGGCTACCACGCCTCAAAATCTGGATCAAAATCATGTCAAGATCCAGGTCAGAAGCCTGTGTCTTCCAGCCTCAAGATCTGGATCTGAGGTTGAGCCTCCATTTCTAGATTGTAGTTCATTCCAGATGAAGTCAGGCTGACAACCAGGAATAGCTATCACATATGGGTTCTACAAATAGACCCCAGGCCACCAGACTTGCCAAGCAAGGGTCTTTACTAGTCGAGCCATCCACTAGCATAAGCATGTTTGGGGAACAAAGGGGTGCAGGGCCCTATTCAGACTAAGGGCTAACTACTCTCACTTCATTCACTGTCACGGAGTTTCTTGCCTTTCTGTTCTTTTTGCCTCTCTGTGTAGGTGGGGTTCGCAGTTAGACCTACCATTGGTTTATAGGTGTCACAGCTTTGAGTCTGACTTACTGTAGAAACGCAGTACGAAGGAGCATCCCCGAGAAGTCCAGGGCTTGGATTGATGCCTGCTGGTGGTGCAGGTCTTCTGCACGCACACCCTAGGGTCTCTGATGCTTGTGCTAGCCCTGCATGTGTGCTACCTCCCACTGCAATGAAGCCTGCAGGTGTCCTGCAAATTGGGTACATACATGCAGGGATGCCATTGCTCAGTGAAGCCTGTGACGTGGGGGTCGAGAATGTGGTGACCACAGCAAGAAAGACTAAGAAGGAGGCTTTTGGGACCGTCGGATACCAAGTGGGCAAGGCTGGGTGTGGTTATTCATTTGTCAATTGGTTAATTATTTTGCTCATTTATTTTGATCAAAGCAAAAGTCCGCAGTGTCATATCCTGTTATGTATCCTTGTTCCCAGCCTCACCTCCAAAGAGGCTGAGGACTTACTGCCCAATATTTCGAGGGCCAGCCGAGAGTATATCTTCATAACATGAAGATATACATACACATGTACATAAACACATATGTGCATACATATACACATATATACATATACACATGCACATACTACACACATATACACACTCATATATACACATACATACACACACATATATATACACAGATATACAGAAACACATACATACACACACATATATATACACATATATACAGATACACATACACACATATGTACACATATACACACCCATGCACACAAATCACAAATATACACACATATACATACACACAGAAGGGAAGGGGAAGGAGGGAGAGAGAGAGAGAGAGAGAGAGAACTTGTTTCTTCACTGTTCCTCTAAGCCTCTTTCTGCATCTCTTTCCTAAGGTGGATGGCAACATCCTTGGAGCTGCATCGGCTTCCTCTCTTTGCTTCACATCTGGTACTTATCTTCATTGTACAAGGTGTGCAAGCAACAAGTCAAAATTCACAAGTACTAGTGGTATTTAACTTTGACTGTACACGCAAAATATTTCTGCTGAATACCCATGCCTTATTTTTATTTTCATCTTCAGAGTTAGGCTCAAACTGTGGTGGCCTTGTGTTTACTTGGCCAGTCTCTCTCTTTCTCTCTGACCTCTCAACACCACCCACCCATTTGTGTGTGTATGCTTTAAGATTTCTATTACACGTATGTGCACGTATGGGGTACCGGTGACTGACTGAAGGCTGGTGCATCGTATCCCTGGAAACTGGACTCACAGGTGGTTGTGAGCCACGTGGTGTGGGTGCCTGGACTTCAGTCCTCTGCAAGAGCAGTGTGAGCCGTTAACCACTGAACCATCGCTCCAGGCCATCATTAGGTTCTGGAGACAGGTCCTGGAGCTTGCCAGCTAGGGTTGGCTGGCTGGCCAGTGCACCCTGGGAGCTACCTCCTGAGCACCTGAGGTCACAAGCAGTGCCACCCACCTGGATTGATTCCACCTAAATTCTGGGAATCAGACTTCATTATTTAGTGTGTGGGTATATATGGGGGAAGGAAGATTTGCAGGAATCTGCTCTCCCAGGGCCTCGTGGAGGCTGGCAAGGGCTGTACCACTCATCTGCACCCCAATCTTTCACACTGTTTTAAGGGGCCAGCTTTTAATTAGCTCTGTTCACTGGCTTCCTTCTCTCGTGTCCAGAACCTCCCGCCTAAGCCTGAGGCTCCCTTTGGAACTCTCTCCTCTTATCTTCTCTCTCCACAGAGGAGATGGCTCCAACTCCTGCAGAGGAATCTGATTCCCAGAACCCGTGCAGGGTGGTGCCTCAGAGCAGCCTACAACTCCAGCTCCAGGGGCTCTGACTCCGTTTGTTTCTGAGCATACACACATGCACGCACACACTCATACACGCATGCACTCACACAGGCACGCATGCACACATACACGCATGCAACGGGGAGGGGAGAATAAAGAGGAAGAGAAAGAGAGAGGAAATGAGAGATGGGGGAACTGAGAGAGGAGAGAGTAAAAGTTAGAATTGGTCTCCACTCAAAGAAAATATAAATTGTGAACATTCCAGAAGAAAGAGTGCGGAAATACCATCAGTTGAGTATTAAATGTCAAATTGTTTTTCACTTCTGTGTTAGAAAATTCAAGAATATGGAGTATCATCCTAAGATTATATATATATATATATTATATATATATACATATACATATATATATTTCTTTTATTTACATGTATGAATGTTTTGCCTGAATGTGTAGCTATGCATTCCATGTGTGCCTGATACCTGTAGAGGTCAAAGGAGGGCCTTTGATCCCTTAGAACTAGTTTTACAGGTGTTTGGGAGCCATTATGTGGGTGCTGAGAACTAAATACGGGTCACCTGGAGAAGCAGCCAGTGCTTTTAGCTACTGATCCATCTCTCCGGCCCCGTCCGTCCTCAGACTTTTTGAGGGAAAAAGTTGACCATGACATTTTGGGCACAGTTAATTTTCAGCTCAAGCATGTAAGTGAATTTTTAAAAAACCACAGGAGACATAACTTGGAGGAATCACTTTTGAAAGAATTATTTCTGTGCGTGCCAACTGGCCGACTGGCTCACATTAAGGTGTGACTCGTATCGAAGCAGTAAAGAGAAAAAGCCCATCAGTCTCTTCTGGGGCCTTGCCCAGGAACACAGGAGGACTTCTCAGGTGGCTTCGGCCACTGACGCACAGCATTTCTTCCCATCAAGGCTGAACCACCTTTGCTAGGTGGTGCCGGCACACTCCACAAGCTCTTCTCTCTACAGCCTGGCTCCCGCCAGGTCTCACAAGGTAACTCGGATGGATCGTTAGCAAGAATTACATAACAGGAGCGGGGTTACACAAAAGCCATAGTGGCCATTTTCATTGCTAAATAAATTGAGCAATGATTGTGTGCATCCTGGCAACTCGAAATGAATAATGGCTTGTGCATTTTAAAAATTACCTATGAGGGGGCTGGAGGGCTCTTCTAGAAGGCCCAGGTTCAGTTCCCAGCACCCACATGGCAGCCCACAACTGTCTGTAACTCCAGTTCCTGAGGACCCGACACCTTCACATAGACATGTATGCAGGCAAAATGCCAATGCACACAAAATTTTGAAAATTTGATTTAGCTACACTCAGAAAGGCAGAGGAGGGCCTTTAATCACTTCTGAGCTACCCGCAGAATTCTAAAACTTAGGGCGCATTCCAAGAGGCTACAGATACTATTAACCGAAGGTCAGAAAGAAGAGGCAGACCCCAGGACCCCAGGTGCAGAAACAGGAGGTAAGATATTGACTGGGTTTGTCTCAACAAAACTTCAAGGAGGCTTAGTTACGGTCTTAAACTTTCCATGAGCCCGTGAGTTAGTAACAAACGGTGAATGTTAAGCCAGATAATTGCTTATAGTGTATATGCATGTAGGCATTTTTTGTTATAACAATTTATGACTGGCTTTATGATGTGCAAACTTGCAGTGAGATGTGTGTGTGTGTGTGTGTGTGTGTGTGTGTGTGTGTGTGTGTGTTTGTATGTAAAACCATGTGAACTTTAGAGTCCTATAAACACTGAGACCAAAGGGCAGAGATAAGTCCCCCTCCCCTTTTCTCAACTTTGAGAAACATAGTTTTCTGCTCAAAGCTTTACCTCCCACTGTGTCAATCTGAGGTGCTACCCTTGTCCCACCCTCCCACCTCCCCACTCCGCAACCCCAACCCCCCCTCCCCTGCAGCTGCCAGCCCCAGGCAACTCAACAGGCAGGTCAGCTACTGAAGTAGAGCACCTTACACCCAGGGCAGATAGCAAATGGTCCATGGCCTAGTTTCTGAGTGGAGATAAAATGGGATATGAAAATTGATTCTTCAATCATCATTGTCATCATTTACAGGTTTTGGTTTACTTTGAACTCAAGATCTTGATTTAACCCCCAAACAGCCCTCTGCCTTTCTGCGTGTAGCTAAATCAAAGCAGGAAGTTTATTCTCTAACCCCTCAACCACAGGCCAAGTTTCATGCCTGGACATTTTGGCATGTTTAAGAGGATGAAGGTAGAGTTTCGCCTTGGGATGCTCTCTGTGTGCCTCCCAGTCTCCTTGTTTGACATTGTCATATGTGTCCGCCCTCAGCCTACTAGGGAAGGGAATGATCTCCGGAAACTTTTGACAGCAGAAGCTCCCCTGCACCCCTTCACTGGCTAACCAGCCTTCTCAGCCCGGCACAGCCAGTGTGACCTCCGAGCAATGGAAGGACAGTGGCAGAGGCACTTGCCCCTCCCTGCTGTCTCTCTTTCTCCTTCTCTTGAACCCTCTGGGCCAGAGACATTCGAGGATACAGTCGTCCTCTTTTATATTTGTTTTAGATTTGAGGTTTTTTTTTATTATTTTAGATTATGTGTCTGCCTGTGTGTCTCTGTGTGGGTGTGTACAGGTAAGTGCCAGAGGCATCAGGTCCCTCTGCAGGTAGAGTTATGGGAGCCTCTTAACATGGGTGCTAGGAACTGAACTCTGGTCCCCTGTAGGAGCAGGGTGCTCCTCGTCCCCAGCTGGTCCATCTCTCCAGCTCCTGAATGCCCCTTTTGATTTCCTTCCTTTCATTCTGCCGAGGGAAACATGGTTAAGTCTGTGGCTTGGGGTAAAATTATACCATTTTGAAATTTTGTTTTGCCACTAACCACAAAGCTCTTGACAGTTCCGTTCCATTGTTTTCTCTCTAGCTAACAATCATGGTGACAGTCTCTAGATCACAGGTTTTCTGTTCTGTTTAGCTTAGCTGTTTTGGTTTTCAGAGACATGGTCTCACTCTGTAGCCCAAGCTCTCTATGAACTCATGAAGTCAAAGCTTGGTGTCATACTCTTGACCATCCTCCTGCCTCAGCATTCCCTCTTTGAAGGATGCCTGTGTGATGTTTCAGTGCTGCCTGACCCAGCTGTGAAGCCACAGCTAAACTGTCCCATTTCCTCTTTGTGGGCAGTTTGCTAAGTTCCTCACGCCAGTCACTTTCCTTGTCAGGGTCAGATTCTGGATCTCATGGCCTCCCTTGACTCAGGACATCCAGTTCATCTCGTCAGAAGTGTTGACATCCAAGGTTTTTTTTGGGTTTTTTTTGTTTTGTTTTTATTATTATTATTATTATTATTTGTTTTTGTCTTTGTTGTTGTTGTTTTTTCCTTAGCCTGTAAAATGGTTGCAAATACCCAGGTAGTCCAACACTGACTTAAACATCTCACATGTACATGTTAGGCTCACTCTTCCCCTAAGGTGCAAGGTCATCTGCAAATGCAAATGCAGCCTCCGGTGGCTTTGCACTCCCTTAGGAGGCTCTTACAGAACCAAAGGGGTGCCTCCGGGAAATGGCTCAGCCAGCGTTGGTTGTGTCCGGGGATCTCAGCTCAACCCAGGTTTCTTTCTCAAGCTCTTTCCTGCCACTAAAGTCTGCAAGCTCTGGAGCAAAAGCCAAAAACACATCCTTGTGTCCCTAAGCTGTGCTTGTCCTTTGTCCCTTATCCCAGCTAGGGAATAAGTAATGGCTACAGCAAAGTTGACACTGGACAGACTCCTCAGCCTTACTTCCCTTCCTTCCCAGTGCTGGGACTTCGGACATGTCCCATCATCACACGCCCGGCTTGTGAGAACCCCACCTTATCATGGGAGACTTGAGTCCTAAGCCACATTGGAAGAAAGCCCATGTGTGGTGAAGAGCCCTGCTGTTAAGGTCTTAGTTCCCTGAGACTGGATGGCTTTCTGAGCTCAGCTACTAAATGCAGGACTCCCTTGCTCGTCCTGGCGTCCTTGTCTCTGCCTGGCTTTATCTGCAGAGTCTCTTGAAGTCAGGGGTGGCTGGTCTTGACTGAAAGAGCGCCCCTCAAGGCTGTACTGCTCAGCACATAAGCCCTGCTATGGCGTTCCACCCATATGAAAATTAGGTGCTGTAATGTGTCCCATCAGCCCTTCCTGCCCACATGGTGTCATGGCCAACTAGCTCTCTCCACTATACCCCTAAAAATGCCCTATATACCCTTTCCCCAGAAATTGTCTTGCTGCAGCGGTCCCCAGAGGTCCTTCAACCATCCTTACAGCCAACTGATCTCTGCTGCCCACCTCTGCTCCCTTGGGATGGTGGCCCACAGTCTCAGAGAAGGGAGGGCCACAGTAGACCCATCAGTGTCAACAATGTGGAAAATATTCATCTATTAATATACCAAATATTTTCTCCCCTTTCAATAGGTCTGCTTTTTTTTTAAACAGAGGATAAAGACTAGGGATCAGGTCAGGGATAGAGCACCTGTTTTCTATGAACAAAACCCTGGGTTTGGTTTAAGCACCACAACATATGTTTATTATCCATGTACACTTGTACATACATATAGATAATACCATTGTTGCATGTAAAAGTTAACAGTTAATATTGAGTACCTAGTCAGTTTATGAATTTCTCCATTTATCAGGCAGATTTTTTTTTTTATTTCATTTATTTGGATCAGGATCCAAGCAGAGTACATATTGCTGCTTATTAACATGTGTCTTAAGTCATTCCAGCCTATCAACTCTGTTTCCTCGTTCTTCATTTCTTGGACTGTTTATTTGTTGAGGACACCAGATTGCTGTCCTGTAAGCTTGATACTCTGAGTTTTGCTGAATGGGTTTGTTTTCTTTTAAACAGCACTGTTGAGTTGTACTTGGGCTACAGGAAGCTCTCCACATTAAAATATAAGTTGGGGTGTTTTGGCAGGCTCATTGTTGTTGTAGCCAAATAAAGAATCTATTATAATTGAGGATTTGTTGTTGTTGTTGTTTGTTTGTTTTTGACGGGGAGTGGGGGACAGTTCTCAGTATTTAACTCAGGCATGTCCCCAAATTGTGATCCTTCTGCCTCAACCTTGCAGATGTGTATCACCAGATCTCGCTCACCTGTGTCTGGACTCAGTTTCTCTTGGCAATTTTTCTATTCCACTGTTCTCGCTCTCCTGTCCTGAGTGGCAAATCTGTTTTCTGTTGGAGCCTGTATCTGCAGTTTCTAGAATTTTCTGTTTTCACCTGGTCAAATCTGTGAGGCTTAATCATGTCCTATCAGAGCTTATTGCTGAACGATGTCTCATCATGTGTGTGTGTTTTATGTTGATATTGTTGCTGGCCTCAAACTTGCAGCAATCTTCTTGACCCTTCCTCTCCAACTCTGGGATTGCCGGCCTGTACCACCATTGTGGTAGAACCATTTACCCGACTCATGAATGTTTGGATTGTTTCCAGTGTTTGGCTGTTACAATTAAGGGTTCTCTGAATATGCATGCCTAAGACATTGCATGAACATTAGGAAAATGCTGTCGTGTGGAATGGATGAGTTATATGATGAATATGTTGAACCTTTAAAGACTCTGTCAACTCATTCTGTGAAGAGGTTGAACACTTCTTCCAGCAGGCATGCGTTTTACTGCCTATAGGTTCTTGCCTATAGTCTATGTCAAATTTTAGCCATTCTTTATTAATAGTTACTTAGTTACATTTTATTGTTGTTTAAATCTGAATTTCTGTAATGATAAATACTGCCAAGCTTTTTGGTTTTTTTTGTTTTGTTTTGTTTTGAGACAAGGTCTTACCATGTATCCCTGGCTGGCCTGAAACTTTCTCCGCACGTAGACCAGGTCGACCTTGTACTCTGTCTTGTTGACCTTTCTATTGATGTAAAGACACCAATGACATTTCAAATGCACTCTTTTCACTTTGTGCTTGGGGCTCAAGATGTGAGCATCCAATGCTGTTCTAGCCTACCACCCACTGCCCACTGCCCACCGCCTCGGTTCTAATCCTCCGGAGTGATGCAGTCTAACATGATAGGGAAGGCATCAGAACAGGCAGGAAGATCATGGCATCAGGACCAGAAAGATGGCTGCTCTTATGTCACATGACCTATGAGAAGGGGAAGAAGGCCTGGTTTGGATTGGAGAGTAGAAAGTAGAGGGAGGTTATATGTCCTCAAACCCATCCCAAGTGATGTATTCCCTCCAGCCATGTTCTACCGCCTCAAGTTTCACAGTCTCCCCAAACTGCACCACCATCTGTGGGCCACTTGTGAATACCTGAACCGATGGGGGACGTCCCTCATTGCAGCCAGGAAGCCTCCCCTTTAGTCCATTGGACATATCATCCCTTCTCCCCTGATCTGCAAGGAAAGTTCCCTCAATACCTTTGGAGGCTCCTCCAGCTCTGTGTAAGACAACGGCGATTTTCTTCTACTGCTTTAAGACTTCCGCCTTTGATTTTCAGTGCTTTGTTATAGGAGATTTGGGTGCAGATTTCTTTGGGTTGATCTTAATGGGTGTTCTCTGACTTTCTTGATCTGGGTGTTGGCCAGTTCCATTCCCAGAGAAGAAAATTATTACCTTTATGTCCTTTATTACATGTTGTTCTTTCTCTCCTTCTGAGACTGTACTAGATAATCTTTGCATTTCGTGGAATCCTCAGCTTTTCTCACTTTTAAAATTTCTTTTTCATTTTTGCGTCTCTGATGGCATAATTTCAAATAATCTACCTTTGGCTTTACCAATTCTTTCTCCAGCTCCCTCTGGTCTCTTTCTGAAACTTTCTATCTAAATTTAGTTTGGTTAGTATATCTTTCAGTTTCAAGTTTCCTGCTGTTTTATTATTATTATCATTATTATTATTATTATTATTATTATTATTATTATTATTATTAATCAATAGGGATTTTTCAATGCAGGTTTCGAGATGTGAGATTTCTGGTTCAAAAGGTAAACATGTGTGTAGTTTAGCTATGCCAGCTTCTCTAATGGGTGCCCACTATGCCACAGCTCTGTGTAGGACCCCTCGCCCAGCACCAAGTGTGACAGTGCCTGCTTCCTTAGGTCTTGACTAGAAACCACATGCTGATCTCGTGGGCAAGGGTGGGCATTTCACTGTTGCTTTAGCTTGTTTCCGTAGCAGTGAACTTGAACATTCCTTCATATGCTTGAGAGCCATTTTATATGATTCTTTTTAACTGTTCAGAGCTTTCTGTACACTTTTCTACTGGTTCTCATTAGTTCCTGAAGTTGCAAGGTTTTTTATGAGTGGAGGATGCTAGCTAGGTCTTTGTGATGAAAGTAAAAAAAAAAAAAAAAAAATTAAAACAAGTTTGCAGTGGAAAGGATTTAACTCAGTGGCAAAGTATCTGCCATAGCAGGGCTTTGGAGTCAAACACACACATGCACACACACACACACACACACACACACACACACACACACAGCTTGCCCTTGTCTTTTAGCTCATTTTAATTTTATTGCTTCTTAAAAGATTCCAGGGCTGGAGAGATGTCTCAGCAGTTAAGAGCACTAACTGTTCTTCCTGAGGTACTGAGTTCAAATCCCAGAAACCACATGAAGGTTCACAGCCATCTGTAATGGGATCCAATGCCCTCTTCTGGTGTGTCTGAAGACAGCTACAGTGTACTTATAGACATTAAATAAGTAATTTTAAAAAAGATTCTAAGTATAGTCACATTCTTAGTTAGGTTGCTTTTTTTATAGTCCTCCTTACCAGGAAGAATTGTGCACACATACATGATCACACTTCAACTTTATTGCCTCCAGAGTTTGGTAATTTTAAAGTTTCTCTTCACACCCCTGCTAAGCAGGCCTGCACCCAGGTTTGATTTCAATATTTACATAACTTCTTTCTTTACTTTTATAGTCCTGATGCCGTTGAAGCTTTTATTCATTGATTCATCTTATTATTTTATTCATTTGAGATGTGGTCCTGCTCTGTAACCAGGCTGGCCTCAAATTCAAAGTCCTTCTGCCTCAGTCTTCCCGGGGCTGGGACTCAGAGGTGTGTGGTGTGCAACAGTGTGCCCTGCTGAAGTTTATTCTTATGAGTGAGGAATGCAACTCTATCTTTTCCAAACAGCAGATTTCGGCATATTTACTACAAAAGTTCATTGTTGCCAGAGTGACTTGGAACACCATCTTCATAATGCATTTATGCATATGCTTAGCTGAATCTACTTCTTTTCCGGCCAGGACATATCCGCCATGTTGTTTTAGAGATGGAAGTTTCACGATATATATTAATATTTGTCCTTGGTTTTGTTGGCATTTGTGTCTTCCTGTCTGCCCTTGCATATTTACACCTTAAGAAACCCTGTCTATTCTGTAAGAGTTCGGTTGGTATTTTATTGATCATGCTCATTTTATAAATCAGTTTAAGGGGCCTAACATCCATTTCTTTACTTGTTTATTTGGAGACCAGGTGTCACCGTGCAGCCTGGGCTAGCCTGGCACTCCCTGTGGAGACGATCCTGAATGATTGGAGTACCGGCACCTACCAACACTCGCAGGCCAGAGTCTAGCGGCTTTGTCCTGAAGAATCTTGTTACCGCTGAACACAGTCCCTAAGAATGCATTTCCTGTTTCAAAGGCAAGTCATGGCATAGCGTTCATCAACAAGACTCTTAATGCCGAGCATGTGTCAGAGGTCTCACTGACCAGTGCAGAAAAGATAATTCACAAAGTAATTCTAGATTTCTATGAGATGTGTAAATAAACAAAATCACACACGTCACAGATGTGTTTCCACTAAAGTTAAAAATGCAAACATCAACTCACCGGGCCTTCTATTTGCGACATTAATTTGGGTAAGGTTTGCTATGTTTCTATTTTACATCTATGCCCTCAGTTTGTTTTGTAAACTGACTTCTTTGTACCGAAATAGCTCATTTTGAAAAAGACATAACTGACATTATCTAGTTCCCAGGGCTTGGTCAGGACCTCTGGGCATCACAGCAGGCCTATGGAGACCTCACAACTGTTAATGTAACCCAGCTCTCCTTGTTGGTCTTTCTTACATAACACAAGCTAGAGTTATCTTGGAAGGAGATGCTCTGAGAATACGCCCACATGTCTGTTGGTGAGACTGTAGTGAGGTTTTATTATTAATGATTGATGTGAGGGAGCAGCCCATGGATACCACCCCTGGGTAGGTGGTCCTGAGTTGTATAAGAAAGTAGGCTGATCAAGTTATGAGGAACAAGCTAGTAAGCAATACTCCTCCATGACCTCTGCTTTAGTTCCTGCTTCCTGGTTCCTGTCTTGAGTTCCTGTTGCCCTTCTTGGTGTTAGAGTACGGCCTAGAAGCACAAGATAAAATAAACCTCTTTGTCTCCAAGTTGCTGTTGGTCATGGTGCTATATCATAGCAACAGAAAACACTAAGACTCCAGTCAGCAAAATACACAGGTGACTCCAGCTAGAAGCTCTGTCTGCTGCCCCTAGCAGCTCACTGATGGAGAAAAAGCAACTCTGCCATCCTGTGAAGTTTCCCTGCTCAGCCCACCCTCACTTCCTTACAGCTGTCTTCAGTTTTGGAACTTCCCTTCTCACTGGTTTTGTTCTGAGTCGGCAGCCCATCTCCCACTTCAAAGAGAAAACAGAAGTTGTAGTGTGGGAACCCCCCTCAACTTCCTTTAAGAATCACAGACAACCGCTGAGATTTTCACTTAGCCTTTTTCCACTACTGCAAAGTGTTTTCCCTCCATCATCTGGTCCCGTCCTTTCTCCTGCTTTCTGGTCCTTGCAGCTTCTTTCCCTCATTCTTCTCATGACTGAGCCTTAGGCTCTCAGGTCTAGCCTCTCTTTCTCATCTTTGACCTTCCTCTTCACATCCCAAACACAGATGTGGCAGCAAGAGTCAGCTTTTGGTCTTTCAAATGTTCAGACAGAGAAGACTCATATCAAAGATGTATTCTTTAAATCATACTAGTTTACCAAGCATTAATTGAAAACACCTAACCAACTCTGACACTCAGGCCCTCTGGCTAAAGCAAGCAGAAGCCTAGGCACTGTGGTGACTTGCTCCGTCCCCAGGTTTCCTCTTCTACGCATTTGTGTATCTAGATGAGTTGTCTCTATTTTACAACATAAACCTCAAGATCTGTGAAAAAACAAAATTGCAAAGCCTGTCAGCCTGCTCGCACCTAACACCAAAGGTGAGGCAGAGCTGAGGTTGCAGCTCAGGAGTAGAGTGCTTGCTTAGAATGCAAGGCCCCGGGTTCAACCCTTACCACCAGAAAAGCAATCCCGACCATGAGCCATAACAAAAACCACACACCCCTTTCTCCTAGCAATGGCTATATGTGCTTTTTACTCTCTTCAGAGTTTAATCTCTCAAGTCACACATCTTTGGGGCACAGATCTTATACTGCAAAATGGAGACAGCTCATCTGGATTCACAAATGCCCAGACACCGAGGAGCTAAGAGAAAACCTGGGGATGGAGCAGGTCACCACTGTGCCTAGGCTTCTGCTCACCTTAGCCAGAGGGAGGGCCTGGGTGTCAGAGTTGGTCAGGTGTGTTTAGCTAATGCTTGGTAAACTGGTATAATTTAAAGAATACAGTTTTGATTTGGGTCTGCTCTGTCTGAACGTCTGAAAGACCAAAAGCCGCCTCTTGCTGCCACAGCAATGTTTTGAAGATTCCCAAGCTAATGGATACAGGTTGTACACTGTGGTTCAAAACCAGCCAGGACTACATAGTGAGAGTCCGCCTCAAACAAACCAACTGCTAATGGATACAAAAGCCTACATCTCAGCACATGCTTAAAGTTCCTCATTGTTGTTTTTGTAATTTAATCCTGTGATTAGATGGACAGGCTTACTCAACTAAATAAGAAAACAGACGTGACAAAAACACATATAACGATGCAGTAATTCAACTAACTGCCTGTGACTACAGGTTGGACAGCTTTGGACCTGTCATTCACTCAGCATTAGGGATACAGAGAAGAATGGGGTAGACCAGAAGCTCTTTTCTCAGGGATCTGTCTTAGGAAGGCAGGGTGTAAGCATGGTATCCAAATGCAGTTTAGTATTTTCAGTATCTGACAAGCACAGGTGGCGGAGGGGTTCTGGAAGTTCAGAGAAGGAAGCACACAGCCTCGTGTAAGGAGAGGCTTGCAAGAAGCCATCCGGAGCAGGCCAATGAGATGGTTCTTGGGGTAGGTGTTAGCAGTTCAGAGAAGCCCACAGGGAAACGGCTTAAAGTTTCTCCATCCACACAGTTCAATTCCAAGGCATTTAAGCTTTATTGAGTAAAACAAAGTTATGGCCCTGTAAAGTTATTTGACATTTATTGGCCCTTACCAATGATGTATAAGGGGACAAGATGTTACAGGCCGATAAGACACAGGAGTGGAACACAGCAGGAATTGCCATAGGCAAAGTGACTCAACAGATTCTCAGGAACTTGGTAGCTGGGAGCCCAGGTGGGCCGCCAGTGAGAAAGCCACGTGGGCGGTGTCTCCATAGTGAGGGATTCTGATTCAAGTTTTGCATGTGCAGAACGTTGATTGGCAGGTGCTAATCTTTTGGAGACGGCTTGCTTCAGAGGCAAGAGAGAACCACATAAAGGCGGACAAGTTTACTCATGCCACGGACAACATTTGTGTTGACAAGGACAGTACAGACTGGTGTGCACAGGAATGCCTTGAGACTCGGACATCAGAGCAAGAGGAACAGAGCAGCACACACACCCTCACATTCCTCTTCTGAGTCCTTGGCATTGTGATCTGTGCAATCTCAGAGGTTTCAAAACCTCCGTTGTTGTTGCGGTTAATTGAGCAGCGCTATCTGAAGTCAGGGTTAGGTCTTAGGCCGAGAAGCAGATAACCAGAACGTGTTTTGGCATAGATAGGAACCGCAGATGCTTGGGCAGCCAAGGCCATGTTAGACCGTTAAATCCTCTGGAGGAAAGGAAATAGCATGAGACCGTAGAGCTGACGACGAGCAAGTGCGAAAGAGGCTGGGCTGGGGTCGCGCTGACCCTCTGCGAGCCTGTGGTTCGTGTCTGTGATTCTACAGAACTATGCGCATATCTGCTTGCATCGGCATAGGAAACGGTGTGCAAGCTTATCTAACACACCACTGACCCGAGTTCTGTTTTCTCATTGGCGCTATGTAGCAAGCAGCTGCCGTACCCTCATGGATGGAACCTTCTGCTATGCCTGCCCCGTCACGTGTGGATTGTAGCCCTTGAAGCACGAGCCAGAATGAATCCTCCCTTGGGTTACCTCGGTCAGGAATGTGGCCTCAGTGAGTAAAGGGAGCTTGTTTACAGTGGGCGTGCCATTTCTAAAAGTATGTTAATGGCTTTGGTGCCATCCTTGCTTCTCTCTGCCATTAAGTTTCTACCTGACAAACTCACCCATCTGAATGTCCATTAGCCACGAAGTTGTTTGCCCACGCATCATTCCCAAACACTGCTTTCTACCCTGAGATCACAATGCTTACAGGATACTCAGCCTGCAAAAGGTCTCAGTCATAGTCGACACCATTTCCCTGGAGGCAGTTTTGCGTCATGACTATTATATTTTTCCTCTTACGTCAACACAAATGCAAGTGAATCATTTTCCCCTCTCCTCACACTCTGGTTCTTACACTCAGTTAATTGGCCACTAAATTCTGTCTATTTGAATTTTCAGATACTCATTTCTACCTCAGCAGGTATATGTCTTCTCAGAATGCCGGAGTTTCCCAACGGATGTCCGTCAAGCTTGCTCACATGTGTTCCTGTCAGATTGCCTTTCCTACAGCACGGACTTCAGTGTGTCCTGCCCCTTCTCTGTCATACCTCCTGACCTGCCAAAGGACAAAGCAAATCCTTGAGTCTGGCATCCAAGGCTGTCCGAAACTTGACTCCAGCTTTGCTCTTCTCAAATTCCTGATTTTATTTTTGTTCCACGTGTGCAGGTACCCAAGGAGGCCAGAAGAGGGAGCCAGATCCCTCTAGAGCTGGCATTACCAGAAGGTATGATCCACCTGCAATGGGTTCTGGGAATGGAACTCCAGTCCTTTTCAAGAACAGCACAGCTTGCTGAGCCATCTCGGCAGCCCCAGGACTCCTCCCAGTGTCAAGCAATCAACCTCTCAGAAATCTGGTCTCACTGCAAACCCGCTCCGTGCTCTGAGTCCTCATTTTTGGAAATGATAGTTCTCTCATCTAGTTGCCCTGGCAAGTGCCTTAGAGCCAGCCTTGCCAGCTTCCATTTCTACACCTAAGGTGTCAATCAGCTCTGTTGTCTTCAGACACCCCAGGATCTGCCCACTGTTGTAACAATTCTCCCCCGGAAGAATAGCAAAGTGACCTCATGTCTTCAGCTCTTGTTCCGGCCATTCACACCCACGAGTCATACGTATCCTTAAGTGAAAGGTTAGATTTAAAACTTTTCAGGTGTGTGTTTGTGTGTGTTATGTGTGTGTAAATATCTGTGTGTATGTGTGGTGTCTGTGTGTGTAGTATGTGTATGTGTATGTGTGTGTGTATGTGTATATATGTGTTTGTGTGTGTGTATAGAGGGGTGTGTATATGTGTGTGGTGTGGGTATGTGTATATATGTGTTTGTGTGTGTGTGTGTGTGTGTGTGTGTGTGTGTGTAGGGGGGCATCAGTACTTTCTCTGATTCTATAGTCTTACTGATCCCCCTGAAGTGAGAGCCTAATGGCTTAGCATTCTCATGTTGGCTTATAGCTTTAATTCCACCTTTCACCCTCTTAACTCAGCTCTTCCTGAGCTCAGTTGAGCTTTTAATGAATCTCAGGCTCATATAATTATAAGTCAAATCATGGAATGGTGGTGCACATCTACAATTCCAGTGCTTGGGAGACAGGAAGGAAAGCCAGAAAATGAAGGCCAGCCTGGGCTACATGAGACCCTACCTAAAATAGAACAATACAAAAATTAAAAACAACAACAACAATGTGTGTGTGTGTGTGTGTGTGTGTGTGTGTGTGTGTAGATATTGGGTCAGCAGTTGAGAGCATTTGCTGTTCTTCTAAAGGGCTGACTCATAACCATGTCAAGGGATCCTATGGGATCCTCTTTCCTGTTCTGGTGAACACATATGGTGATGTGTGCACATGCACACACACACACACACACACACACACACACACACACACACACACATCTTTAAAAGAAAGAAAGAAACAAGAAACCACAGATTGATTATTTCAGGAGGCATGTGTGAAACTGGATTCCAGCCCTGCTCTCTGAGCTATGCTGGACACAGAATGAAAGACCCAGGTTTACGTCTTGGAGGAGCTTGTGGTCTGAGGAGTCTTGGGAGGTAAGCAGCTCATGTTAACCTGTGTGGAAGCACAGTAACAGGCAGCTTCGTGGGTAGCAGTAAGGACTGAGTGTGCTGCTTTCTAACACAGACCACAGACATCCAAATGGTCCCTTTGTAATCTCTGCTGGGCTGGGCTCTTTGAGGATGGAGCACAGTTCTCCTGACTCCCTTGCAGCTACAGTTCTGTGAGTGACCTGACTTCCACAGAGCAGATTCTTTTGGAATCCTTGAAGCAAAATGGAGAGGGGACCATGCTTGGGGACATGGTTCCCTTTAGCAGCCATGTGGCTCAGGCCCCTAGTGCAATGCTTTTTTACTGTGAACCCCACCTACTGCGGGGTTTGGGGTAACCTAGAGGATCTGACATAGGGATACATACCAGTAACAAGCTGAAATTACTTAAAGGTATGAGATACGATGTATTTTACCTGGGATTGCTTTGTATGGTACATGTATGCACAAGCACATCAAAAAGATAACGTCCTTGTTAGCAAGCAGGGAAAGTGTTTCCTGCGGCAAATACGATGACTTTTTGCAGGGGATGTAAGCTCTGGAAATTCTTAGATTTCTAAGCATGAACTGCCTCCACTATGGGAACGAGTGAGTTTAAAACACATTGTTCTGTGTATGTTCATCTATTTTTGTCTCTACAGGTACATAGGTCCAGTGATGCACCTGGAGGTAGGTCAGAGGACAGATCTCAAAAGTCAGTTTCCTCTCGCAACCCTGTGGGATCTGTAGAAAGAATCCAGGTCATTGAGTTATAGATTTAATCATTGATCTATGTCTCCATGGGATCACAGACAGTTTCTGAGGTTTTAATTCAATAATATTCTTATTCATTTTACTATTTAAATTTTCCACTTTGACCTTTGGGGTCTACTTCAGCCTGGCTTCTGCATCATTTGATAGTCTTCCTACCTTTTTTCTTTGTTTGAAATATGGAATATTTTTTTCTTGAGATGAGGTCTCATGTGGCCCATGCTGGCCTCGAACTCAGGATATTCGAGGGTGACCTTGGACTTCTGGTCTTCTTGACTCTATCTTCTAAGACCTAGGATTAAAAATTATAGGCAAATGCTCTTCCTTCTTAAACTCTTTTTGAATTTGTCATGTCAGAGTCTTAGGATCAGTCACTTTAGGGTCTGGATTCTGTTGGTAAATGGTATTTAAAAACTCCTATCTCAGGCTGGAGAGATGGCTCTCAGTTAAGAGCACCGATTGCTCTTCCAGAGGTTCTGAGTTCAAATCCCAGCAAACACATGGTGGCTCACAACCATCTGTAATAAGATCTGATGCCCCCTTCTGGTGTGATTGAAGACAGCTACAGGGTAATTATATATAATAAATAAATCTTTTTTTTTTTAATTATTTCAGAGATGAGGACTGAACCCAGGGCCTCACAACTGTTAGGCAAGTTCTCTAACACTGAGCTAAATCCCCAACCCCAATAAATAAATCTTAAAAAGAAAAAAGAAAACTCCTGTCTCGACAAAGGCTCCTCCCTACTGCAGTGTGCGTCTCAGCTTCAGAACTTTCAGCACAGTTTCTTCTGAGAAACAATCTTCCCAGTTAAAGGTGCAGGGAACTTGGGAGTCTTACTACACACACCCAAAAATACTAACTTTGGGTCTGCCAGTGACTTTCTTTCACTCTGTATAGGGAAAAGTCACTTGTCCTAGTCTATACGACATGGGCATCCGGAGTCACGTTTCAGCCACCACAGCATTGTACAGGACATTTATACTTCATGGCCACTCATGTGTTTTCCGGAGTGGGCAAGCTTCCCGACCACCCAACTCTTAGAGCTAACTGAAGTGGTTCCTGTCATTTCCCCTTTGCCAGAAAATTTAAATAAGCGAAGCCATCCAATATATAGATTTTTAGGCATCTTTTTGGAAAGTTGTGTTAAGGTACCATCCATGGTATTTGGTTCATACATGAAAATTCTGAGTAGTATTTAGTTATATGGATGTACCAGAGTTCCTTTAGGCATCTGATGTTGACCTGTTCTTAGGAATCAAGCTGCAAGAGATATTCAAGGCCATTTTTGGGGGTCTTAGCGGCACACGGGGCTGGCAAGAACTGCAGAAGAAGCCTGTGTTACATCCAGGCTGAGGAAGAGAAAGTGTAAACAAAGCTCATCCTTTGAGCTGGAAACACCAGGATGCCTGTGTCAAGTAGTGTGCAGGCACCAAAGGCCTGCTGTGCCAAAGTTACAAGAGCCACTCTGTCTGGCCTGTGGTCTGGCTTGATGAGGCCGGAATGCCTCCACAAGAAGGATGGTTTCTCATCTCATTCATGCTTTCTGTTAGTGTGGTAGCTTTTTGCCCAAGTAACTAAAGTACCATGGATTTTGCCTTTTTTTTTTTTTTAATTTTAAGATTTATTTACTTTACATGTATGAGTACACTGT
The DNA here is from genome assembly GCF_963924665.1 of Micromys minutus. NCBI lineage: Eukaryota > Metazoa > Chordata > Mammalia > Rodentia > Muridae > Micromys > Micromys minutus. The sequence continues at coordinate 11,726,089 of NC_137972.1, read as the reverse complement.
AGCTGTCTTCAGACACACCAGAAGAAGGCATCAGATCCCATGACAGATGGCTGTTAGCCACCATGTGGTTGCTGGGAATTGAATTCAGGACCTCTGGAAGGGCAGGCAGTGCTCCTAACCACTGAGCCATCTTTCCAGCCCTGGATTGTGCCTCTTTAGGCAAGGATTTCTGCCATGTCCAAGATGGATAAAGACAGCTCCTTGACCTCCCCATTTTCCATTGCCTGGCAGTGGGAACCGGAAGTGTGTTTGGAAATTAAACCATAAGCATGTGTGTAGATGAACAGGAAGTTGGCCAGTTAGCAAGTTCTTTATAGGATAAAGAGAGAAGACAAGCAAGCATTAGAGATAAGTTAGCATGCAGCTTCTGAGAGAAAAGTTTGCTATAGAGCTTCCTTGATGTAGCCAAGGGGTGAGGAGTCAGCCAACGGATCAAGAAACTGGTTTGTTTGTTCCTTCGCCCCTAAGAGTTTATTGTTAGCTTTTGAATCATGGTTAGAAACACAGGGGCATGCTCAGTTCAGAACGCTCATGTTAAAGAACAACCACCGTGACTGAGGTCGTCTTTATTTATTTATTTATTTATTTTATTGTTGTTGGGGTCCAAGAGTTGCCCCACAAACCATACAAACACAGATCTCAGACAGGGATGGTTTATTGAATGCACACCCTAATACTGATCGATCAGGACCATAGTTCAGAATTTGGGGATTGAGCCATGGCACCAAACATCTTTTTCTATCAGCTTTTAAAGAAAAAAAAAAAAAAAAAAAAAAAAAAAAAACTAACAAACAAAGTCACAGTGAGCATGTGTACAGGTGCAGGAAGGACTGCTCAGTGGTCAGCTCTGACTCAAACCGTTCAGACATAACAGTTCATAGTGACCTTTCCTTTGATGGGCCCTACATAAAGCTTTGTGGAATTTCCTGAGATTAAGAAACCTCATACCAATAAGGACATAGCAAGATATGTGATCAGCATGACCTCGCTTTGAGTCAAGTTCTTTTCTGCATCAGTGACTGGCAGGCAGATCACAGCAACAACGAAATAGCTGGCAGCCCTGGAACAAAATGGGTACAGCTCTGCTGGGGAGCAGGGTAGACCTCTACTTTGTTTTTGTTTTTGTTTTTGTTTTTTTTCAGGAGTGCCTCACACATGGAGAAAGGGACTATATTGTTCTTGCCTTAGAAAAACACAGGGGGGGGGGGTCCTGAGAGATGACACAGGGAAAGAATCTTTACTGCCTGTACGGGAGTTTCTGTTGACAAAGCACCATGACCAAAAGCCACTTAGGGAGGAAAGGGCTTATGGAAGCTCTCAGTCCTAGGGCACTCAGAGCAGAAGCCTGGCGGGGAGAACTGATGTAGAGGACACAGAAGCATGCTGGGTACCAGACTGCTTTCGATGCTTTGCTCAGTTTCATTTCTTTCCTTCTCTTTCTTTCTTTTCTTTTCTTTTCTTTTCTTTTCTTTTCTTTTCTTTCTTTTTCTTTCTTTCTTTTTTTTTTCTTTCCTTCCTTCCTTCCTTCCTTCCTTTCCTTCCTTCCTTCCTTTCTTTCCATTCCTCCTTCCCTCTCCCCTTTCTTTCTTTCTTAGAACTTAAGAAAGGGACTTTCTTTATAGAGGGAAGTGGATACAAACAGTATAAAACTCAAAAGCAGACTTGAGAGAGATGGCTCAGCGGTTAAGAGCACTGCCTGCTTTTCCATAGGTCCTGAGTTCAGTTCCCAGCAACCACATGGTGGCTCACAACCATCTATAATGGGATCTGATGCCCTCTTCTGGTGTGTCTGAAGATAGTTGCAGTGTACTTATATAAATAATATTTTTTAAAATATCAAAAGCTTCTCTGTCCTTGGGTTAACTTTTCTTTCTCTGCTTATTGAATTGGAGTTGGATGTCATTTCCTGATCTGCTCATAAGAAGCAGTGGGGCAGATTCCTCAAGTGGCCCTGTGGCCCTGTGGGAGAGCACGCATCAGGGTGGGGGTGCCAGTGCTCCAGTGGGCCTCCTCCTCCCCTTCTGCTTCACGTGCACTATACACTAGTCACCGCCTGCAATGAGGAGCCTCGCCACTAGTGATAGAAAGCTCTGGAAGCCCACTTTGCCATCTTGGCACTGGCCCAGGACCTTCATTATTTTGTCCACAGTTAGAGAGTCCTTTCTATCTCCCAGAACCCCAGGAACTCCCTTCCCACCAGCATTCTCAAGTTCTCCTTTGTCCCCCACAAATCTAGGAAACGCAAGCACTATGGCTCCTGTGGCATGCCCCAATTGCGGTGGCATTCTAAAGAACCTGGTGAAACCTCAGTGCAGCAGTCCTTGGAAGAGCTGGGCACATGATAATGAGGCCAGCACCCCCAGCTTGATTTCTTATAGTCCCCATGACCACCAGCTCAGGGGTCTTACAGCATCACCCACAATGCACTGGGCCCTCCTACACTAATCACTTATTAAGAACAGGCTCTACAGGCCAAGCTGATGTAGGGTTTTCTGCAGCTTCACGTCCCATTTCCAAAATGGCTTTACCCTTGTCAAGCTGGTAGGAAACCAGCCAGCACTCTGCCCTCAAAAGGACTTGAGTTAGGTTCCCATGGCAGGCAGCTTACAACTTCCTATAAGCCCCACTCCAGAGGATGTGATGAACTCTTCTGGACTCCTCGGAGACCCACACTAACACATGTGCACATCTACAGACGGACATACATATTCACATCATTTAAAACATATCGATAGACCTTTAAGAAAGAAACGGGAACAGGACAAAGGCAGAAGTTCTGCAAACATATTTTCAAGCCACTTTGTCGTCAGGGGTGGTGGTCCGGGCTCACAGAGATTTGTAGAGGAAGCAAGACAGCTTTATTTGAAGCAAAGTCATAGTGCAGGTTATCGAGGGCCACGTGAGTGATAGTCCTCAGGGGTCCCAATTACTGTGTGGGTCTCATTTCTATGGGGTTCAAGAGATGGAACTGGTTGTTTTAGGGCAAAGTCTGGGTCATTGGTATTGATTAGTGACACGTGACTACTGAGGACTTTTAATGTGACCAACATCATGACCAAGAAGCAGGTTGGGGAGGAAAGGGTTTATTCAGCTCACACTTCCACATTGCTGTTCATCACCAAAGGACAAGAACTCAACACAGGGCAGGAACTTGGAGGCAGGAGCTGATGCAGAGGCCATGGAGGGATGTTACTTACTGGCTTGCTCAGCCTGCTTTATTATAGAACCCAGGTCTACCAGCCCAGGGATGGCACCACCCACAATGGGCTGGGCCAGGGATGGCTCCACCCACAATGGGTTAGGCCCTCCCCCTTGATCACTAGTTGAGAAAATTCCTTACAGCTGGATCTCATGGAGGCATTTCCTCAGCTGAGGCTCCTTTCTCTGTGATAACACCAGCTTGTGTCAAGTTGACACAAAACAAGACAGTACAGTTTGTCTCCATTTGGTGGCACTGTTTGAGGAAGGCTATGGAACCTTCCATCAGTATAGCCTTGCTGGAGGATGTACTCACTGGGAATGGGCTGTTTATTGCCTCCCTCATTTCCAGGTCTCTTGCTCTGTTTCCCGAATGCTGAAAGGGACATGATCTCTCCCCATCCTGCCCTGTTGCCATGCCTACAGTCATGGCAACAAGAACCATAAGCTAAAATAATGGCTTTCTTTCATAAGCTGCCTTATGGTGTTTTATCACAGTAACAAACAAAACAAAACAAAACAAAACAAAACAAAAAACAAAAAAAACCCAGCTAACAGAGAGCGTGTGTACACATATTAAAATTTAGAATATAACACATGCATATATATTATAGAATATATACATAGTGAGAAATATATACATATATGTACAAATATTATTGCATGTGGCATGTATAAACTGCAATATACAGGGAGAGCTGTGGAAGGGCTACACTGTCAGAAACAGCAGTTGCTTGGGGACACTGCTGACTTCCTTGACAGAGCAGATCCCTGTAGGAATTGGACCTGTGCCTGGCTCCTTCCTCGGTCTCTGCCATGACAGCCTGTTGTGCATTCACATCGCTACGTGGGCAGGCCAAGGCCAAGCCACAGTTTTGAATCAGCACAGAGGGTGCTACCAGCCTTCAAGGATCTTGCCTCTGAAGAACAATGTTAGCCTTGCCTTATTCCTCCATGGGATACTTAGTCTTTCAGTAAGTAGGAGGTGGGGCTGTCGGTCCCAGGAAGAGTAGTGGGCAGAAGAGACACAAACCAGACTCTAAAGGCTTTTATTTTTACCTAATATCCAGCACGGTTTCTATTAAACACACTTTCTCGGAGATGAGCTACTTAACACACAATTCAGACAATTAAAGAACTCTCTCACATGAACAAAAGTAAGGAGGCAGGGAAAAAAAAAAAAGAAAACAAAGCCAGAAATGAGATTAGAACAAAAACCCAAGTTGTGCACAGCACATTCCTCCCTCCTCCCTTCAGGTTGATGCTCCGTGGAGAACTGTGGGGCTCTGGGGTTCAGTGTTACTTCACTGCCAGGAACACACATGGGCGGTCTTAGAAGTCCAAGGTCATCTGCTACTGCACAGTGAGTTTGAGGCCAGGTTTGGATACATGAGACTCTGTCTCAGTAAAAACCGAACCAAACCAAACCAAAACCAGACCTGAGGGAACGGTTCTATGTTCCAGGCAGGGCACTGAGACTAAGCACTTGTCTGTGTGGTCGAGGTCTCTGGAAAATGCAGATTCACGATGTCGGAGGCTGCTACTGTCAGTTCTTAGACCTCACTTGGTCTAAAAGAAGGTGCTGTCGTGGTCTGAGTTGTTCAGCTGCATGTACTCCAAAAAGCCTTTCTTGTAGCTGGCCACCCGCGTGGGCCTCCGGCTCTTCACACCCGAGGCCTGTCTTTTCTGTAAGGCGCTGACGATCATGTCTGAGAACTCAGCTTGCAGGCGCTGTTGGTTCTCCCTGGAAAGTGTGTGGGAGAGGACAACAGAACCAGTCAGCAATCCACAAGGAACGCATCTTAGCCCCACAGGGTTAATTCCCCCACTACCCAGCGGATGCCTATTCTGTGCTACACACAGGAAATGCAAGGAGTTCAAAACCACCATTGCCCTTGGTGTGTCCAAAGAACTCTCTTCCCTTGCCGTGTGTCCGTTGTACAATAAGCAAAATTCATTGCACACAGGAGACGGACCTCTCTCTTTCAAAGTGAAACACATCACCAGAACTGGGAAACACAGTAGAAGAGACACTGAGACCAAGCAAGAGGAGGTCAGGACTCTACCATACAGCTCTGAAAAGAAACCAGTTCCCCAAGTATGCATGTGAACACGGCTGTGCATGTGAACACGGCTGTGCGTGCGAACACGGCTGTGCATGCGAACACGGCTGTGCGTGCGAACATTGTTTGGAGGAGGCTCAGGATGGTAGGAGGTTTCCAAAGTTTAGGACAGATTTGGACAGTCCTAGTTTGAGGCCTGGCTTCCCAGGTTGACTCAGCAACTCTGATAGTTTGCCTTCTGTCTGCAGACAGAGTTTCTTCTCCAGCAACAGCCACAGGACTGAGGCCAGCAGGCTTGCTAATGAAGCTGGATAACCTGAGCCACCTTCAGGACCGAAACCTGCTGGGTGGGTATGGGATCTTCCTCCTACGGCAGGGAGAATTCAGACTCCAAGTTAAGACCTAGCACCATAAAAAGACCTAGAACCACAGTTTTGGGCAAGGCTGGTGTCCTCTCCTCAGCAGACAGGAGGCAGGAGCAAGAACAGCAGCGCTGAGAGCATCTTTGTTTTCAGCATCTTCTATTCTTGTTGTTGTTTGTTTGTTTGTTAATTGTGTATGGGTGCTTTGGCTGCATGTGTGTGTTGCACCAATGTGTGCCTGGTGTTCAGGTGGCTAGAAGAGGGTCAGATCTTCTGGAATGGGAGTTACAGATGGTCGTAAGCTGCCATGTGCATCCTGGGATTCAAACCTGGGTCCGTTGGACTCAAGTCTTATAAAAGAGCAGCTAGTGCTCTTAACCTCAGAGCCACCTCTCCAGCTCCATGCTCTGTCCTTGTAAGAATAAAGCAGGCACAAAGTGAGCTCCAAAGATGCTCTTTGTTCTCCTGAGCAAGCCAGGAGAACAGCCCCGGCTTTCTCGTGCTGCGTGAGCAGCTTTTAACCAGGTTCTCAGTAAGTGCAAGGTGACTGTCCGGGCTGTCTAGGAAGACGGGCGGAAGTGGTATTTTAGTTGTTTGTATTTCTGTGTATTTCTGTGTATATATGCATGTATAGAACATGTGGGTGGGTGCCTGTGGAAATCACAAAGAAAATATCAGATCCCTTGCAGCTGGGATTGCAGGTAATCGTAACCTGATGTGGGTGCTGGGAAGCAAATTCAGATACTTTGGAGGAGCAGCAGGCACTCTTAACTGCTGAGCCGTGTGGATGGAGGTGGTGTGTGTGTGTGTGTGTGTGTGTGTGTTTGTGGTGTACATGCAGTAACCACAGAGTCCAGAGGAGGGCGTCATATCCCTTGGGACTAGAGTTACAGAATCAGTGCAGTGATGCTCACTGAGTTCAGGTCCTCTCATCACTGATGAGAGCTCTCCAGCCCCTCCCCCTACCTGTTTTTTTGAGACAGTGTCTATGCAGCTTGGGCTGGCCTCAAGCTCAAACATGAGATGTACTTGCCTGGGTGCTGGGATCAAAGGTATGTACCCCCACACCCAGCAAATCAAGTACATTTTAGTGGATATAAGCTGTTTAAAATATAACTGGGTGAAGATGCTGGTTTATAGCTTTATAAAGCTAGTATTTGGGAGACTGACCAAGACAGGGAGATCGAGAGGTGGAGGCCAGTCTGGGCTTTGTCTGTATCATTCCATGCACACATGTGTGCAGGTATGTATGCATGTACACATTTACATATATATGTACTCTATTTTACCTATCAGTCTATTATCTTGCAACTACATAATTGGGTCAATTAAGAAAATCACCCCTCGGAGAGCAGGAGGAAAAGGAGCCAGTAAAACAAAATAAAGCCCAAATCAATGAATAAGAACAAAATCTCCAGTTCTAGAGCATCTTTCCCTTCCTCTTTCCCAGGGGCAGCCTCACTGGGACAATGGGACATGAGCCCTAAGGTGACTTCACTAAGAACATGCGTCTGACCTCTGAGCAGCGTCACTGCTCCAGAACGGCACAGGCTGGACACTCGCTGTGTCGCTGAGTCTTAGGACGACACAGACACCCGGACACTCAGACACACACACTCCAGCTCAGCAGCGGGAGAAAGGAACATTCTAGACTTTCTCGTGTTCCGTTCTCAGCTCACCCCACACCTCATTGCCGCTCCCGGGCGCTTGTTAAGCTGAGAACCTCTAAGTAGCATAAGGCCAGCAAGACCGAGATCTTCCGGCCCCTCTCCCTCCCTGCCACCCAGAGGCTTACACTGTCGGTGGGGTTGGCAGGTTGTACTCTTGGTCCTTCATCCCAGTCAGCCAGTATGTGGTCTCTGTCCCTCTTCCCTAGAGAGACAGAAGACAAGATCCCATGAAGGCTGTGAGCGCTGTTCTCCCCGCTGCCCCAACAATGAACTGTTCCAAGAGGCACCCAACCCCCACACTGCCAGCGGTGCCTTTATTCAAACTCACATATCTGCTAAATTTAGAAAAATGTTTACAAGTTTCCTACCAGGCTGGCTTTAAAAAACAAATAAACAAAAAAAAAATAAATAAAACAAAACAAAAAAAAAAACAAAAAAACTTTTCTTTTTCTACCTTCCCTTCTGTTTTTTTAATTAGTTAATCAATTAATTAATTTGAGACAAGGTCCCCCACTATGACGCAGGCAGGGCTGGAGCTCATCCTGTAACCCCGGTAGCCATAAACTCACAGAAGTTCTCTTGGCTCAGAGGCTGAGTACCAGGATTTCAGGCATGAGCCACCACGCTCATCCAGACGGGCTGTTTTCAAAATAAAGCTTGCTTTCCTTCTCAGATATTTCAGATTAGCAACATTTTAAGAGCCCTTCCTTATGAAGAAGAGGTTTAACCCTGAGGAGGCAGCTCTTTTGGAAAATGCTTGCTGTGGGAGTCGGATCACCAGCACCCCAGGACAAAGTTGGGTGCAGCAGCGTATGTCTGAAACCCCCATGCTGGAAATCAGGGGCAGGAGGGTCTCCAGAGCTCACTGACAAGCCAGTCCAAACCAGAGAGCTGCACTTAGTGGGAGACCCTGCCTCAGAATGATGAGGGGGGCATGGCAGCTCGGGGGTTAGAGCCACAGAAGTCTGACAGCCTGAGTTTCATCCCTGGACACAGATAGATAACAGACTCCGCAAAGGCGTTCACGTGCGCACATGCATGTGCTCGCGCGCGCGCGCACACACACACACACTCAACCCATACATACACACAGGAACATACTCAACACACACAAACACACACAAATGAATGAGTACATTTTAAAAAAGGAAGAAATCCACTCACAGTTCTGGCAACAAATACAACTGGTTTCTATTGCATGTGTTTTCTTTGTTTTAATTAGTTAGTGTGTGTGTGAGTGTGTGTGTGTGTGATTAAGACAACACACATGCACCAGCCAGAGGGCAACTATCAGAAGTTGGTTGTCTTGTCCCAAGTGGGATCATACGCAGGTGCTCAGACTTGGCAGTAAAGACCAAATCACTCCAGCCCTGTGTGTGTTTTTTTAACCTTTCACAGCAAAGTTTTGAGACAAAATTGTTGCCAGCACTTCATTATACTGACGTGTAATCATAAACTCAGGTGGCATAAGCCCCCGGGAGTGACATTTGTTTGACTCATGGTGGGAGGGATTTTTCAATGAATGGAAACTTACAAGAGATTTTCCTTTTGCTAAGGTCTCACCTGGGGAGATCAGGCGCATATAGATTAAATGAGTATCTATATTTTTACAAGAGTACAAGCTGCACTTTAGGGGCATGATCTTGGTTTAGTAAACATGTTTGTGGACTCAAAAAACTGAGCGTAACTACACGATTTTGCTTAAAAGGAGACATTCCCCAAGCTGCAGCTACCACGTACATGTCGTAGAATGTATGGCTCCTAGAGATGAATACACAGACGGTCAGTTGCTGGCTTTAGACCAACTGTGCAGAAATTGTGACAAGTTTTAAATATACCTGAAAGATGACTAGGGACCAGTGGTGGCTTCACGGGGCAGCTGCTTTGAGCGTGAGAGGCACATGGGGGAGATGGCTCAGAAGTTAAAGTGCTTATCACATTGGCAGGACCAGAGTCTGGGTGGGTGTCCACCCTCCTGTAACTCCAGCCTCAGAAGGCAGAGGCAGGAAAGGCCCCGGCCAGGCTGGCTATCCAGGCTAGCCCTCCCAGTCAACTCCAGGTCCAGATTTGAATGAGAGACTCTCCTTCGGAGAATAAGGGAGAATCCTCATATTAACTTCAGGTCTCTACACTGCAAGTGCACGGGCCTGCAAGTGTGCGCTCATATGTGCACGTGTATCAAACACACACACACACACACACACACACACACACACACACACACACAAGAGCAAAAAAGCAGGACACAGCATGGAAAACCTATAGCCATGATGTTCAAACATCTATGTGTCACAACATCAGAATGCTCGCCCAAGGTACAGGTGCCAGCTTGTTCCCTTAGAGTCTCAGGAGGCCAGGCAGGGTGTCTAGACACCTGCAGTTTAACAAGTACTCGGGGGGTGGAGTGTGAGGCCACATCTTGGAACCCGCTTGTCCAGAGCTTCAGAATGACAAAAGCAACTGTGGGGAAAGCTATATTCAAAAGTGAGCAGAGAGGTGTTTGGATTTCAGTGAATCCTGACCAGTTTGAGCTCTTGCGTCTGGAGGAGGAACTGGGGACAGATGGGGCATGTATGTGGAGGGGACAGGTGGTGCATGCATGTGGACAGAGGATGCATGCATGTGGACAGAGGATGCATGCATGTGGACAGAGGATGCATGCATGTGGACAGAGGATGCATGCATGTGGACAGAGGATGCATGCATGTGGACAGACTGAATTAATGTATGTGGAGGAAGTGGTAGCTGTGTTCTGTTGTCCCTGGTGTTGTTTTATTTTTAAAATTATTTTTAGATGTATTTATTTTACTTTATTAATATGAGTGTTTTGCCTGTATGTATGCAGTGCCCATGGAGACCAAGACAGGCTGTCAGATTCCTAAGGACTGGAGTTACAGGTGGTTGTGACCCAGCATGTAAGTGCTGGGAACTGACCCTGGGTCCTCTGCAAGAGCAGCCAGTGTTTTTAACTTTTGAGACACCTCTCTGGCCTGGTAACAATGCTTTGAAGCCTGCTGGACTCAGCAGGGGACAGCGAAAGGGCTGTGGGAACAAGGGGCAGAGGTTGAATTCACAGGGGCAGAGGTTGAGTTCACAGGGGCAGAGGTTGAGTTCACAGGGGCAGAGGTTGAGTTCACAGGGGCAGAGGTTGAGTTCACAGGGGCAGTTCTGAGTTCACAGGGGCAGTTCCGAGTTCACAGGGGCAGAGGTTGTTTCTCTAGGAATGGTGGAGGTCACTGCAGGTGGGGCAGCAAAGGATTCTTCAGCTTCATCTTTTCTGACTCTCTTGGTGGAGGGTTTCATGTCTGAGTGCACGCCCACACATGTCTGTAGCATCCCTACCTTTAAGTATGTTTCTCCCCTCACTTCATACAGAAATTGGCAATCCGTTCTCTTCAGGATGGCTATGGTGGAGCTGCTCATGTGAATCCTCAAGGCTGGAAACACAAAGCAGACCAATGAAAATCTCCCCACGTTGAAATAGGATATGGACCCGTTTCTCTCTGACACCAACAACACCCTAAGGAACTATGGTCCATCGTGGAGAAATGCATATAGCTGTTTTAGTGAATGGATCTTTAAAACCAGTGTCGGTGGATGAGAAAATACTGCCCGTGGAGGAAGACCGGTCTGGCACTGTTGTTTTAGGGTCCTGAATGTTGGCATGCTCTAAGTTTTGTCCACTGAGTCACATTCCAGCTCAGAGTGGGAACCTTTGGACCTGGTTTTGGATAGAGCTTCTCAGGCTGAGTCTGGGGTGAGGCTTTGGCTGAGGGGGCTCCAGTATAAAGATCCAGTAAATAGCTAAGGTGCTATGGCCAAGGTGAAGATTTGGGCCAACAGAGGACATCTGCCAAGGGTCAGAGGACTGTCACGTGCTTGACACCGCACTGGCCCAATCCTGTCCAGAAACCCTCCCAACAAGGCTGCTATTTCATCCTTGGCTTATGTATTCATTTTCCGAGGTCTTGAAAGATAGAGTGATGTCCCCCAATGTATACAGATGATGTGAGCACAGTTTTTATTTTAATCTACATCTGCTTGAGTCACGCTTATTCTTTCCATGACACTTTGTGGCACCTAATTCTTAGATCATGTCAGTCTAACAACCAAAATCTTGCCTTGGGTCCTGTGTCTTGTCAGCTTTTTAAACTTCATCTATCATTTCTTTTCTTCAAATTTAATATATATTAGTATATATTAAATATTATTATTAATTAATTAATATTAAATTATGTTAATGTATATTATAATAATCACTATCACCAATTAATTGATCATCTATTGCATGCAGTACACAGTGTCTCAATTTTGCTGGGTACATGCCTTTGCAAAATGTCAAAGACTAATTCAGTCTGAAGAAAATCCTGAAACCTTGTCCACTAACAAATTCCTTTTTAGATACTTTCTCTCCTAAAATCAGCTTCTAGAAAACCCAAGTGAACAGGAAAGCTGAATCTGAGCCAGGTCCATATCTTTCCCATTGGATAACTCAGTTTACATAGATATATGTTAAGTTCATCTAGAACATGCCTGATTTCATTGCATGTGAGCCCAAAATACAGAAACAGACTAACACTGGAGGAAAAAGACTAAAACAATCAGCGGTAGACACAACAAAATTAAACGCAGTGTGCTAACACAGGCTCAAGTCTAGCCCATGTGAGGGGCCAGTCCTTTCGTCTCTCTCTGACAGTGTCTCAGCACTGTGCAGGGAATTCTACAAGTGCATCTGCTGGAAGAGAGAATCTCTGTTCCCTAGGGAAAACAGCAACGCCCCTTCTTACGCAGGCCGGTGGATTCCATCCTAGAGGCCGTGTTAACTGTATCTCCAAACAGGCAATAGCGAGGCATCTTGATCCCCACAACACCAGCTGCACAGGGGCCTGGGAGGAAAGAAGAGGAGGCATCATTGCACACTGAAGAATGAAGCTGAGACAGGCCAGCTTTTCTCATACTTGAAGGCACAGGGACTTGGCTGCACACATATGCGATTCCTTTAATGAATGACTTGAGGCTCTGGGTTTTTCTTGTAGCAAGGAACACTGATATTTTTATTGAACAAGAAGGCGCAAAATGGCAATGTTTGAAAATCAAGGGCTCTGCAGAAGGGCTTAGGTGACTCCACAGCTTGTCAGCTGTATCAAAGTACACAATCCTAAACTCTGGATTGCTTGAAGGAACACAGTTGCCCACGCTTGCTTGTGCTAATCTATGGTGCTATTTCTGGTATTGGTGGGCCAAGACCAGAGTGTCCACTGTAGCACCATGGGTGGGTATTCTGGACATTTGTTCTTCAAGCATAAACTGGAATCATCTTGATCAGAGTTTCTGCTGTTGCTTCATAGGAGAATCCTCAGACCCTCATCTGACATAGAGCCTTAACCAATCAGATGCTTTCTGTCTTTTCCCTCCGCCCCTCTTTTCACCTCTCTTTCCTCTCTCTCCTCTCCCCTCTCCTCCTCCCTCTTTTTCCTCTCCCCTCCTCCCCTCCTCTCTCTCTCTCTCTCTCTCTCTCTCTCTCTCTCTCTCTCTATCTATCTATCTATCTTTCTCTCTCTCTCTGTCTCTCTCTCTCCTCTCTCTCCCCTGCACCCCCCCCCCATTCTTTCAGATGGCCTCACATTTGTGGTGCTCCTGACATTGCTTTCAACAGGACTGTTAAACTTCCAAGGACTTCTAAGTAACCCATGTGCTTTCTGCAGTGGAGTGTGTACAAGCATTAGAGACATTTGACCCGTGCTCTCTCCTCTGGATATTTTTAGATAGTGTTTATTCTTCTTCTTAAAAAAAAAAAGATTGTGTGTTTCATTACACGCATGTGTCCATCTGTCTGTGGGTAGGTGCACATGAGCGTAGATGCTGGAGGAGACCAGAGGAGCATCATTATGTCCTGGAGCTGGAGTTACAGGTGTTGTGAGCTGCCCATCATGGGTACTGGGTCTAAACTCAGGTCCCCTACAGGTGTACTACACTGCCTTAACCATTAAGGCATCTCTCCAACCCCAACCCCAGCATTTTGACATTTTGATGGGACATGAACAGGAGTTGAGACTGCGTCTGGGAAGGTAACTGTGAGGCAGTAGATGTGATGGTTTGAGGGCAGGCTAGAACGTCTTGTGGTCAGTGTTTATCCATCCTGGAAGGAACATGCTATCCACAGCGTATTTCAGGCGTAATTGAGGGACTGGGTCTAAATGTGTCAGGATGAATAATGAATTCCACAACTGGCACGAAGGCTAAGAATACATTTTACATAAAAAACTATGCCCTTGTGTGTTCTGCCTTGAGTGCCCACCCCCAGGATGTCCAACCCCTTACCAGAATGAACTCCAATGCGAATCCACACGGGGAGGCCAGGGAGATGCTCCAGCTCAAAGGTCCCTATGAAGCTGAGGATGTCCAAGGCCATCTTGGAAATGTCTACTGCATGCCGGTTGCCATTTCTCATAGGCAGACCACTGGCTACCACGTAGGCATCACCGATGGTTTCTACCTATGGAAACATGTTCTCTTCAGTGGCCCTGCCCCACGGGAGACAGGATTGAACAGAACCCTTCACTGAATGCTCAGACAGGTAAAGATTGGGAGCTCAGTATGAGCACGGTCCTGATCACCTCACCCAGGGCTCATCCTGTGGAAATTTCTCCAGTTTCCCCCGCTTCTCCTTTTCTTTTCCTTCCTTCTCTTTGTAGTCTAGTTAACTGGGTGACAAACTACCATGAGAGATTTTATCCATAAAGGAGAATTTTATAGTTAGGTTGTGAAGATGAAGTGTCTACACATCGTAGACAATTCTGTAATTGTTCAAGTCATCTGTTTATGGGGCTGGGGATATGGCTTGGTGATTGAGGACACCTCCTGCCCTTGCAGAAGTCCAGGCTGCACTCTCACATTTACTCGGTGACTCACACCCATTTGTGACTTCAGTTTCAGGGGATCAGGTGTCCCTGTGGAGACCTGCATGCAAGTGGTGCAGACAAGGAGGTGTACGCATGCCCATAAATTTAACAATAAAAATTAAAGCAAAATAATTAAATAATCTGACTGATCCTATATAATTTTAGTAATACACCAAATTACCAGAATAAACTTTAATGATGATCGTTTTCAACAGAGTATTTTGCCAAGAGTAATTGTAGGTTCCTTCAAGAATAAAGCATTTTTATAGTCTCGTACAGTGTTTGACGTAACTCCATAGTCTACGCTTCATTTATAGTCGCTGAACTTTGTAGGGGATTTGAAACACTGCCATTTCCTCTTTATTTGTCATTCTAAATTTATCTGTGTTGTAATTGGTCCCTCCCCGGCTACTTCTTAAGATAATTTTGACATTTGACCTTCAAAACTTCTTCTCTTCCGTCTCTGGTTGGATTCAACCACCACTTCAGTGAGTGTTAAAGGTTTATTTATTTGTCTGTTCATTTATTTTATGTGCACTTTGTATGTGCCTACGTGTGGGCTTGTGCACATAAATGCAGGTGCCCGTGGAAACCAGAAGAGGAAGGCAGATCTCTCGGGACTGGAGTTACAGGCAGCTCTGAGCCCCCATGACTAGAATAAGAGGCCTTCTTAAGCAGCCTCTTGTGATTGGCTGAATGGGGAGGACAGGAGTTCTAACGGGGCAACTGTGTCAGGCTCTGGTGGCCTCGGGCCTTGAGGGTTGAAGCAGGTACCTTGTAGACATCGTGGTGATCCACGATCTGGTCGAAACTCTTGTAGAGATCATTGAGCATGTCCACCACCTCCATGGGTGTGCTGTACTTGCAGATGGTTGTGAAACCAACAATGTCACTGAAGTAGACGGTGACTTCTTCGTACAGCTCTGGCTCCACAACGCCTTTCTCCTTCAGGGACTTGACCACCAGCCTAGACGAGGGAGGGGGAAAATGACCTTTAACCTCCGTAGCTTTCTCGCCTTGCAGTTTAGATTGTAGCAACTGTCAACAGGATTGAAGAATGTGAGATTTCCAATGAATTCCAATGAGTGTCCAGGAAGCAAAACCAACAGATTTCATATATTGTGTGTGACTCCATTGTCCACATATGTGTGTGTCTGAACTTGGATGAATATAAGCACTTCAACCTTAGATTATTAATATTTATAAACTCACAATCCAATTACCTATAATGCCTATACGCATTCATTGATAATCTCTCCATTGATAATCCATTTCAAAGAAGCATGGCACCATATTCAGACACTCAATGTTAGGTGTGTCACTAATGTCAGAGGTTGATCCTGAGGCTATGTGTGCTGTCTTTCCCACACAGCCAACGGCTCTGCCCCTCTCACACACTTCATGGCATTATTTAATATCACGCCACAGGAATGATGCATTCACCATTGATGTTAATGTACTTCAATAAGAACTGAACTGATATTTTGAACCAGATCCTGGCCCTTTAAGGAGCAAAGTCAACCACTCCATAAGTAAGTTGCAGCTATAGCAAAGGATGACAAAGAGAAACTGCTTAGAAAACCTCGCTGAAGGGATGGAAGGGCCAACTTCTCAGAGCAGGTCCACCTGAGCAGACTGGGGTTTCCTTTAGGGACAAGCTGGCTTCCCCACAGAGGTAGGGTTCTGGAGGCTGAGTGGGGTTGGGGACTCTCTGCTGTTCTTGGGGTCATTTTGAAGGGAGCCTGAGCAGAAACATGGAAGCTTTTGTATCAGAACCTAGACACGGAGGTGCGACAGCAGTCTACGAGAACAAAGCCCTCATCTTTATTTTGTACAAGTGTTTGCTCAAATGTGTGTATATACTGCAAGTGTGCCTGGTACCTGCAGAGGCCAGAGGAGGGAGCCCTTGAGACTGGAGCTGTAGATGGTGGTGAGCCACCACGTGGGTGCTTAGAACACAGGTCCTTTGCAAGAGCAGCAGATGCTCCTAACCACCGAGTCATATCTCCAGTCCGTACATTTTTATGTAGTTAAGAAAACAAAGGGCTGAAAAGGAAGTGGGAGGTTTCTGTGATCCCATAGCCTGCTGAGGACAGAGCTGTTACCAGAACTGAGCAATGCTTTCCTGTCCTGTGCACCATAAGCCATCTGCAAGACCAGCCATGTTCAGGGAGTTGGGGAGGTTTTAGAGGTGACATTAACAGCTACAGAGTCTCTGGGGATCATCAAGAAAGCCCATGGCCTGTCAGCCACAGGGGTCTGGGACACACTGAGACCCTCCAGTGCTTAGAGGAAAGTCTTTCCAAGTGCAGCAACCCACTGTAGGACCTTTGCAACGTAACTCGTGATGTGGCTTGTTAGTGTAGTGATACTATGCTGTGTATAAATGACCCACTGTGTGTAACATGAAGGGTGTTATGGGGGTTGCAAAAACAATGATTACACTGGGCTTTCTGCTAGTCTCTGCCTTTCCTGTTAATATTGAAGAAGGCAAGGAAACTTGAAAACTGTGTACTCCTTAGAAAAATTAGTGGTTATATAGGCAAGAAATAAAAAAGCTAGCTTCTGGTGGCGAGCTTGGGTAGAGGGTTGCTGCTGTCACAAACTTTGAATACTTATATCTTGGTTTTCTCACAAGAGGAAAACCCACTTATGTTTTCCTGACGTCCTGGGCACTGTTCAGTAAATGCTAAAACAATGGCGGCTCCGACATACATTCTTCGGCGCTGCTATAAATGCTGCTTTCTGGTTCTTCTGGACAGCGTCTACCTAATGTTATTGTACAAACATGGAGTTTTTATAAAGATAAAATATGTTTTTTCAGAGTTATATAGTAAAGTTTGGCTTCAACCACCGAGTAAGATTATTTGCCATTGAAGCAGGAGAGATGGTTCAGTCATTAAGAGTGCTTGCTGCCCTTCCATAGGACCCGAAATAGGAAAATTCCTAGATCCCATATCAGGTAGCTCATAACCACAAATAGCTCTAATTCTGCAGATCTGATGGTCTCCACTGGCCTGCCAGGGCAACCACATTGGAATGTATACAGACATGTGTGATCATTTACAGACATACATACATACACACAGACACACACGCACATACACACACACACACACACACAGAAACACACAGAGAGACACATACAGAATAAATCTTAAGAGCTGCCATCTAGTGGTCAAAGTGGCATGTTGAACCAAGCTGTAGTGACACTGTTGGCTAAAACCTCTGATGGTGAAACCCCGGGACAACTGAAACCACGGACAACCATGGCATTATGTTTGTCAACAAGGCCTTACTGTGCGGCATGACATAGTGAGTTTATGTGGCGCAGGCCACACACGCCCTCTGTGACGTAGAGGCGGGTGGTTCTGGTGTATTTCCAGAATGTTCTCCCAGTTTGTGTGTGGGAGCTGGAAGGCTCATGGTCCCAACTAGACTTTACCTAGGCCTAGGGACTGAATGGGGCATGTGTGTGCCCCCTACCTCTTTGCCCATTAGTACTGGAGAAGCCACACTTACTGTGTACACCCCAGCATGAACATCATAGGCAAGTGTTGGTTTCTTATCTGCTACCCAGGATACTGAAGGAAGATGGGAGATAGGCTGGATCATTTATGTCTCCTGTCCAAGACGGTTTATCAATAGTAGTCAGTGGGGACAAGCTTTGAAGTCAGGTCGCACTGAGCTCCGTTTCCATGATTTTACCAGAGCTAGGCTCCTTAACCTATCCTTACTCTCAGTTAACAGCTTGCCACCTCTTAACGGGAAAAGACCATTGCTTCTTGTTTACACAAAGGCATGTGCCAAACCATCACACGGTGATCCCTTGTTTAGCTTAACATTCCTTGGGAACTTATTCAAATGTGTTCAGAAAACATTAATCTCTAAGAAGATTTCAGTATCAATGTCCTTTCTCTTCGGTCCTGACTATGTTTCATGAAGTTCATTCATAGACGACCTGGTGGCAAAGCCCCTGGTGAGCGCGCCCACCTCCTCTCCCACAGACAGCTTCTAGTTCTTATGACTTGGACTTTGCTTGCGACGTCAAGAGGAAAATCAAAGACACCAACACCTAGTACTCAAAAGCCTCACAGTTCACACAGCACAGGTGGACTTGGGTTTCCATTCTGAGTCTGAAGACAGACAGACAGCAACTAGCCTGAAGGCTGTATGGAGGGTTAATGAGGTATTAGAACTCACAGCCCTCTGCTGGGCCCATAAGTCTCACAATAATTTCTTTGCTGTAGGAATTCAGAGTGAAATTGGGAGGCCCAGCATGGCACAAGGATCTTTAACCCTGAGGGTCTATAAAAGGAAACCATCCTATATTGTTCCAAACAAACAAAAACCCAAACCAAATCCAGAACAAAACCAGCAACGGTGAGAGGCAGACATGCTGAAGGTTTCAGCGGGGAGTAAGGTGCCCAACTGTGGAATCGTAGGAAGCCATATTTGCAGGAGACTTGCCTTACCTTGGCAGCAGCATAAAGTTAAGGTGATCAGCTCTGTCCCTCTCAGCCTTGTACAGCTGAGTCCTTTCCTCCACCAGATGTTCCAGGTTCCGAGAATACAGCTGTAGACGTCGGATCAAGGTGTCCATGTAAGATTCATTTTTTTGGTCATGAAAAAGGCTGCAGGCGGTAACAGACAAAGGATTTTTACGTATCACAGGTAAGAGACATGAGGGGTCTCACCGTGTTGTGGGTATTAAAGATAATGCTTATAGCATGCAAAGATATGAAAGAAAAGCTCTAAGTTACCACAACTATTCCGTCATCATGATTACATCATTGTATCATGGACAAGTTCCCATTTCTGACCTCAGAAGATGGCTGGCTTTGTATGAGACTCTCTCTCTCTCTCTCTCTCTCTCTCTCTCTCTCTCTCTCTCTCTCTCTCTCTCTCTGTGTGTGTGTGTGTGTGTGTGTGTGTGTGTGTATCTCTGTGTATGTGAGAGACTGGTTGTGTCTCTGTGTGGTTGTGTGTGTCTCTGTTTTTATGTGGTTTTGTCTCTCTCTCTTTGTGTCTCTGTGTTTTTGTGTTTATGTCTCTATTTTTCTCTCTCTGTGGAGGATATAGGTTTGGAGGGGTGTGAGGACAATTTTGTTGCTTTAGGTATGACCTCAGTAGGCTAGTCTTGTTGTCTTGTTGATATAGTAAGCCATCTAAATAGTTCCAAGAGACGAAGTTTTTTTATAACAAGCCCCCAAGGGATTCCTATTTGACCCCACCAGTAAAGGTTAGTTAGGCAGAATGGGATCAGGGGCAAGCACAGGAGAGATGGTAGGTTATTTTATTTTTATTTTTATTTTTTTTTACAAATGAATGGATTCAATTAAAAGTGCCCATCTTAACTGTGAGTCTTCACCACCTAGGGAACTATTAAAACTCCCAGTGCTGAGTTACACCTCAGACCAGCTACAGCAGATACTCTAGGGAAGAATTAAGGTGTCTGTGTTTCTTACGGCTGCTTGGGGAATCTCAAATGTGCAGCCATGTTTGAGACCCACCAGAGTCAAGAGTAAAGATCAGGAGTCCGTGATCTCCAAGAGGGTCCCTGTCATTGATACTGCACAGTCCCGTCTCACCTTGGTGACAGCCAGGGAAGGAGTGAAAAGGCAAGAATTGAACCTGTGATTATTTCCTGCTCTGTTCCAACAGTACACACTTCTGCCCATGAACCTCCTCAACTCCAGCTCTCATCTCTGCCTTGGCTTTTCACCTCAGCAGGTTTCTGAATCTCAGGACCTAAAGACGCCTTTAGAAAGTCGGAAATAGAAGGAAGGATAGAAACCATCCAGCTCACTCCAGTTTCATGAATGAGGAAGTTAGTAGTTAGTAGCCTGTGAGGTGGTGTGTGTGTGTGTGTGTGTGTGTGTGTGTGTGTGTGTCTGTCTGTGTGATTTGCCCTGTCCCCAGCAAGCCAGTATCATGCTTTCCTTGGTGCTCAGTTTCCCAGTTCTCTGCCACTGTCCCTTTCCCCATCTAAAAGAACATGACATCTAGAATTTGGTATCACTGAATAATGGGGTGTAATACCCATTTTGAACCTTGAATGCTGTTCTGGTTCAGAAAAGAAATCTAAAGTGTCTAGGGCCATAGCTGGTGATTTTGGAGATCTTTAAAAGCTTGGTGACCTTGGGGGCTGGACAGATGGTTCATAAGAGCCTGCTCTGCTTTACCAGAGGACCTTAGTTCATCTCCTAGGACCTATGTCAGGTGACTCAGCCACCTGCAATCCCAGTTCAGGTCTAGGGTACCTGGGTGCCTGCACACATGTTTAAATAATTAATTAATAATTAAATAATAATTTAATTAATTAAAAAACAAATAATTAAATAGTATTTATTATAATTAAAATAATTTGAAATAAAATTTTAATTTTTATAAAATACACAAATAATTATAAATAAAAACTAGATCTTAAAAATATTAAGAACTCTCTAATGTTAAGAACTACCCATCTGGACCTGGAGAGATTGCTCAGTGGCTAAGAGCACTGGCTGCTCTTCCAGAGGACCTGGGTTCGATTCCCAGCAGCCACATGGCAGCTCACAACTGTCTGTAACTTCAATCCCAGGGTCAGATGCCTTTTCTGGTCATTGTATGTACATGGTACAGACATTTATGCAAAAAAGTATATATATACACACATATAATCATTTAAATATAAAAAACAATTACCCAGGGCATTATAGAATCCCAGGGCCCAGGTTAGACTTGTAAACGTGTGTGTGTGTGTGTGTGTGTGTGTGTGTGTACATGTGCGCACTGCAGGGACTTTTCTCCTGAATGCAGCTGCTGCCCAGAGAAGCCGGAAGCATCCTGTCCCTTGGAGCTGGACTCACAGGTAGTTATGACTCTCCTGATGTATGCTATAGGAACCAAACTTGGGGCCTCTGCAAGAGCAGTATGTGTCTTAACTGCTGAACCATCTTCCTTGCCTCTGGAAACTATCTTTTTAAAGATTTATTTATTATTTTATGTATATGAGTACACTGTAGCTGTCCTCAGACACACCAGAAGAGGGCATCAGATCCCATTACAGATGGTTGTGAGCCATCATGTGGTTACTGGGATTTGAACTCAGGACCTCTGGATGAGCAGACAGTGCTCTTAACCACTGAGCCATCTCTCCAGCCCTGGAAACTATATTTTAATGATAAAGTATGATATATTATAATGGATTTTATCCTTGAGTGTTTAACTTTATAAGAGAGCATATCCCAGAGAAGTGGTCTTTTTATCTCTGAATCGTTTGAATTTTATGTGACAGGTGTTGGTTATAGCCTGAGAATTTTATTGGCACAAACATTTTCAGTCCTTGGTAGCACTAAATATAACTATCCAACCGTCGTTAAAAAATCCAAAATTAGGAGGAAAAGTACAAATGTCAGCAATACCCAAATATTTTGGCTAGTGTGCTCTCGATTTTCTTGAAATCTGGCCTCTTTTCTGGATCCTCCTCCCAACAGTTTTTGACCAGTAGGTAGACCTGCAAAGATGAAGTGGGCGGGGATTAGTAGACCTGCAGAGAGGAAGTGGGCGGGGATTAGTAGATAGACTTGCAAAGAGGAAGTGGGTGGGGCTAAACTCAAGGTGAGGGTGGGGGAGAATGCTAAACTCCAGGATAGGTCTTCATTCCGTCCTCCTAGATGGGCGTGATCAAGGCGGGGCTATTTCACAAGGATCTGCCAGTTTGAGCGTGAGAACCGGCTTCCAGCTCTCTCCCTTTCACGTTGTAGACTCCGCCGCCTACAATACCACACCCAGTCAGCCTTTGGAGTGCAGTTCCTTAAAATGTGGTAAAGGTTTGAACGAGGCTGGGTTTATGGGAGAGAATAAAGGCTCTACAGGAACATGTCGTGTTTATGTGTGTGTGTGTGGGGGGGTAAGAAGTAATGAGTTTCAGGTTGATGAGATGCCTTCGCAAGTTAAGGGGTCTCTGTCTCTCTCTGTCTCTCTCTCTCTCTCTCTCTCTCTCTCTCTCTCTCTCACACACACACACTGTAATAAACAAAAACTAATAAAATTAATGTGCCTTAATGGAAACAGAGCAAGCGGTCTACATAAGAAAGCTCGATGCTTTGTTAATCTCAGCTGCAGCTGGGAGTCATTCCCCCCCAGGACCACACAGGCCCCACCCCAAAGCATGAACTGATTTGTGAACACATATGTGTGTTCTGAATTTTTCATGGGCAAAAGGCAATTGTACCTACGTTTCAAGTTTCCCACGTGACAGGGGTGCACGGTTGTAATGGAGGAAAGGAAGGGGAGAGGAAGAGGAGGTAGAAGGACCTGTTACTTTATCTGCCACCATATTTGTGACTTGACCCCCAAAGGGAAGCTGCCGCCATTTATTTAAATAAAGTTTGCTCTGTGGTTGGAAACAGGGTGATGAATGGTTCAGTACAGGATTCCTCTCCTTGGATTTTATCCGAATGGTTCCTGGGAGAGAGCTAAAGCCACGCTGCCTCTGTCTGTTTATCTAGCCTCTGGGTGATGCCCCTGCCTCAGAATGAGCCACACCTCTGAGGAGCAAAGGGGCTCTGTTGAGAGATGGGTTTCAGGCTTGCTTTCTACTGGGACCAGTTACTAGGGCATGCAGTCTTTGCCTAGTTTCCAGTTGCAGAATCAATCAGCAACAGTGATGAATTGTGGATATTGCTTTGGTGAATAGGGCTTTCATCATCTGTATAGACCATCTGCCCTGTCTACTCTTCCATGGTGTAGACCCCTTTAACTACAGGTTGAAAAGGTTCAGGGAAAAACTAGGTCTGTACCGAACACATACAATATTGTACAACATGACAATAGATCTTCACAGGCGTTATTGTATAGATCCATAAGTAACACAGAGGTGATTTAAGGCACCCTGGAAGTTGCAGATATGCAGATGCCCACTATCTGATGGCAAGGGGCCCCAACGGGCAAGGATTCTAGAGGTTGGAGGATCCTGGAATCTTTCTATTCTTGCTGGGGATGACGGAAAAGATCTGATGACGTGGAGGAGGTGAGGGAGGAGTTCAGAAGAACCGGAGAAAGGGACAGGAACAGCCTTGGGAGGGAGTAGTTATCTTAGCAGCCTTATGTCCCTCCCACGCCTTCTCCTGTGCCCTCCCCTCAATCCTACCCCCCATTCCTTTCTTTCATCTTTTTCTCTCTTCTCTGCTTTCTTTAATTTTATAATGGGGCTCACTATATAACCCCACTGTCTTCAAACTCAAAGTCTTTCTGCCCCAGCCTCCTCAGTACCGGGATATATGGATCCCCATGCCTGACTATTTAAATGTTTCCTCTGAGTTTCTAAAATAAAGCACACTTTTCCCCCTTTTCCCTTCTTTCCTTCTATCCTTCTTTTGTCCTTTCTTTCCTTCTTTCTTCCTTCCTTCGTTTCTTCCTTCCATCCTTTCTTCCTTCCTTTCTTTCTCTCTTTCTTTTGCAAAAGGTCTCCTGTAGCTCAGGTTGGTCTCTAACTCTCTGTGTAGCTGAGGATGACTTTGAACTCCTGACTGTCTTGCCTCTTTCTACCCCTCAAGTGCAGGGATTACAGGCATGTGCCACCACACCTAGCTTAGTAAATTGAAAGTAGAATTTTAAAACAAAACACACTTTTAGTCCTAGGAAATCAGTTGAGTCAGAAGATTATCTTCATCTCCTTATCTGTGCAGGTTTGTCTGTGTAAATGAGACAAAGTCTCACGTAGCCGAGGCTGGACCTCCATACCTGATAATCCTCTGTACCTTCTAAGCTCTGGGGTGGAAGATGTATATATCCATAGCCCGCTCACATTTCTTCTTAAATCAGTAGAAGTGTTCGTAAGCCTAACACACACATTACATATATCTCGCTCTCAGAAATGTAGACAGTGATGTTTCCTTCCCCCAGCAGCTCTGCCCGAGCTGAAGGAGGAGTGAGATCATCTGGTCACATGCAGGGGCATCCTCGTCCCTGTGTCCTATGACTGTCACCACAGAGCAGTCCCTCCTTGCCTAGGAGAGATGACCCCAAGGCTCCCAGGGGAGAGCTTCAAGTATGAGAGTACAGAGTCCGGCATATGCTTCCCATTAGAGGGAGGTGTAGTAATAACCAGTGATAAAGTAAAAACAGTTACAGTAATATACCAGAAATTCCCCATCACTGCAGTGCACTTGAGAGCGAGCCGTTATTAAGTCATGGGGGTCACGTGAGCTCATCATCCAGTCGTCAACCCCTGAGCCTAGGTGCCCACTGAGAGGGAGGGGAGGATACAGAGAGCCGACATGTCAGATGTAGAGTTTTATGATGCTGAGCAACTTGAAATTTATAAATTGTTTATTCTAGAGTTTTCTATTCAGTAATTTTTGGACCCCAGTGATTTATGGTAACTGAAAACACACACACACACACACACACACACACACACATACACACACACAATCAAACAAAAGGGGTGACTGTATTTGGCCTTTTCAGATATGATTACTAAAAAAATCTTGAGCAAGGGCAAGTGTACGGGGTTACCTGGGTGGGTCCACACGGGCTCATGCCTGCTCTAATCAGAAGAAGAGACAGGAGCAATTGAGACAGTCAAGAGGATGTGACTCAAGGCATTGCTTAGAACGGGTGGCTACAAACCAAGAAAAGTCACTAGGAGTTCTCGGAGGAGGAATGGACTACCTCCAAGGAACCCGGAGGCCCCGCAGAGCTTCCAGAACTCTCTGTGGGTACGTTCTGGTGTTTCGCCACCGAGCGTGTGGTAAGATTCACTGCAGACAGATCGGTGAAGATGGAAGACGGGAAGAGCCACTCACCTCCAGCTCCTTCTCCTCTGCGGTTTCCAGGAAGAGATCTGGGCGGAAAGGTTTCGTCCCATACGAATGTTCCACCCTGAAAATCTTCTCTGATTGGACGAGAACAATTAGATGATGAGAAGACGCCCAGTGAGGACTGTTCGGCACTGTATGAGTTGGTTCACCCCTTGGTCCTTCAGTCCAGGAGTGGGAGAGCCTGCCTCCAGACGCGAATGAGGTGGGAGGAGTCTTCCCCCACTTACAACCTGATTGGCAGCTAACACCAGATTCTACCAGGGCCTTCCTCAGGCTTTCCCAGTCCCTCTCCGTACCCTGACTCCCAGATCCCCCAAGCTGACACCCAAGACAGTCTTGAGTTAGTGCATAGTAAATACCCAGAGAGTGAAGACCAGATGAAAGGAACAACGTGTTTTCCTGTGACGAGAAGCAACGGAAAAACTAAGCGCTGCTTTAAATAAGGATGAAGTGCACGTGCTGCCTTGCTAGCCTGTGCTAGCCCCGTTAGCAAGCACACGCCTTGCCTTCTGTGGTCAAGAGGAGAATTGGAGTGCAGGGAAGGCTGTTACGGTGTCTGCTTCTTTGAGGCAGTGGATCATGCAGGCCAGGCTGGCTTTAAAGTGGTTAGGAAGCTGAGCATGGCCTTGAACTCCCGATTCTCCTGCATCCACTTTCCAGTGGCATGGACCACCAGAGCCAGCAAGTGAAGGAAGATCCTTTAACACTGATATGGGCACCTACCAGTAATAATGGCACCTGGCTGAGCTCTCTAACACCAAGCCTTTGCAATCCTCATAGACTGCGCAGCTCAGAGAGGGCCTGATGGGATGGATGTGGACCAGAGATCTGGGTCTCAGTGAGTCCTGAATGCAGATGGGCTGGCACTGTACCAGGCTGGAGGAGGTCCGACTCACCGTTCTGATCTCGGCAGCCCAGCGTGTAGAACGTTTCCTTGCGGAGGATTATCTCCTGGGCGATGATGGCGAAGCTGTACACGTCTCCTTTCTGAGAGACCGTAGCTAGGCGCAGGTGCTCGGGAGCGGTCCACAGGTCTGTGCGGAAGATATCAACGGGGCTAAGTTGGAGGGAGGCGGTTTTACCTGTGCTGAAGGTTCAGGCAACAGTCATCTGGGATCGGCAGATCCAGCAAAATTATGTTAAGGATGGGATGTATGTCATCTGACCAAAAAGCTTTGTCCCTTTATAGAGCACTTTGGCACCCAGCAGCTCCTCTGTAAGAACTCACTAGGGCTTGAGAGGATGGTTCAGTGAGGAAAGCACAAACGAGAGGACCTGAGGTTGGATACCCGGGAAGCCATCGGAACACTGGGTGGGCGTGGTGTCTGTCTGCCATTCCAGTGCTAAGAAGGTGGAGACAGATTTCCCAGAGGAAGCTGGCTAGTCAGGATGGCCGCATTGACAAGCTCAGGATTTAGTAGTGAGACACCCTCAATGAATAAAGTGAGGTGTGGTTGAGAAAGGCTCCTGACATAACCTCAGTCTTCTGCACCAACGAGCACACACACGCACGTGTGCACACACACATGTAAATACTGCACCCCATGCACACATGCAAGCACACTGCATACACATATACATGCTGAAAAGAATACAAAAGGACGTCCTGTATTTAGCCCAATATCATGTTAAACTTCACAGAGCTGGGGAAATAGAGGTAGAAACACACACGCGCGCGCGCGCGCACACACACACACACACACAGAGAGAGAGAGAGAGAGAGAGAGAGAGAGAGAGAGAGAGAGAGAGAGAAATAAAACTCAAAGAATTGTTAAACAGAATTGGAAGCAAGAGCTTCCTTTTTGGTTTTACGTTAGGACAACGTGAGTGTTAGATTTCTGAGGTGGCTTAGCTGTTCCTTATAATAAAGACTAAAGGGGAAACGCAGTCGTGCCCGCCCTCCGCACACTCGTGTGACTTCACGTTCCTCTTCTGGACCCTTCCCACAATCCTGAAGAACAATGATGCTGTATTTCACAGACTGTATGTGCACATGCAAGTGCGTGTATGTGTCTATGTGTGTCTATGTATCTTGTCACCACAGAGCAGCGAATGGTAGTGTCTGTACGGGAACAGGGTCTCCTGCTCGGCGCTCCATGTTCTTGTGCAAAACTCCACCCTGGGTTACTCCCACCTCCTGCAGAGTTCAAGTAGATGGTTCTACAGGCTCAATTAGCTTCTACAAGTCTGTAAGTCCCTCCTGCTTTTTCATTTGTCTCAAGAGACAGAGCTGAGGACAATGTTCAGGGAAGACACCTGTTTAACTCACAAAGCATCCCTTAAGGGGTCAGAGATGGCTCAGCGGTTAAGAGCATTTTCTTTTCTTACAAAGCACCTGACTTTAGTTCCAGTGTCTACAGCTCACATCATCTGTAACCCCAGGTCCGGGGGTCTGATGCCCTCTGTTGGCCTCTGTGGGCAGTACATGCACACACCACACAGATGCATACCCATACATAGAACAATACATTTACTAAAAGAAAAAAGCATTCTTTGGCTGACAGAGAGGGTGTGCTAGAGAAAGAGAGCGTGCCCATCTCCCCATCTTTTCTTTTCCTGAACTTTCTATGTGAGACAGAAATGATAATAATAAAAAACAACAAAACCCAACCAACCAAGAACAACAACATCAACAACAACAAAAAGAAAAAGAAAAAAAAAAAAAGAAAGAAAGAAAGAAAAGAAAAGAAACTCAAGTACAAGAGGCACAGACCTTTTTTTGGAGGCAGGATGGAATTGCACCCAAAATCGGTGATCTTCACCACCATGCGGCTGTCCACCACACAGTTGGTAGATTTCAGACGCCCGTGGACTTCAATCTTACTGGAGTGCAGATAGGACATCCCCTGTAATTTTTTTTCAGACGGTGGGAAAACAAAGTGATGTCACATGCTTTGGCTGAGTGACCACTTGAAAGACAGGAGTGGCACTTTGAATACATTTCTCTGCATGTGTTGCTGTCCTATTCAATTTTAAATTCAGTGCAGTATTTCGCTTTAAAGGTGTGAAAGGGCTGGAGAGGTGGCTCAGCGGTTAAGAGCACTGGCTGCTCTTCCAGAGGTCCTGAGTTCAATTCCCACCAACCACGTGGTGGCTCACAACCATCTGTAATGGGGTCCGAGGCCCTCTTCTGCTGTGACTGAAAACAGTGACAGTGTGCTTATATAAATAAAATAAATATTTAAAAAGTTAAAGGTGCTGTGAAAACCATGTTTGTGAAGCATAGCTCGATCACAAGGAGAAAGAGGAAGTTGAGTGCAAACGGAGGCTAAGTAGCTGTGAACCATACAGGGCTTTGTGACAAGACATGTGGGTTTGCATTATCTCACCCATGAAGCCATCTGGGAAGCCCCTACCTTGGGTTTTGAGACAGAGCCTTTCACTGGAACAGAGCTTTCCAGTTAGGCCCAGCTGATTAGGTCAGTGAACCTGGAGAGTTTGTCTGTTTCTTCTGCCCCAGCTCCAGAATTATGTGTGCCACCAGATCCAGGTTTTGGGATTCAAATTAAGTTCTTCATGTTTGAGCAGCAAGCACTTTACGCACTGAGCCATCTGGTCAACCCTGTTGACATGTTTTCATTTTCTGCTTACTTGGACCATGAACATATACATGTCTCTGGCTTTCTGCTGCTTTGATCCAAAAACAGTGCTGACTGCCGTACGTGTTTGAAGGAAATGACTGGACTGAGTCACTCCCTAAAATCTAGTAGATTTGGAAGTTATTTCATATGGTACTTTATTTATAACAAATCTATAAGAATGTGTAATTACACACGTCATCTCGTCAAGTCCTGCATACGACACATGTACCATGGCTGCCGTCATGCTGAGGACACCAGCATGGATGGTGGCCAGGAGCTTGTTACACTTTTATCTTCATGAATGTTTCTGTGGCATGTGTCTCTTACCTTAGCAATGTCATTTAGGACAGAGATCTTAAACTCCCAATCCATGAACGTGCCATCAGGGTAGGAAATCGTGTCATTTAGTACTTCCTGAACAAGAGAGAGAAACACACGCATAAGGAGAAGGATGGCGTGCCACAGGGAAAGCCAGCATGGACAGATTGTGAGCCGGATCAACCAATCAGCAGTCTGCCAACTCAGGAACATGCTGTCACCCTCTTTTATGATCACCTACCATCACGGGTTGTCTGACAGAGCTACAGTCTGAGGAGTGTGGTAGGCGATTTTACTGTGTGGCTACTGTATGATGTCCTCACACAAACCTAGAGCCGGGGACCTTCAAAGTTCAGGTCACTGGGCACAAAGCCCATAAATCACAGATGTCCTTTAGTGCAGAATAGTATTCTCCGTACACCCCGATACAGACACATGCAGACACAGACAAACGCAGACACAGAGATACACTTTTTCTGTGTCTCTGTCTCTGTGTTTGTCTCTCTGTCTCTGTCTGTCTGTTTCTCTCCCAATGCCCACAAGAAACAAGACAATACAACGAGGAAAAATCAAGTATAATCAAAATGACTTGGGAGTCTTAAGCAAGAGAATTTCTACAAGTTTGAGGTCAACCTGGGCTATGTAGTGAGGCCCTGTCTGAAGAAAGAAAAAAGAAAGGGAGGAAGGAAAAAGGAAAAGAGACACGAGATATATCATGTTGCTGACTACAGTATAGTAACCTGAAATAATGATAAAGCCAATCATACAGTAAATACATAAATAAGAAACATAACCATTATCAAATATATACTGTACTTAGGAGGTAGAAAAAGAAGGACCAGAACTTCAAGGGTAGCTTGAGCTACATAGTTAGTTTGAGGTTAGCCTGGGCTATGTGAGACCCTGTCTCAAAACCACCCAACAAACAAGAGAGCCATTGGGTGGATTTCACCATCAGGTAGGATGGAAAGACAGCCCACTGCCTGGAGTCTGGCTTTGAAGCCCGAGTTCAAAGTATCTGCCCTGCCTGTTCCATCTCGAGAAGACTGGAGAGATGTGTTTGTTTTTATATGTTTTTAAACATCTTGTTTCGAGGCAGGCTCTTCCTTGGTAGTCCACAAGACCTGAAAGCCCACAGCACATAGGCAGAGAACTTCCTGTGAGGCCTAAAGTTGTGGTTCTTTTGCATCTGCTTCCTGAGATCTGGGAGTGCAGGCGTGTGCCGCAGCCATGCTGGCTGGACCAGTCTTTTTAATCAGGGAGTTGCTCCTGAAATTCTGCCATTAGGCTCATGTGTCTACCCTGTTGTTAATTACATCAATTGGCTTAATTGCTCTGGGTTTTCTTTCATTCTGCTAAGATCTCTGCCTTTAAGAGAGCTCTTGGCTTTCCTAGGAACTGGAAGAGCTAGGTCTTCAACTAATCTAACATTAGGGTGACTCTTATAAAGATACAAGGTTTTGTTAAGCCAGTCAGCAACTGTTTTCAGCATAACCCAAAGCAGAATATTAACTGAAAACAGCTGTTCTTATTTTAGGGGGAAAAACCTGACTGAAGTCTTGCCCACCCTTGCCTGTCCTCACCTGCCAGCGCAATTCTGTTTTGAATGCAAAAAATGTACAGGTATCTTTCAGAAAATGTGAACCAAATTTGCAGAATATCAAAAAGTAGAAAAGAAAACCACCTCTGGCTGCAATGTCTGATCTAGCCTCTCATTTTGGTATATCATTTTTTATTCTTTAATGCATATTAATAGAAAGCACATGGTCCTGTTCTATAAAATTATCTTTGCAGGTTTATGTGCTATTTCCTGGGATGTCTTAATATTTTTCTCCCTTAAAGAGTGGGGAGAATTATCATTAGAAGTGCTTGCTCAGTTTATCAGTATCGATTAAAGTGATCCCTCTCAGGCCCATAAACATGATCGTCTGGTGGATGGGAGGACGGGGCTCGGATGCCAAACACCAACACAAATGTCAGGCAGCCACAGTAGCCTCTTCTAACCTCAGCACGGGAAGGCAGAGGCAGCCTGGAGTGGGCAGCCAGTGAGCCTAGAGATCCACGGACTCTGGTTCAAGTGAGAGACCCTCCCTCAATATATAAGGAACGTCAAGGAAGATACCTGCCATCATGCTCTGACCGCCATGTTTCTGAGTGTGTGTGTTTGCACATGCACGTGCACGCAAACACAGACTCGTGTACACACACATACACACAAACACACACATACACACATGCACCCCCACACATACATACACACACATACACACATATACAAACACACACACAAACACACACACATGCACACACACATACACACATACATACACACAAACACACACACACACACAAACACACACACACACACACACACATGAGTCATATTGTTCTAGGACCTTGGCTATAACGCATCATCATTTTTTACACAGAATTAACCAAATTCTATTGATTGCGTTTTATTCTGGTATACAGCTAGTTTAATAGTGCGGTATTTTGTTGATCTTCCCCAGGTACACTCATAACCGTAGGTTGTACTCAGTTGCACGGTTAGTCCTAACACTAGCCTTGTGAAGTGAGTCTGGAGGTGTTGGTTTTGTTTCACGTTCAAACCCTCTTTACACAGACAATGGTTGTTGAACTTGAGAAGAACTAAGCCGATAGCGTGGGAGCTGCACTTTAGTCTCTTGTTGATGGTCCACAGATGATGTGATAAAACTAGAAAAAAGCTTGTTCTTTGTGTCCCTAGGTCCTTGGCACTTAACTTCTAAAACCTGTGCCATTTCCTGACAGAGGAAAAGGGAAGAGGAGAGAGAGAAGAACGCCATTGCCTTTTTGGGAAGCCTCTTTAAACACTGCATAGCCTATGCTAACAATTCTCCATGTCCTCTACAGTGGGCATTGGGGCGGGTGCCTGAGTCAGCCCCCTGAGTGCTGTGGTTACACACCCCACTCCGGTGTGTGTGTGTGTGTGTGTGTGTGTGTGTGTGTGTGTGTGTGTGTGTTTGTTTAGAATCAGGGCTGACAGGAAGGCTCAGTGGATAAAGCTGCTGCCGCCAAGCTTTGCTGTGAGGCTTTAGGTTACACAGAGCACTGGTTTATTTATTTTTCGTGCCTTTGGTGGGGGTGCCTGGCTACGGTGCTCTCGTGGAGTTCAGACAACTTGCAGTGTAAGAAAACCCAGTTCTCTGCTTCCACCACATGGGATCTAGGACTCACTTCATCAGGCTTGGGCAAGTGCCTCAGTGCAGTTGGCAATGAAGGAAGTCCTGGAGCCTGGGGACCACTGGTTTGGGCATCAATATGGTGCCCTCTGCTCTCAAAGCATCCTGATAAAGTCCAAAGAAGGCTCAGCACGTCAGAGCATTAGAACCTGTGCCCAGCCACTGGGCAGACCCAGGAGAAAATTCCTCAGGCCTCTTTGCGGCCCTTGTCCTAGATTCCAGCCTGCTCTTGTCTTTTCCAAGTCCTATCTCCCACACCCCGCCCCGTTCTTTGAGTAATAACTGATTGTGTCCTTCAGAGAGCTCAACAGCTCCGGGGACCAGGCTTGATGCTTAGCTATTCTGTGAACTTAGCCCTGTCTTACTTCCCTACAAGCTCGGGGGCTGCCTATCAGAATACCTGAGCCCACCTGGCTCCCATCGTCCAGGCGGTGGGGGTGGGGAAGGGGAATGGAGCCGGATAGGTCGTCTGATGCTCTTTGAGCATCTGCCCTTTGTACTTTCAGCCCCAAAGCAAGTGAATAATGTGAATCAAGTCTCAAAGCGCTCACTCACCCGCCCTCTACGTTTGCTCCATTCTGCCTTTCTGAATACTTTTGGCTTGCTTGTAATGATGTCATAGGACTGAGCAATGTAATCTGATGGTTCTGATCACCTTTCCCGATGCCTCTCTGACGTCATTTCATCGAGTGAGACTTTGTCTTATGTGTATGAGCATTTTGCCGGCACGTGGATCTGCCTGCATACCTCGAGTGTGCAGCGCCCGCAGAGACCAGAGGAAGTGTTAGATCCCCTGGAACTGGAGGTTCGTGTGGTCCACGGGGCCATATCTCCAGCACGGTTTTTTGTTCCCCTTTTCCGTACTGACCACTTAGGTCACAGGAAGTGACCGTAGCTCCTTACCCGGAGGGATCCCCTCTCACAGTATTCGATCACCCCAAAGATCCTGGTGTCCAGCTTCACAGTGCCGTAGAACTTGGTCAGGTTGTAGTAATCCGACTGCAGCAACTAGAACAGGAGAGAAGGCTGTTTATAAAGCAAAGACGGAGGATGGGAGGGGTGGGGGTACCAGTGTGGAGAATTAGGTAGCGGTGTGATGTGCTCCTTTGAGGTCTTTGGAAGGAAGGGTCCCTGTAACAACCAAACAAACGCCGGTCCCCACTCCTCCTCACACTTGTCACATCCTACTCAACTACATTGAATAAAATTGTAACTACTTTCCAATGAAACCAGGGTGGTGACATAGGCCACATCAGGCCTCGGTGTCTCTTGGTAGACTGTCAACAAGCCAGGTTGCCCCTGCCTTGCCTCGGGGGATTTTCTGTTGGCAGCAGCACTGGGGACCTCGGTGTTTGGGTGAGAGTGGTTCTGAGGTATGAGGTTCACAGGGTTCATACCTTGTTTAGTTCTATCTTCTGCTTCTCACTGAAGTTCCCGTCACTGTGCTTGAGGTCTTTCAGAATCACTTTCTGCCAAGATCAATTGAGAAAGGGGGACTTGTAGCACGAGTCTTTCCATGGACAGACAGACTCCAACAGACAGAGCCACCGGAAGACAGGGCGCTGGGTGAACCAGTGTGAGCATACTGTGGAAATTTGCTTTCGGGCTCCCTTACCTCGTAAACATTCTGGAAAACTCTGTGTTTGCCTAAAGCTTATCAATAAGGCCTACTAACCGGGATGTGGTGGGCTGGAGTTGGAATGTTTCTTGTAGAATAACTGGAGGAAATGGAAGGAAGGGAGGGAGAGAGAAAGAAAACAAGGAAGAGTGGGAAGGAAAACAAGGAAGGGAGGGTGGAGCCCTCCCTGGCAGGGATTCTTGGGGAACCTAAGGGCTGCCCTGAGTGAGCAGAACCTCATGTCTCAAGTCCTCCACATCTCATAAGAATATGTCATTGTTCTTCCGTGTCCCCAGACCCTGAAGCAGAGTTCTGACTGCCATGCAAGACTCCGAGTGGCCTCTGGCAGCTTCCTGGGCACCTCTACCATTGCGTTGTCAAGGTCAGGGGTCAGGACAGCTGTGTCAGAACACCCAGCACACACCCAGCAGGGTCAGGACAGTGGGGGACAGTGCCATACCAACCTTCTTGTCATATTTGCACTGTCGAACTCTCTGAACTGTGTCCCGTCTCCTGTCATCGTCAATCTGGTGGAGGAAAGAGCAATTGCTTTAGAACCTCATGTCCGTCCTTTCCGTTGCCATGGAGACAAGAGACTCTCCATGGCTGTGCCTGCTGAGTGTTCGACACTGCTGGCCAGGCCCCTTGACACACTCCATGGGTGTACCCTTTGCTCCTTCTGATCAGCTCTTCTTCCCTTCCCGTGTCTACCACCCCATGCTCCGGGATTTCCTCCCTCCTCTCGTGACCCTTTCAGTACCAAGGATTCTGTTTGCTTCCTGCTCCTCTGATTCCCCTACTGCTGGGAGTCTTAGCCTATGCCATCTCCTGGCAGATGCTCTTAAAAGGATGTTACAAGGGGCTGGAGAGATGGCTTAGCTGTTAAGAGCACTGACTGCCCTTCCAGAGGTCCTGAGTTCAAATCCCAGCAATCACATGGTGGCTCACAACCATCTGTCATGGGATCTGATGCCCTCTTCTGGTGTGTCTGAAATCAGCTACAGTGTACTCATAAAAGTAAAATAAATAAATATTTTCTTTAAAGGATGTTGCAAAAGCTCACTGCTTTTGAGTTTAATTTTACACCTAAAGGCCCAGCAGAGACGAAATTAAGACGACAGTCCTGGGTTTGTGTTAGAATTGCCCAATCAGCTGATTTCTCAAAAAGAGCCTAAAATATGAATTTTTATATTTAGTGCATGATCTCATATGCTGACAGTTGAGTTTAAAAATGTCAACACAGAACAACACACACACGTGTGCATACACACTCATGAGCATGTGTACACCCGTGCACTAGCACAGGTTAGATATCGCTCCTGACTTCCCTGATGCTGACTTCTGGTCTATACACAGAAAAAGAGTTAAGCCTGGTTTTATCTTTAAATTTATGTTGGATAGAGACTTAGAGTTCTGTGCCAGCTAATTTTACATCAACTCACTTGAGGTAACCCCAGTTGAGAAAACGCCTCCATAAGATTTGGCTATAGGCAGACCTGTGGTGCATGTTCTTAGTTAGTAATTGATGGAGGAGGGCCCAGCCCGTTGTGGGTGGGGCTGCCCCTGGGCTATGGTCCTGGGTTCTATATGCAAAGATGCTGAGCAAGGCACGGAGAGAAAACCAGTGAGCAGCACTCCTCCATGGCCTCTGCATCAGCTCCTGCCTCCAGGTTCCTTCCTTATTGGAGTTCCTGTCTTGACTTCCTTCAGTGATGAATAGTGATGCAGAACCACAGCCAGATAAATCCTTTTCTCCCCAAATTGCTTGTGGCCATGGTGTTTCATCACAGCAGCCATAGCCCTAACTGGGACAGGTGTGTTATTATCCTTGCTAAATTCAAGAGGCCATCCTTAAATGCAGCAGAAATAGCTTGATCAACTTCCAAGACTGATGACTGGTACTCTACTCATTAAGGAAAAAATGTTTAAATGGGTCAAGGTCTGGACAGAAAGTCCTCACTCAAATTACAAAGTTTATAAGTTGAATTTCGGTCAAAGGCTCCAGAATCCACTCAGGGACTTTTCGGTATGAGCTTTTTAGCAAGCACGTGTACAGAAGAAGACAGCCTTTCTAGGAGGTAACTTTTGACCTTGTAGTCTCAAATCGCCTTTCCAGAGGAACAACAGCTGCCCATCTCCAAAGGAGACATGAGATTTGTTAGGAGTATCCAGTACTGGTATCCAGGGACTCCTGCTCAAAAGAATCCTAAAGGTTACCTTTTTATCATCCAACTACAGCCTCTCTCCTCTCTATATGCAGTTTCCTGATAAAACCCATAAGCAGGCAGATTTGATTATTTCCCAGAATGCTTGCTGGTCAGATGGTATATAATAAAGTCCCTTTTGTCTTTGAAACATCTTGGTGCTACAATAGCAACCCCTGCTTAATACTGATAGTTGTAGCATCCTCTTCCTTCTCTTCCTCATCTTCTTCTCCTTCCTCTTCTTCTTTTTCCTCCTCTTCCTCCTCCTCTTCTCCATCCTCCTCTTCTCTTCCTCCTCTTCTCCCTCCTCTTCCTCTTCCTCCTCCACCCCTCTGCCTCCTTCTGTCTCCCCCTCTTCTGCTCCCTGAGTCTTTCTCTTAGCTCCTCCTTTCCTTATTTCCCTCTTCTTCATCTTCTTCCACCTTTTTTCCAATCTCTTTCATTTTATAAATGCATTATAGGAGGGTTAAGTGATCACCTAAGACTTCAATGTATCTAAAGGTTTTCTTATGTGTGGATCAAGTCAGTAATTTAAGGCAGCACATTTTGCTTTTGGAAACCCAGTTGTCTTGGGGTCATTTACTCTTTACTGCAAAATACTGGAGATGGATTTCATTCTGACACTTGCCAGAGATAGACCAGTCTCTGCGAGTAGATTCTTTATGTGTGAGGTCTGGAAGACTACAGAAAGGCTGCTGGGGCATGAAGCAAGTGTGGGGAAAGACCATGCCACTGATGTACAGCGGTGAGCAGTCCGAACCATTGAAGGCCAGCATGCAGGATGTGGAGGTGGAACACCCAGAGAGCTTGGCACAGCTTCCTGTCCCCTCTCCCTCTGCTCCTGAGTGTAACTGATTTACTTCTGCCTGTCAGCTCATCCCTGACCCGAGGGACTTTATGAACTCCATCTATTTCGGTGCTTTTGTATAAAAGTACTGATAATACCATGGTATGAGTCAGGAAGATGCCTAAGTCTTCATTAGTTTGGGTTCAAACTGTAACCACATTTCTGGAATTCCAGTCCTGTTACCTGATGGGCTTAGGAGAAGATGAAGTAAAGCAGTAGTACACCTGGTACATAAGTTCTCAATAAGTGGGAACTTATTACTATTAATCGATCATCTAATGTGCCTTTCTATCATCTATTTATCTACCATCTATTAATTATCTATATCATCTATTATCTATTTATCTATCATTTATCTATCTGTTGTCTGTCTATCAATCATCTATCTATCTATCTATCTATCAATCATCTATCTATCATCTATCATCTATATATCTATCATCTGTCTATCTATCTATCATCTATCTATCTATCTATCTATCTATCATCTATCTATCTATCATCTGTCTATCTATCATCTATCTATCTATCTATCTATCATCTATCAATCATCTATCTATCATCTATCATCTATATATCTATCATCTGTCTATCTATCTATCTGTCTATCTATCTATCTATCTATCATCTATCATCTATATATCTATCATCTGTCTATCTATCTATCATCTATCTATCTATCTGTCTATCTATCTATCTATCTATCTATCATCTATCTTGCCGTACTATCTCCGTGTGACCCTACACAGCTTCTTAATACTTTGTCTTCTAGTATCACCCACAAAGACAGGATGATAAAGCATTTCATCAATGGGGAGTTTGTATTGCTGGCTGCAGAAAACGTGGGTGAGTTGTTCACAGTGGCTACTGGTTACATTTTCCAGCCAAGGGAAACCTGTAGACAAATCTTAGCAGAGGCTTCTTCGGCAATGACCAAAATATATGGCAGCTAATTAGCCTGAGGCGCCGAGTCCTGAGAGTAGGAGGAGCCAGTAGGTATTTCTCTCCCAGGTCAGAAGCTAAGAATGACTGACATACTGTTGTGGTGTGAGGGTGAAATGCCTCCTATGGGTTCATGTGCTCAAATACATGGTGCCTAGCTGATGGTACAGATCTGGGGTGTGCTAGAACCTTTAAGAGGTTGAACTTCCTGGAGTGGGTCACTGGGAGGACAGGGATGGGACAAACCTAATTGATAAGACCTTGGAAGGCATCTGGCCTGACTTCTTTCTCTTATCTGATTCATTGAGTTATGAGCAAGCTGCTCAGTCACCTACAGAGTGGTTCTAAAACTATGAGCCAGAAGAAGTTTTTTCCTGTAAGCTGCAAATATCTAAATCTTGGATTTGGGATGAATGAAACTGTCCATACTCGGCACATTTGTTACCGTGCTACCAAAGTCTTGTCCGATCTGCATCAACGGGTGGAATAAGCCCGTCTTACCTTCAGGCTGATGTGGTTGGTCTCATTGGTCTCCAGAGGAAAGATGTTTTCAGAAGGAATGTGGGACCATTTCTTCTGTCGAAGTTCATTGTCTCTTCTGTATTTTCTGTAACAGGAATAGAGCCAACAGGACATGATTATAAACATCTGTTCCATTTGGCGCCCAGACACTAGGACCTGGTGATTTCTTTGGTGTTATTGGTTTTGTTGTTTGAGACAGAGTCCTGCTGTGTAATGCAAGCTGTCCTCAAACTCACATTCTCTCTCCTCTGTCTGGGATTACAGGCATGGGTCACCACATCTGGTGGCATAGACAGTCTCTAAGCTTCTTCTAGACTCCACCCTATAGTGTACAATGGTTCTGCAGTCTCTCACAATGTACCAGTAGATCTCTGAAGATAGCGCTAGCTAGACACTGCTAATAATGTGGC
Source organism: Micromys minutus (assembly GCF_963924665.1). Taxonomy (NCBI): domain Eukaryota; kingdom Metazoa; phylum Chordata; class Mammalia; order Rodentia; family Muridae; genus Micromys; species Micromys minutus. The sequence continues at coordinate 11,687,420 of NC_137972.1, read as the reverse complement.
TAACTGGACACAAGGCACGATTGTAGTCTTTTCAACACTCAGCAGAATTATCCCGAGCACACAGACTCACAAAGGCAGAGCCCAGAGCTTCAATGTGAGTCCTGTGCCTTGATGTCAGGGTTCTGATCTGCACAGACCAGCTTCTGCCTGCCTTCTAGATCCCAGGTCTGCCTCTTTTATTTATTTATTTATTTATTTATTTATTTATTTATTTATTTATTTATTTTATCAAGCATTGCCAACAGCTACCAGACTTCTGCCCTTCTCCTTTCCCCATCTGAGGGAAAGCCTGTGAGGAGGAGGTACCTCAGCACAAGGAGGGCAATGAGCAGCAGGACGACCACAATCCCCGTGAGCGTGAAGACAGCAATCATCAGGATCTGAGGGCCTGTGCAAAGAACGAAGGGGCATGCATTAGCAGAACCACAGTACAAACACATCCCAGAGCTTCTCCTGGTGGAACAGAATCTGAGGACACAACAAGGAAGAGGTCTTTTGGAAAGTATGTGTTAATTAATCTTTCCCTGGTCATATGTATCCAGCATCTCTAGTCTCTGAAGGAAGCTAGTGTGTGCGTCCAGAAAAAGTAGATCTCTCCCCTCCCCTCTTCTCCCCTCCCCCTCCTCCCCTCCCCTCTCCTCTTCTCTCCTCCCCCTCCTCCCCTCCCCTCTCCTCCTCTCCCCTCTTCTCCCCTCTCCTCCCCTCCCCTCTTCTCTCCTCCCCTCCCCTCCCCTCTTCTCCCCTCCCCTCCCCTCTCCTTCCGTCCCCTCCCCTCTCCTCCCCTCCCCTCCCCTCTCCTCCCCTCCCCTCCCCTCTCCTCCCCTTCCCTTCTCTTTTCTTACTAGGTAGCTCAGGGTTGCCTAAAATTTATGATCCCCTTGTGTGCTACAGCCACGTGGCTCCTCATTTGTAACCAAGACCACTACTGTCATTGGAACATTAAGTGGTTTTCAACACGTAATTTAAAGGGATATGAGCCTACCTAATATTCTCCAGACTTGGGAGTCTAAAGAGGTTCAGAAAAAAAAAAAGAAGATGGCTATTTTTAAATGCAGGACACATACTGTAAGAAAGCCAACTAGAATATCAAACCTCAGTGCTGCATACTATTCCTTTCCAAGATTTCTATTATTGAGGGAAGACAACAACCTGATTGTGCTAACGTGAGTGAATCATGTGTGTGTGTGTGTGTGTGTGTGTGTGTGTGTGTATTTTGAGTAGATGTCTTAAGATCACAGAGTTTTAGAAGAATAAGTAGAATTCAGGAAAATGGGAATATAATCTGAGGAAGCACTGGAGGGTGTAAGGGACAAATTTAGTTCGAGAAGCCACAGGAACAAACCCTCATAGGCTTGTCTTGGCTCACACGTGGCACAGAGCTTCCCCACTGGGCCGGAGTCAGTGGGTTCCATGAAAGGACTCAGAGTGACACACAAATGTGTAAGAAGCTGGAAGACAAGGGAATGTGGTAAAGAGGGCACAATTTTTCTCATAGCAGAGAAAGAGAGGGGAGAGGGAGGGGAGAGGGGGAAGGAGAGGGAGAGAGAGGGGGGAGGGAGGAGAGAGGGAGAGAGTGGGGAGGGAGGGGAGAGGGGGAAGGGGAAGGAGAGAGAGATGGGGAAGGAGGGTAGAGGGGGAGGGAGAGAGAGATGAGGAAGGAGGGGAGATGGGGAAGGAGGGGAGGGGGGAGAGAGAAGGGGGGAAGGAGGGAGGGGAGGAAGGAGGGGAGATGGGGAGGGAGGAGAGAGGGGGAGGGAGGAGAGAGGGGGAGGGAGAGAGAGGGGGGAGGGAGGGGAGAGGAGGAGGGAGGGGGAGGGAGAGAGAAAGAGCACTCACATAACGAAAGTGTTTTTTTTTTTTTTAAAGACTGGTGATCTAAGTGATTCATGAAGTTACTTCAAGAAAAGAATAACAGATTTCCCATTAAAGTTCCGCTCCACCCCTCCCCACCCAAGTCTACCAGCCAGCCTGTACCCACTGTGAGTAAATTATTGATTTTAAGTGGCTGAAAGTTTTGAATAAAGGTGTGGGACTCCTTGTTTTACTGAGACGAGAAAAAGATGCCTAAATATATAATATATTAAGAACCTCTTCTACCGTAATCTTATAGCACACCTCGTAATGTTTTTGTTTAATCATGCTGTATCTTTAAAATTTCTCCTCCTCCCTCGCCCCGCCCCATCCTGCCCCGTTCCATCCCATGTGATAAAACTGTAGCACACTTCCATGAGGACTGCTTCGTGAGCCTTGCCCTGGGGTTGCTGATCACCTGGATTCCTAAGTGGCGTTCTTCCTCTCATTCCAAGCAGGTAAGTACTCCCACCCCAAGCCTCCTGCGGTCATGACGTCACGCCATAACCGTCATGAGGCCGTCATGACATCATGTGATGGATCTGGCACCTCATTGTGATCGGCACATCCACCACGCCCACCACCGTCACACAATGTTACCACAACACACCCCTAGCCCCGGACAAAAAGCAAGTCTGTAGAAAAAATACAACCCCACAGTGTGAAGTCATACACCTCCACACCAGAGCATGAGTTTGAGCGACTCAGGTCATTTCAGTCCCTACCTGCTTACATAATGAGCACCTCCCTGTGCTAGACATAATAACCATAATTAGATATTTAAACATACTATTTAAATGAAATAGGTTCACTGTTGTTGAGACGTGGTCATACTTGGTAGTCTAGGCTGGCCTGGGACTCATTTTGTGGCCGAGGATCACCTCTACTGGTGGTAATATTCCCCCTTCAGTATTCCAAATGCTGTAATTACAGATGTGAGCCACCTGGCTAAATGCAGTTGTTTTAAACTCAACACACATTTTCACTTCTGCTTCGTGGTTAAGTCAGTCACGCGACTTCTAAGGCAAATCTTCTGCTGCCCTCTAGTGGCTATTCTGGTTAATGCATAGACTGTACAGTGAGTGACCGCGATTTCTAAGCCATGAGACAGCAGGGCTGGAGGGAACTCGTTAAACATGCGGCTTTGCTAGAGGAAGAAGCTTTTAGTTGTAGAATCAAACAAATGGGTTCGTGTTAATGCAACTGTCTTTGGCTTTGCTACCCTGGACATGCTACTTTAATCTGAATCAACAGTATTAGTGCTGGGCCCAGAGTATGCTGTTATTTTATATATATATATATATATATATTATAGATAAATACATAAGTAAACAATATATGTGTATATATAACTGTATTATATAAACACATAAATAAATAACAGTATATATATATATATATATATATATATATATATATATATACACACATATACTGTTATTTACTTATACATTCAATTATTCCAGTGCACCATGTCCAGTGCACAGATGTGAGTGACTGTGAGACCCCACACTTGTACAGTGTGTGGTATAAAAGACAGGCTCATATCCGGAAGTCTAGTGCAGGGGTCACGGAGGGCAAGAGGCAGACTGATTATTTCTTGAGCTGCTGGGAAAAGCCGAGGAGAAGTGAGACCCAGATAGGCTTTGAGAGCCGGTCTGGAGGTCCTGCTACTGGAGGCTGAGCAAATGTGGCGGTACCACGTCTTGTCCCCCGCTCCGTCCCCTCTAAACCGTTAGATTCCTAAAGCTAGCCACCAAGGGCAGTTCCCCTATTTGGCCACTTCCTTACGCCTGGCTCATTCCTGAGGCTGAACAAAAGCATTAAGCATCAAGGTGTGGCAATCAAAGTTTATTGCTACCCTAGTTAACATGCCCAGTCCCAACCTACCCACCCATTCTAGCCCATTTTGGCCCAGACCTCTCCCCTTCCCCTCTTAAAATTAACACCTACAAAGCTATTTGCTGTTGGTTCAGATTCAGGTTCTGTCAGATTCAGATTCAGCCCAGCTCTCTGTCTGGTTTAATAAAGTATCTCTTTGTGTTTGGAAATTGGGGTTTGGGTGTGGTCTCTGCCTAATGCGGGGTCCAGAAGGGAACACCCCACACTGTGAGGGTTCTTTCAAAGGAAGTCCCTCTGTGGGGGAAGGCACTCTTTAGCAGAGTGTCATTTTTATGATAGACTTAAGTGCATACCTACCTACCCGAGCAGCCAGATCAGCTTAGCCCATACAGCTGATCAGTTCACAGATGTGTCCTGAGAACATCTGGAGAGTCTCCTGTGTCTCTCTGCCTCGCCTTTCCATGTGAGCCGTGTAGGCTTACAGATTCAACGGCACAGCTGGGGTTCAGGGAACCCTAACCCTGAACCTTTCATTTATGTGGCAAACACATGACTCTCTGAGCCACACCCCCCAGCCCTCAGGTAACTCTTGAGGGGGCTGGATGTTTGCCAGTTTCTAGCCATGGCCCAGAGGATAGGAAGGCAGCATAAAGTTGCAGGGCTCTGAAGTAGGAGGGGCTAAGAGCAGGCAGACACTTAGAGGAGGTGGGAGGGAAGAAGGGGATTGTGGGTAGTGTCAGGGTGAGGGTTGGAGGTCAGCCTGCTTCTCACTCTGCCTCGGTGTAACTGGAAGGTGGAGACCGTAACAGAAATTTATCAAAACAAAACAACAACAAAAAACCCCTAACGTACCTGAGAGTCAATCGTGACAAGAATTTAGCTTTAAAAATTCCCTAAACAATAAGCAGAGAAATGGAGAAGCCTGTGGAAAAAAAAAATATGGCTTCCACTTCTCCCCTGACCCCTGTCTGTCCACACGCAGGCCAGAGGTCAGCGTGGGGTGTCTTCCTCCATCACCCGACACTATATTTTTTTGAGACAGTCTCTCAGTGAACTGGAGCTCATTGGCTGGATGGCCTGGGTCATAGGTACATACCTTTTTTTCATTTTTTTAAAAAAGTGGGCACTCTGTGTGTGTGTGTGTGTGTGTGTGTGTGTGTGTGTGTGTGTGGTATGTGTGTGTGGTGTGTGTGTGTGTGTGTGGTGTGTGTGTGTGGTGTGTGTGTGTGTGTGTGTGTGTGTGTGTGTGTGTAAACTCAGGTCCTGAGCAAGCATTTAGCCCACTAGCCCTGCAGGGGGAGCAGGTGAAGAGAGGGAGAAAGGGGTGGTGGTGAGAAAGAATGAAGGAGGAGGATGAGGCAGAGACAGACATGGGGACAGAAAGACAGAGTGATGAGTTTTGGGTTTAAATAAATGTGAGGATAGCTCTGGGAATAATATATGGAAAGCCTAAAACCAACTGTAAGCCTGCAGTTACGCCTGGGTGATCTCTTGTTCAGGAGGATACACTCCCCACCCGGACTTCCCTGACTGCTTTAAATCAATCATTTTCCACCGGGGGCATCCACAGACCAAAGGAAACAGAAAGAGCTACAGTTTTAACACAAGCAAGCTCATGGGACCAGGGATGTTCCCTTAAAAGCAGACCAAACTTCACTTCCCGGACACACACCACCAGAATAGATGGATTTCTAGCTCAGAGTTTTTAGAATTGTAAAAGTGATAAGTGAATGCAGACATTTCACAAAAGACTCAAAGTTCAGAAAGATGTAAAAGGGGGAAAACACACTTCCACGAGTCTATTACTCAGTGGGGACTAGTATTCAATTTGTGTGTTTCTTCTCAGTTTTATTTCTACAAGGTTAGGGTGTGTTAGATAAAGAGGTGCATTTCCCCACTCTTCAGAGTGATGTTCGGAGAGAATGAATTTCAGCTGGTTGCGTGTTAAATTAAGAACGCTTCAAAATGTTCTAGAACCCCATTAATGTCATTTTCACATCCTTCGAGTGCAACAGTCTGTCCAGTTTTCAGGTCTTTGTCTTAAACATGATAGATTTGTAATATGGAGCTACTAATTGTTACATTAAGCACCCACAGACCCAGACAGAATATGCTGTGAATTTTGTGTTTCATGGATTCCCCACCCCCAGCTGAAGGTCAGATTAATGACGTATAGTCTCATCGCATCTTGTACACATGAAGGTCAAGTTATGTGTCACCCCATCTATGTCCTGTGAAGGAATGGAGGAGGCTTTCAGGGTCACAGTCACCAACTATCTCTTACTCCAACAGAGCAAATATTCCTCGCTTAAAACACTGAGTCTGTTGCGTAAAGTACGCGTTTCTGTGATTGCTTAATTTTTGCCTATTTTCTGACCTTGTTTTCTAGGGGTCCCGATTATATGGTAACCATCTTCAAAATAGGGTTCCCATGTGGATGTGTCTAACCAGGGCTCACTGTGCTTGTGAAACCCACAGACACAAGGCTGGAAAGTCGAGGTAAGATGAAAAAGAAAATAAAAACAAGCTAGCTGCCTACAGCTTATGTGGAAACCATACTGGGGAAAGAAAACTCAGTAAGAATGTCTTACCCAGCCCAGGGACATCATTAGGGAGTCTGTTGTTCTTCCAGATGAAGTTGGGCTTCTCAACCAATGGGATGGTTTTGTTTTTATGGGTGTCATATGCCATAAGAACCTCGTACTGTGTCAGGGCAGAAAAAGAGAAAAGCGTGAGAACATTTTAGAGCATTTTGCGATGAGGCTGACTGTGTGTGTGTGTGTGTGTGTGTGTGTGTGTGTGTGTGTGTGTGTGTGGCTTTGGGGACATGGCCTCTATATGATTGTTCAGTTTGACCTTGATCTCTTAATCCTCCTGCCTCAGCTTCCCAAATGTTGCCATCATTACCAGCTACTAATTAGGTCTCTATGATTAAAGCCTTCGTTTGAGGTCACCCGCTAATGGCAACATGGTACCAGGATATCCTTGAATTACTGCTGCAGGTATCGACAATGCTGTGTGCATTACTTTTGAAACATGGCTGCCTTCTACGGGCACCATCCCTCCCTCAAAATATTCTCCATAGGATATTTACGTTGCGAGAACTTCAGTCTGGAGAAGGGAACCTACAATTGCATATATGGAAGGTCAAAATTAGCCTGTATGCTGGGATGTGGCATATTGGCCCTCTCTGACCCTTATTCTGAATATAGACTGGTGCACTCACAGCCCCCATGTCCTGAGAGTTAATCCCTAGGTTCTCCCAGATACACACTATGTGACTGGAGGCAGCAAAGGCTGTGAAGTTTGACCAAATTTGTTTTGGAAGACCTGTGTAGGAAACACATGTGAAGAGCTGAGGTGCGGGTGAGGAAAGAGCTCTCACGCGCATCTTTGCCTCTCTTCTGAGGGCAGCAGGGGCTTCCTCTTTTTGGATGAGAATGTGGGTCTCTTTGTGCTGGTTCCTGTCGGTAACTGAAGCGTTTCAGGGATTTGACTAAAAAATATCCCATGGCAGATATGCCAACTCTGTATTTCTTTTTAAGCTTCTTTCTTTTCTCTCTCCCTTTCCCTTTTTCCTTTCTTTCTATTTAGGAGGTGGGTATGTGTATCATGCACGTGGAGGTCGGGGGACAATTTTCAGGAGTCGGATCCCTTCTTCCATCATGTGAGTCTCAGGGACCAAACTCAGGTTGTCTGGTTTGGAGTCAAGCACCCTTACCATTGAGTCATCCCACTGGCCCGCAAATACAGTATTTCATGAAAGGTCCAATGTAGTAACAAAACCTCTGAAATGGTGCCTCAAATTTCTGGTGTCACTTTCTCAGGGTGAACACCTCTGTAAATTTTACATTTGCCATTGCAGGCATCTCTCAAAAAGCAGTGTAAATATATGTATATATATTATGATATTATCACACACACACACACACACACACACACACACACACACACGTGTGTGTGTGTGTATAGTTTTCAGGACCTGACCTCTTGTAGGAAAAAGGTGCTTACTGCTCATTTGGTTGGCTGAAACAGCAGCTTTCACAGTTTAGATGGACACAGCTCTGGAAGGCATAAAGGAAGCTGTTGCACTTTTAAATTCAGAGCTCATCAGCCAGGAACTCTACACCAGACAGGAAACTTTTGTGGGAGATACAGTGAGAGGTGGGGACCCACTACCCTCTTTCGAGGCCTCTGTCTTAGTCACCGTTACCATTGTTGCAAGGAAACACCATGACCAAGGGAAGTGGGGGAGGAAAGGCTTATTCGACCCTATGCTTCATCATCAGAAGAAGTCAGGGCAGGAGATAAAACTGGGCAGGAAGTTGGAAGCTGGAAATGAGAAAAAGCCATGGAGGAATGCTGCTTACTAGCTTGCTCTCTATGACTTGCTTGGCTGATTTTTTATAGAAGCCTGGACCAAAATGTCCAGGGGTGGTCCCATCCACAATGGGCTGGGTTCTCTCCCTTTAATCACTAATTTTAAAAAAATGCTCTTTTCTTAGGCTTGCCTACAACCTCTTAACTGAGGTTTTCTTCTCTCCAATAAACATAGCTTGTGCTAAGATGACATAAAACCAGCCATCACAGGCTCTTACATAGAAATGAAGGAAACAGGTCGTAATGGTTTGAATATACTTGTCCCATGGAGTGGCACTATTTGGAGGTGCGGCTTTGTTGGCATAGGTGTGACACTGTGGGTGTGGGCCTTAAGACCCCCATCCTAGCTGCCTGGAGGCCATGTTCAGCTAGCAGCCTTCAGATGAAGATGTAGAACTCTCAGCTCTGCCTGTACCATACCTGCCCAGACACTGCCATGCTCCCACCTTGACGATAATGGACTAAGCCTCTGAGCCTGTAAGTCAGCCCCAGTTAAACATTGATTGCATTGATCAGGGTGTCTGTTCACAGCAGTAAAATCCTGAGACAGAAGTTGGTAGCAGGGACCGGGGTATTGCTGTGATAGGACTGACCATGCTTTTGTTTGGAACAATGTGGATTTGGAGGCTTTGGATTTGGAAAGCAGTGGAATGATTTAAATGGGCTATCCTAGTGGGAATATGGAAGACTTTGTTCCTGAGAGTGATTTGAATTGTGGGGACCTGGCCCCAAGAGGTTTCCGTGGAGAATTCCAATCTGTGGCCTAGAGACTGTGTTTGTGGTATTTTGGTGAAGATTGTGGCTGCTTTTTGCCCTTGTCTGAAGAGTCTACCTGAGTCTAAGGTAAAAAGACTTAAATTAGTTGCATTGACAAAGGAAGTCTCAAAAAATCCCAGTAGAGCCTTTGTTCTTGGGTTAAGTCTCATGAAGGTTTGAACAAGCACAGCAAGCTGAGAGAGGAAAATATAAAACATATGGATAAGTATTAAAGAGGCACCAGGAAGTGAAATGGAGCTGAACCCTATACTCTAGGAGATGACAGATTAAGGGATTTAGGAGTAAGATCTCATCCAGTTAAGTTTAGATTTGGACATGGTGGTATACACCTTAAACCTAGGAGAAAAAGCCAAAAAGATCTCTAAATTCAAGGCTAGCCTTCGACAAAGCAGGTTCTAGGTGAAGAAATGCTTAAATCCAGGCATGGTGGTACACATCTTTAATCCCAGCATCACAGGAACAGAGCCATGCAGATCTCTGAGTTCACAATCTACAGAGCAAGTTCCAGGACAGCCAAGCTTAGGCAGGGAAGGAGTTGGAAAACAGAAAGATGGTGATAGAATAAATTACCAGCTTTAGGTTCTAGTCCCAGCAAGCAGCAGGACTCGGCAGTTTTGTCCACGTGGCTCTGGCTTTAGAGTGGAAAATAGGAAGGACTGCTGGGACAATTGATGCTGGTTAGATGGAGCTAAGAAATTAGTGGTGATTAAGAAGTGACCAGCATCACTGAGGTGAAATCTTCTGGGAAGTGTTTTATGAGAGCACAAAGAAGCTGTGCTCCAGAGAGAGCCAAGGTTGTACCTCGTGCTTCAGCTGTACTTGGTAATGTTTAAGAGTCACCCAGGTGGCACTGGTTTTGAAGGAATGAAGGGGTCATGAAGAGCAGCCTAGGTTTGGCATTGTGAGAGGCTATGAAGACCATTGGTGAAGGTACAGCCTCAGTTGCAGTTGACAGCCTACAGCTAAAGCGGTCATGCAATGGGTTTGGGGACTTAGAACCAGGAAGAAAGCCTGTGAGAGGCTATTGGTGAAGCCTAGTGGCAGAGGAAGACCCTAGTGTATTGGAGATGCCAATACCATGGGATGATCACCAAGAACAGCAGCAGCAGTGGAGTGGATCAACCTGAGCTTAGAGAGGGCAGAGCTGGAGAAGTGATGTCAGCCCTTTGGAGGAGCCCAGAAGATCATGTGTGGATCCCAGGCATTGAAACAAAAAGTTGTAACATTGAAGTTGCCTTGGAGACCCCAAGATTTTCAAGATGCCAGAGCCCTAAAATATCTCCTGAGGAATGCCACTAATAGGGAGTGGAACCGGGCCAAGAGAAAGAAGTTTCTTGCAGTCAACAAAGATAAAAAAAGGAGTTAGAGGTCTGAAAACTACTTTGACTTCAGCCATGGAGATGCAGAGTTTGGAATTTTCCCAGCTGGTTCCTGTCTTGCTTTGGGGATTACAGTTAAGTGATTGGATGAATCTCAGAAGAGACTGAACTTTGGACTTTTAACATTGTTGATACTGCTATAGACTATGGGGACTTTGGAAGTTAAGCTAAATATACTTTTTTCTATGGCTAGATATGGCTCCCATATACTCATGTGTTAGAACAAGCCTATGGGTGCCAGGGAGTGGAATGTCATGCTTTGAATATGCTTGTCCCAGGGAGTGGCACTATTTGGAGGCATGGCCTTGTTGCGTAGGTGTGTCACTGTAGGTGTGGGCTTTAAGACCCCCATCTTAGCTTTCTGGAAGCCATTGTTCTGCTAGCAGCCTTCAGATGACAGAGGCAGAAAACTCTCAGCTCCTCCTGTACCATGCCTGCCTGGATGCCACCATGTTCCTACCTTGATGATAATGGACTAAACCTCTGAACCTGTAAGCCAGCCCTGATTAAGACTTGTCTTGGTCATGGTGTCTTTTCGCAGCAGTAAACCCTAAGACGCTGGTCTATAATGTGAGTGAGCATCCAGCATCAAGGCACTTTCATGTGTGTGCCTGAAAGACTGCACAGTTCCCACGTTTCATGGAGGTACTGATGGGGAGAGCTGTTTCTCTAAAATCATTAGTCTGTAAAAATGTTTTACAGTCTTTAGGACAGGCTTGTCATCAGCATGGTTTCTTTCATTGACTCCTCTAGTCTGACTCCTGTACGTATGAGAGTTGATTTCTGATTAGAGGTTCTCTCTGCTAACATGCTAGGGAATCCTACCGCAAGTGGACTATACCTATGAAAACCAAGAGAGCTGCCATGATCTGTCTTTAGGTTCTGAACATCACCTCTCTAATTCTTTCACTGTTGCTCTGTTTCTGAGGAACTATTCTTTTCTACCTAGTCTGGTCACTCTACATTTTCAGGGGTCAGACATACTTTCCTGGTATCCAGAGACACATACAGAAGACACATAATGCTGTCAATGTCCCCACTGTCATCCAGAGTCACAGGCGCCTCATAGCCTAAGAGGGAGAGAGAGAGAGAGAGCGTGTTGGAGACCATCATTGGCTTTAGGCCTGACAAATGGATTCAAATCACTCTATTATATTCTTACCAGGTGGTTCTTCCTTGCTTCTTGTCCCTACTGATTGTGATTTATGAAGGGTATTTTTAAGAGGCAATGTTCATTTAGAAGGAAAATCCTCTTCCTTCCATTTAGGATGTGGTAGGTTAATGAATTGCTCAGTTGTCCACACTACACAAGAATGCTAGCTAAATCAGTGGCTTGGTGTCTAGGCCACAGCATAGTCTACTTGTACAAAGAATAAAATCACTTCACTAACATTCAGTGGCTAAAACACTAAAAGAGATACTTAGGTTGTTTGCATTTCAGCTTTCCAACTGCAAAATAATAGCACCGTGGACTGAACATAGAGAGTGTGGGCTTAGGTGGGAACCATTTACAAGTTCAACAGAACAGCTGGCTTCTGGGATGCCTCGAGAGTTCAGCTGGAAAAGGTGCTTCCAGAGGATCTGAGTCCAGTCCCCAGAACCTACATGATGAAATATGAGAACCAACAAGTTGTCCTCTGACCTCTGTTCACTATGGTATGTACAGCTGAATGTTCACTTGCACGCATGGCCCCAAGTAAACAAATAGATTAAATTCTTTAAAAGTACCCTTAACACTTATTTCATGTTTACCAGACACCAACTTTGTGCTAATGGAGTCTGCACATTCGCCGTCTTCTACTCTTCAGAACGCCATGACGTAAAAACTGTTGTTTCTATTTTATTGATGAGAAACAATCTTAATCGGGCTCAGAGATATTAAAACATTTTCTCAGGGCCATAGCGATTCATGACTAAGCTAAGACAAATACATGTCTCCTCGCTCTGAGCCCATGATGGCGGTCACTGAGACACTTGACTAACTGTGGAAATGACTCAGTGAGTGCCTGGCAGACCACATGAGTGGTCACTACATGTCTCTCTGCCTCTCTGGGGAAACAGAAACCATGTTCTCTTCAGCCCACAACCATGGGCCCAGAGCTCAGATCAGGTGGTGACCATTGTCTGCCTTTTGGAGCCAACAGAAGGCTCACTTTTCTTTAGACAAAGGTTTTGCAGGGCAAGACTTTAAGATAATTTCTTAAAATGAAATCTCTTTAAAACCTTTGAGATTTGAGACACAAAAGAGAAGTTTCAAGAGGATCTTGCAGGATGGGTGTGTCAACAGAGGCTTAACAGAGAAAAGGGAGGGAGATATGCCAAAATATAAAGAGATAAAAAAATAAAATTAAAAAATTAAAAATGAACCTGAAACATAAGAACCGAAAGGAAACTGGGACTGGTTACAGGGTGTGAGTGTGTGTGCATGTGTGTGCATGTGTTGGGGGCCAGGAGGCAAGAGGATATGGTTGGAGAAGAGAATCTACTGACACACTTCATTTGGAAAATGCTGTAAATTATCTTATATGCTAATTTACAAAGTAAAAATAAACCGAAAGTATTTCTCTTCTTGCAGGAAGTACACCACTACTGGAGATCATGCTCTGTGAAACCTGCTCATGCATACAGCCCCCAACATACATGCTAACTCACAGCAGTGACATAAGCTGTGGTCTAGTCATGTGTCACAACATCCCCCATGACCTTTCCTTCAGCTGAGCTCCAGGGTCTTTAGCAATCGGAGCATCAACTGCTGACATCAGTCTTGGTGGTCTCCCACGCCCCCCTCCCAAAGCCTGCCTTTCTTTGACTTTATTGTTTGATCCTATGAGACCAGTACCTTGAAAAGTGAGATTCCTGAATGCACGAGCAAACTTGGGAGTGGTGACAGATTCTCCATTTTTAAGAAATGTCTGCAGCATGTGTCCAAACAGCAAGGTTCCCTCCAAGTAAGCGAGAGAAAAGTCACTTCTTCCCTAAATGAGAAGAAAAAAAAAAATCTTTTAATGAGAAAGGGGTGGGTTCTGGAACCTGGAGTAGATATTCTTGGGATACGTGGTAAAACAAATTCAGGGGGCCTGGAAGTGTGATGTTAAGGAAGACTTGGGAAATACCTGTTTGGCCAGGGCTCTGCTCTCCCAGTTTTACCTCCTCATGAAGTTCATAAACAAAAACCCCGTCTTTAGAGGAGGGTCCAGAAGGCTCTTGTGATAGTGAAATACAGTACTCGGCTGAGAAAGTCAAATCCGATATTTTAGTCATCCTTACGGGATTTCTCGCAGAAATGTTTTAAGTTTTCACCAGAGTGTAAGACAGAAAACCAGAGCCCAGAAAATAACCCTGTCTCTGGTCCCCAGAGGGGGATGCGAGGAATCTTGGTTGGCTGATGCCACTGAATGTGCTTTGAAGCTGGTTCTGAGTGTCACTTCAGGCTCCTAACATCTGTCCTGGCAAAATAATAGAGTTAGCATCCCTCTGCCTCTGCCTCTGCCGCACGATGGTTGTTTGAGGATGCAGAATTGAAAGTTCTCGCCCCACTGAAGCCAGATAGGTTCTCTCCTCTCGTGCACTTTAGAAGCCCCTTTTGTCCGAGCCACAGGACAGCTCAAGTTCTTTGCACTCGGAGTACATCTTGCAGAAAACATTAACAGAAAAAACAAAAGCTCCTGGTTTGTTGGTTGGTTTGTTTGTTTCTGAAATCGTCATTTCATTACATTTATTTTGGGGGAGGGGCATGCATGTGGTGGTCAGAGGATAACTTCTGGGACTCCTGCCTCTCCTTCCTTTGGTCGGACCCCAGGGTGGAACTCGGGTGATGAGACGCGGCAGGTGTTTGTATCCACTGAGCTGTGTCGCCATCATTTCTCAGGATGAACAGAATTCCTGAGATCTTGTGTTAAAGGAGCTTGCAACCCTTAATTTTGGCAGGTCTGTAACCTGGGGGGGGGGGTGCTGTTCACCTTCCTTATGGTGCTTAGGCCCTTCACTTGCAGTTGCAATGTTGCTTGGGGGTCTCTGGGCCACTCCCCCCCCCACTTCATCATTTTCTACAGCCTCTCTCAACTGAGAGCAGAAGGCAGGTGACAAACTGCATCTCACTAAAGCTCCATGACTGACAGCGGTTAATGTGTCTTAGGAACCCCGCAGACTAGTAAGGTGACCACCATTTAATGGGTAAGTGCAGGCCCTTGTTCTGGGACAGGTCCAAACTCAGTAGGATACTGAGACAGTAAGAATCCTTAAGGACCCCTTTGGACAGTGGTCAGCTTCACTAGGATGAACGACACTGTAAGTCTCCACCTAGGAGTGCTTATTTCTAAACAAAGCCTGAGGCCGGAGTTCAGATCCCCAGCACCTGTGAAAGGCTAGAGGTGGTGGGCCACATCTCTCATCCCAGCACGTTGTGGGCGGGGCCTGGGTCAGGGCAGGGATAGTGACAGGTGACTCCCTGGAACTCTGTAGCCGGCTAGTTCTTCTGCATCCCTGATCTCTGGGTTCACTGGGAGAGCCTGTCTCAAAATTTAAGGACAGCGGGCTAGTGATGGCTCCACACTTGCTGCTCTTTCACAGGACCTAAGTTCAGTTCCCAGCACTCACAACTGCCTATGACTCCAGCTTTAAGGGATCCAGTGACTTCTTCTGGCTTTGGCAAGCATTCTTCCACACATGGCACCCCCCCACCCCCGCTCCCGACAGACAGACAGACAGACAGATAAAAGGCAATCCATAGAGGAAGACAATATTCACTTTTGGCTTCCACATGCACATACACACACAACACATACACATCTGCACAATGAATACACATACACACATACACACATGCAAAGAAAAATTACTTGCAGAACTAAGAATCTGAGTTCAAGTAGGAGACTAATTACCTTGCTCCAAGTTATCTTTGACGAATACTTACATAAATAAACACACAGACCACTCACCGATGCAAACCTCTCAGAGACAGAGCCATTTAAGATGGACTTCTCAGAAGGAAGTGTCAGGACGAGGACATTGTCCATATACTCAGGCGCTATGGTGTCATCCTCAAGGTAATGGTTACTAATGTAAAAAACACAGGCTCGTCATAAAAACTAGCATCCCATAGAGACAGAAGTTTCACAACTCATACAAATTATGACATCAGCTTTGAAATTGTAAGTGCAGCCATCGGCAAAGCTTTCTACTTTCCCACCTCTCCTTTCTACTTTCCCCTTCTCCACCCACTACAGTGAATTACAGGACGTAGGTCGTTCTTGTTATTAACCGAGGGTGGACAGGAACTCATTATACGGACACTTGGAGGGAATGTTTGTATTTGTTGTTAAAGCCTTGATTTCTGCAGGAAAACGTTCTTTTCCTCAAGTATGCAAGACAGGCTGGAAATATTGGGATATGGAATATGGAACTACTCTGTACAATACACTGTTAATGTTGCCATCTGCTCAGGGCCGAACTGTACACAGAAGATGTAAGACATTTTCTTTGATGTGTGTGTGTGTGTGTGTGTGTGTGTGTGTGTGTACATTCATGTGTGTGGATGCAGACACAGTTGTACCATGGCATACCTGGGGAGGTCGGAGGACAACCCCAGCTGTCCACCCTTGCCTTGTAACTTGTCTGAGACAGGTCTCTTTTGTTGTGGCTTCAAGCTTCGGACGTGGGCCTAACCAGCTCATAGGCTGTGTATCATCAACCCATAGACAATACACACTGCACATGGAGATCCCTCTGAACATCCCAGGGTTTCTGTGCTTCCTAATCGTGTGGGCGCTTTAATATGCAAACAGGGTGGCCCAGCTGAGCTGCTAGAATGAGGGAGACCACCCTTTGATATTCAGCCTGCTCTGTGCTGACCACTGCATTAGCTCCTATGTTAACATTATTGATCTTACCCTAGAAGACAGGCAACCCTAATTTTCATTTCACAATGTGACTTAATGTCAAGATGCTAGCAAATTCCCATGGAATCCCAAGCATCAGAGTTACAAGCTGAGCACATTAGGTTTACTTTAGAGTCTGGCCTTGTTCTGCAACAGCCACGTGTTCCTTGAACAGGAGTCACGATGGAAAGCCAGCAGTTGGCCTGAGAAGGAAATCATACCAAGCTGGCCACATTGACAGCTCCTTCCCCAGGGCAAACCAGCTACTGAAGTCAGTGTGAGGGTGAGAGGGAACCGCTGAGAACATTGCCCTCTTTCCTAAACGTCTATGGCTGAAGAGCTAGAAAGACAGATTGCTTATCTTCAGGAACATTCAACAGTCCACCAGGCCTGCACTTCCAGTACTCCCTATCCGCTCATGCTGGGAAAAGCGTGTTTACTATGGGGGATGACTAGGCAGACACAGGAGAGCCCCTGCAGTAGATGAAGGTACACAGGTAATGATTAATGACCCAGGGAGATAAGTGGGTCATATGATGTACCTATGGGGCAAGGGGCACAGGTGTACTGTTGGCACCTCCTCCAAGCATGCTCTACCTTAAGTATTGCTTTGGGTACTGTTAGTAAAATAGTTCTTCTCTCTTTCTCTGTCTGTCTGTCTGTCTCTCATAGTTTTCTCTGCTCGGTATCAGAGAAGCATTGCAGAAGGGACCATCCCCAAGTAACTGTTCCGCCGAGGACAAAGAATAACTGTACACAGATCAGATCTCTTTGACTTCAACTTTAGTCTTTCCAAAGGTGGTTGGTGAGAAAAATAATCTGAGGCCAAAGACCGTTGGCAACTAAAGTACTGGAGCGAGACCTATCTCCTCAGCGAAACCACTGTTGAGTTATTGATTGCTGCATGGTTTCCTGATCCAAGAGTTGTAAATCAGCCCAGAGCTTTGAATACTGTGTGCATCTAGGCCTCTCAGATGAGTGGGTTGCATATTGGGTGTCAAGGAATCCATTTCTGCTTAAGGGCACAGGGGGTTAGGTAAGCTGGAGATATTATGAGAAAGGAATGAGACTTCAGTTCAAATGTGACCCTCCTGGTGGCTGCCCACCACAAGAGTGGGGGGGGTGTTTTGTCGGCCATTGACTCAATTCCTTTCTGAAGGGACGAGGTTTTCCCAAGCATCACACCAACCTGAATAGATCTACCAGGATGACAACCGTGTCGTCAGCTACTTTGAGGTCACCTTTCACATTATAGAAGCTTTCAGGCGTGCCACACATAACAATCACTGGAAGAAAGAAAGACAGAGTGATGGAATGATGGACAGGTGAAACAGCAGTCATAGTCATCGTTACTTGTAGTTGTTGTTACGTTTCCTTCCTTCCTTCCTTCCTTCCTTCCTTCCTTCCTTCCTTCCTTCCTTCTTTTCTTTCCTTCTTTCTTTCCTTTGAGTCAGGGCTTCATTGTGTATTCCAGACTAACCTTGAACTCACTACATAGTCCAGGATGACTTCTAATTCACAGCAATCCTCCTCAGCTACTGAGTGCTAGGATTTTCCGGCATGCAACACCACACCTGTCTTTCATTTTACCTGTTTAAAGATTAATCTCAGTTCCCCAAAGCTCTTCTGCCTTGTTTTGCATTTAGTTATGGAGCCCGAATCGAACTGTGTGGAATCTCTAAAACAGAAGGTGATATCAAAGGGGCTCAGGAGTAGAAGATGATATAAAAAGCTCGTGAGTTGGACTCACTGCTTCATTTGGTGTGTGGTCTATTGCACTGGGTGGAAGGGATTCCAAGTGTTATTTTTTTCAAGTGGCCCACACCTTATCATCTGCACATGTGTTTGAAAGAGGAATGTGAAAATATTTTATAATATCCTCCTAAGCAACTGTCTTTGGGCTGTGCCTGTAGCTTTTTAACTCAGAGCCACATCTTAGAAATTTGAGTGATAGAACCACTCTGAGCCTTTACCATGGACCTAACTGCAGCCTGTGTGTGGTTTGGGTGTGGGAAGAGCTAGAGAGGACACTTTCTTGGGTTTGTGCTATTGTTTAGAGAGAGGGTCTCACTATGTAAATGGCTGTCCTGCAATTTGCTACATAGAACAGGCCAGCCTCACGCTGGCTCCCAAATGCTGTGATTAACAAAAGGCATGCATTATCACGTAGGCTTCTGTTAGACCTTTTTATATGGCATGCCACCCAGGTGACCTGGAAACTCTTTAGGATCACCAATGGTGTTTGCTCCTCCACACCAGCAGCACATCTTGGTTGACTGAGAAGTTCCTAAAATAGCAAATACTTGGCTATGGCAGAAAGTGATTGTTTGAATGATGGCGGGCAACTTGCCTTACAGGAAATTACCACAATCCGTTCATTACTTCCGATGTGCTCTTGCTTGGGAAGGGAATTCCCTGCATAGTACAGCAGCTCGTTTAACAGTTTAATGAGAATGCTTTATCTATTAGCCGTTCATACCCAGCCTTTAGCTCACTTACTGTGTGAAACCTGCGTCAGGAAGATGAGGAAGTAAGATTATCTTTGCTTGCCTTGTGATTCTGTCTAAGGAGTTACATGACAATAGTCTAGTCACCAGATTATGGTTGAAAAGTTTAAGGTCTAGTCACAAATCCAGTAAAACATTGGATTTCTTATGGAGTGAAGACTCAAAGACCACTCAGTAGGAACTGAGAGTCTGTATGAAGCAGGCTAGTGATGGCCTAGGGAGAGGCACTTCTCACAAAGCAGCCCTAATGCACATTAAAGAGAATTTTGAAAGACATAGAACCCAGAAAAACCACATCTTGGTTGTTGGCTGTTGTTGGGAAAAGCAAGCAAGTAGTTTAACACGAGCTGGGGACATGCAGTTAGCTGGCATTTGGGCCCTGGGCTTCTAGAACAGGGTTGGGTACTTTGCCACACAACAGCACATCAGAAGTAAAGAGCAAATTGTGATAATTTTCTGGAAGGGAAAGTCAGACCATCACTTGCTGCCATGACTAAGTATTGTTGTTTTAAGGATTCACCAGTCAACCAAGATCTGGGGATCGGGGGAAGCATGAAACCACTCATGATCCTAAAGATTTTGGATGGAGACAAGATGGAGAACTTCCCTGTTACATGGTTGACCCTAGGTGGGTCATGGTCTTGGATTTATGAAGGCAATATTGGGTTAGTATCTATGTTCATTTTATCAGGGTTTGATTCACATTACTTTTCTCCCAGAGAGTTAGGTTTTAGTCAACAGAAATAACAATATGGTGAAATTGTTTGCAAACATGAAACTTGGAGGTAGTCAGTCCGGGCAACTCTACAGAGACAGATTGGCCTGAGGGCCTCTGAGGGAGGTGGCACTGTGAGGGAAGTTCTGTTGTTGTCTTACCATTGCTCTTCCTGTTATGGCCCGTTAGGATTTCCTGGAACTGTTCACTGCGTCTCAATACATCCTTGAAGCTGAGCATTTCAGAAAAATAGGACACCCCAGCCTCCAGAGCATTGAGGTACCTGGAGCAGGGAGAAGAGAAGCTGTGAATTGGCTTTTTTTCCTCATGGCCACCCTACCTTTAAACTGTCTGTCTGTGTATCTGTCTTTCCATCATTCTGTTTCTGAATGTTTATCTTTATCTAACACCCAGGTCCTCCATTGATAGACAGTACCCACCAAGATGTCATTGCTTTCTATTGTGGCTATCTAGGTCTAGGCAGAGTAAGGAGGGGGAGTTTTAGGGATTCTTCACATGTGTGTACAAGTTGTAGACATTTGAGGGGTTCCTTCTACTGTTTCCCTGCTGCTATAGCAAGAAAGTTCTAGCCTGAGCCAGAAGCCTCTGAAACTATAGTGTGTGAAACTCCAGAGCTGGTAAAATGATGTCTGTTCCTGTGTGAACTGGATGTATATGTAAATTACTGTTTCACTCCAAGTTTCTAGGGTGAGATCCTGAGGTTGGTTGCCATGGGATCCCAGGTGTGCACACCTAGCAACATCCTATCTTGACTGTCTAAGGCCTCTGTGGAGAGAGACGGTAGAGCCACCTAGCATCCCGGGTCACCACCACCACTTTTACTGGCGTTTCAGGAACTTATGATACTTTAAAATGATGTTTCATCTATTTATGTCATGGTGTGTGTGCATGTGTGAACACATATGCATGTGTCACACAGCACATGTGTGGCAATCTGACGACTCGCAGGAATCATTTCTCTTCTTCCACCATGTGAGTCCCAGGGATTAAAGTCAGGTCGTCAGGCTTGGGTGGCAAGTCCCTTTGCACACTGAGATATCTTTCAGGCACAGACTTATGCTTTTTTCTAGGACTTGCTCTCTCTCGTCCCCCCCCTTTCTCTCTATGTGAGAAAATGTGAGAGACATCATTTCTAACTGCTTCTTGGTTTGGGCAGAACACACATTCTCCAGTGTTACATCATCCACAGTAGTTCATAAGCACTGACTTCTAGCTCTCATTTGTCTCCTCTAGAAACAGGATTCTACGTATTTGTCTTTAGAGGCCTTACCATGGGGAATCATTAAGATTAACAAAAATTCACTGTCATAGGCAGAGTACTGCAAATGCATCCTAGGCTTAGCATTTACACGATACTTGGTCCACTTTGCCTCAGATGAGTAAGAAAGCAGGCTGGTATCTATTTCAACAGCATCCCTGACGAAAGCAGATTTCTTTGTGGCAATGCACTGATTACCGGCCTTCCTCACCAGAAACAATCTTCAGGCTCCGACCCATTCTTGTAAACATAGGAAGAATTCCAGGAAAAGGTTTTGAAAGTTGCATTGTTGACTTTCCAGAAATCGACCAAGAAGTACATCAGCTTCCTGGCTGGAGGCAGGATCCTGGTTAGGGTTTCCTTATAGTCACAGGACAATCCAAAACTTCCAGCGGAAATCATGGGATAGTTCAATTCTGTGTCAAGACTGTGCCAAAAGTGAGAGGAACCAATGTCAGGGTTAACTCCAGTAACACAGAAAGAGCCCCCTCCCTCCTTTTTAACACACAGGCATGAATGGTAAGAGTGAAATGGGGACAGTAAAGGACATGTCTGGGTGACTGGCTCACTCAGGTGACTTTAAAAACAACAACAATTGACCATATTCTGTGTTTACAGCAAAATGACCACAAGCTGGACCACATTGATTTATTTCTGAATGACTTCTCATGCTCTCTGGGTTGGGGACTGTGAGCTTGGAGCTGAGGATTGAAAACTGCATGTTAAACAACTATGGCCTTAGTTAAACAAACGTTAAGTGCTTTTATCTGTCAACTTGACATGAGCTAGAGACATCTGGGAACAACCCTTGAACTGCCTCCATCAGTTGGACTATGGGCAAGTCCATGAGGCATTTTCTTGATTGATTGTTTAGGTGGGAGGGCCCAGCCCAATGTGGGAAATATCATCCGTAGGCTGGTGGTCCTAGGTTGTATTTTTAAAAGCAGACTGAGTAAGTCATGGGGAGCAAGCCAGTAAGCAGCATCCCTCCGTGGCATCTGCATCAACTCCTGCCTCCAGGTTCCTGCCCTGAGTTCCTGTCTTGACTTCTCTCCATTGTGTACTATGAGATGAAATAAACTGCTTCCTTTCCAAGTTGCTTTTGGTCATGGAATTATCACAGCAACAAAGAGCAAACTAGAGCCATCATAATTGTCATCAAATGGGAGGTGAGCCCATGCCTTTCCTCCTAACAATGCCTGCTTTGTAGCTCTGCCTCTGAGAGCTGTATTAGCTGGAGAGCTTAGAGCTTTTCTGCCCTTGTTCAGCAAGGACCTTCTCCCTCCCTCTTCTTACTCCTCCTTATCATTCTCCTTTTCTTCCTTCTCCTCTTCCTCTTCTTTCTCCTCCTCTTCATCATCATTATTTTAACATACCAAGTGCCCTTCTCAGTCAGTGACTCAACAAAGAGAGGCCCCAGACTGGCTTCCGAGCTGATTCTCTCTAAATACACAGGTTCTTGGAATCTGTATTTATCATGGAAATTCTCCCTGACACCGAGGGCCAGGTGGTCGTGTTGGGTGAGTAGCTATCGCTTTGGCTTTCCTCCACCCCACTGCAAGTTCCTTCAAGTGGGGATATCTCATCGAGATGGTTTGCCTCGGTCTACCGAGCTCCCATGGGTGCTCAAGATGTGTGTAATGAAAGAAGGAACGCAGGACTACATCTTACCTTACCACTGGTGTCCTGTGGTCATCTCTGTTCTAGCCATTTTTATCCTTTCCTCTTGTCCTTCAAAACATTAGTTTGATTGTGTTCCCATTTCTTTTTTGTTTATTTTGAATCCCAGAGTCTTTTCTGATTACATCCCTGCTCTTACCTGCAATCCCAATGCTATCAGAGATCATTCACTCTACAGTTTTAGCTGGTTTCCCTTACTTTCTGTGTTTTGCTAAGTTGGGCCTCTCTCTTGTTTCCTGTGTTCTTTGCTACTGTGTTTTGCCTACATAGGTGACAGTTTTTTATTAATCATAAACCATTAATAAAATTAGCATATAATAAGATGAATGATTTGACAGACTACAGTGCTGTCAGGGCAACAAAGGGCTTTTCATAGCTCTCCAGTGCTGCGAATCTTAGTTCTGCCAATTGCATTAGGTGTAACTTAATGATCCTCCCACGAAAGCTACCATGTATGGTCGAGGTCTTTTCCCTTGTCTTTTCATCTTCTTTCTGTACCTTTCTCTCACTGCAGTTACTATTAGCACTCGGACATTTCTCCACTCCAATTCCTGATTTCACATTCATTCCCTCTACCTGGCTGGAAAGCCGTTGCTTTGCTTGTACTTATCAACATCTCACCTGCATTGGCCAGTTTTATGTCAATCAGACACAAGCTAGAGTTGTGGGAGAGGAGGGAGCCTCAACTGAAAAAAGGCCCCCATAAGATCCGGCCGTGGGACAGCCTGGAGAACATTTTCTTAATTAGTTATTGAGGAGGGAGGGTCCAGTCCATTGGGGGTGGGGCCATCCCTGGGCTTGTAGTCCTGGGTTCTATAAGAAAGCAGGCTGAGCAAGCCGTGAGGAGCAAGCCAATAAGCAGCATCCCTCCATGTTCTCTGCATCAGCTCCTGCCTCCAGGTTCACACCTGATTTAAATTCCTACCTTGGCTTCCCTCAACAGACTGTGACTCAAGGTATGTAAGTCAAAGCAAACCCTTTCTTCCCTGGTTCGCATTTGGCCATGATGTTTCATCACATAAATAGTGACGCTGACTGAGGCATTATCTGTCTCCATCACAAAACTCAGACTTTTTTCATGAAGTATTTCCCCAGTTGAAACTCAGCCCTCAAGCAAAGGTGACAACTGCCTTCTATACAATTCTGCATCTTCTCTGATAGAATCCCTCCTCACCCCTTCTCTGTACTTTGTATTGGTCAGTGTCCCTATCAGCTCTATTTGGAGGGGCATATTTCATTCTATTTTTTTTCCTGATTGACAAAGCTATTTTTGATTAGAAAGCTCTCATGATAGTGAAGCAATTTCCTAGGTCCCCCTCTCCTTTTGAGCAAGGGCATCAGTACCTGATCCGAGAGATAAGGAAGAACAAGAGTCCACGTGTTCTATTTGGGTATGGAAGGTAGGCCTGAGAGTGCTTGAAGGTGTGCCTGAACTGATGTGCTGAGCATCTGGGCTGCTGAGTTCCTGGGAGTGAGGCAACATGCTGACTTTCACTAGAAACCTCAGCAGTTCCTGTCGGCCTTGAAAACCCTACGCCAGTCTCCTCTGGGTCAGTTAATGGCATTTCTTTATTCTGAAGACTAAACAAGGGAGATAAAGGCTAGTGAGAAGAGTTTTGACTGAGGGATGTATGAACAGAGCCTGTTTCACTTAGTGAAACAAATTGAAGGGGTGGGACCAAGAATTCTAAATAATAACAATAAAAAAAGATTTCCTGTGCTATAACAGATCAAAGGCTTTTTTCTCTAAACCACGAAGGCTGTCACACAGAAAACTTCAACATTTGTTTCTATTCATCTCACATAGGTGCCTGCTTGTCTCCCCACATTTCCAGACTAGTGACAGCAGAGTTCCACTAGGCCCCTCTCTCTACTGTCTGGGTCCTACCCTCTGCCCATACTTTTGGGGAATTCCCTTTATGAAACTCAAGTGTCCCTCATGACTTGCTCCCTCTAATACTCAGACATGTATCTGAGCAGTCACTACACACTCCTCAATGTAGGATGGAAGGGAAAAGGCAATGACAGAGAGATGGCAAAACACAAGAGGCCCAACATGCCTCGCCTCATTCTGTTGCCTTGACAACACTGTTTGTCTAATCGTTTAACACCCAGCCGAAGTACTTACTACATCTGGAAGGTGGAATAGGTGCACGAGGGCCCCATGAGGACACAACCCATCTTACGATCTCTCTGTAGGAGAAAAAGGAAAACACCAAGGCCTGAGACAAATCCAATCAACCAACCAACAGACAGAAAGGAGGTGGGTGGGAACACTGAGAAATGGGAGGGGTTATTCAAAGGGTGGGAATGGGAGGAGGAAGAATCTTGTTTCCTTCCTCCCCCCTGTTGCTAACTCTGACCCTAAACAGGGTTTTAAAGAGCTCAGGAGAATTAAAATATCTCTAAAACCATGCAGGTGTGAATGATACCCTAACTCTGTCAAAGGGCTTCCAAAGATTACAGAGGAGGGACTACAATACTAGAAGTTTCACATTGTTCTAATCCTGGATCATGGATGTCAGGATGTGTATACTATATCCACCACACAAATACCACAGTGAGTCTCAATCTTGGGAGGCTAGGCAGATTCTAACGCAAAGATATTGAATTCCAAGGGAGAAGAAATGGTGTGGATGTTTTCATTGACTAGCATTTCAACTTTTGTGGCTTGTCTGTTCATTAGTCCATTAACTAATAGGGTTGGGCTTTTTTTTTTTTTTTTTAATCTTGTTATTTAGTGGTTTTAGTTGTTCATATATGGTAGCTATTAATTCTCTGCCAAAAGGTTAGCAATGATTTTTTTTTTTTCTCTTATTCTGAAGATCGCCTCTTCACCCAATTAACTGCTCCCTTTAACGTACAAATGCTTCTAATTTTGTGGGTTTCCATTTGTTGATTGTTACTCTTAATTCTTGAATCACACCCCTATTCGGTGTCATTTATCTCGAAGAGTTCTCTCTACTTTTCCCAGTAGCAGTTTAAGAGTTTCCAGCTTTTCATATGTTTTAGGTCTCTTTGGAGTTGGGGTTCTTATGTCAGGTGAGAGATAGGGAATCTAGCCTCATCTAGCCATAAGTGGACACCCAGTTTCCTCAGCACCATCTGTTGAAGAGGCTGCCTTCTGTCTCTTCTCCAGTGTGTATTTTCCACAGCTTTAGTCTGAAGTCCCGGGATTAGAGCTGTTGTGGAGTAATAGATGGATTTCCTATGTCATTTCATTGATCCATGTATCATGTTTTGTTCATATGGCTCTGTGGGATAACCAAAGTCAGATATGAGGATACTCCCAGCATTATTCTTTTTGGTCACTTTGATTATCTGGGGTCTTTGTGTGTGTGTGTAATGCCTGGCTGCTTATGGGAATTCTAGGGGACCAAAGTCAGGTCTCCTCATGCTTACAGACAAGCACTGTACTGCCTGAGCCATCTCCTCAGTTCTCTGGTATGTTCTTGAATTTAGCCAAGCAGGCCTGTTGTTTGTAGATTCTCTGTGTCCATGTTCGTTGGAAGATTGGCTGTAATTTTCTTTTGTTGTTATCATGTCTTTATCTGGTTTTGGAATCAGAACTGGCTTCATAAAAAGAGGTCGGAAGAGCTCGTTCCCACTGTATTTTACAGAAATACTTTGAGAAAGGTTGGTACTAGTTTTCCAGTGGTCTTGTAGAATCCTGCATCAGAACCATCTGGACCTGGACTCTTTTATTTAGAAGATTTAACAAAAATGGTTTTGATCCAATCCCATGGCTCCAACTAAACATCTCTCTTTCAATTGTCCATCTCATTTCACTCTTACTTTGAAGGTTATACACATCAAGAAATTTACCTCGGTGCCTTAGGTTTTTCAGTTGACGAAGTTAGGTTTTAAGGCCCCTACAGTCTTCTGAACTTCATTGGTGTCTGCGGTGATATGTCCCCATTCTCACTTCTGAGTTTATTAACTTGATTCCTCTCTCTTTCAGCTAGTTTTCCTATGACTTCGTTGATCTTGTTTGTCTTTTCAAAGAACTAACTTTTTTGTCTTGTTGATTCTTGTATTTTATCCTTTTTTTACTTAATTAATGTGAGTCCTGATCTTAATCACCCCGTCCACTGCTTGTTCTGTCTCTCAAGGGCTCTGCGATACATCATTAGGTTATTTGTGTGTGTGTGTGTGTGTGATCTCTGATTTTTAAATGTAAGCACTTGCCATTGAGGATTTTACTCTCAGAAGCATGTTTATTACTTCCCCCAGATTTTGGTATATTGTGTATAAATTATCATTCGATTTTGGGAGTTTTAAAGAATCACTCTTTCATGTCTCCAATAATTCCATTTGTGTTCAAATAGGATGCAGTAAGTTATGTCAAGTTCCATTTATTTGTTGAGACTTCCTTTGTGTCCTGACAAATTACCTGCTTTATAGATTTTTCCATGGGCCACTGAGAGGAATACGTTTTGCAGTGTTATTGTGATGGGATGCTTTTTATGTCCCATAGGTTTATTTAATTTATTAAATCATGTAACTGTAGGGCTTTCCTGCGCCCCCACTCCCGTCAGGATGATCTGTCTTTTGGTAAAAGTAGGATTTTGAAGTCATATAACAATGATAACAAATACATTTTAAACATATATCCAAAAAATAATAAGTCTTTAAAAAGACAAAATTCAAAAAGTTTTTACAGTTAAAGTAAAAATTCCTTCTATATCAGAGTACATACACACTATGTTCCAGGATACACACACACACACACACACACACACACACACACACACACACACACACACACACACACGTCTCTTGGGAAATCTGTGCTAAAAGGTCAGGGTACCCTGCCTTCAGATCATACAGCAACATGACTGCACATGACTGCAGCTAGTGGAGATGATGTTGTATAAACATGCCCACATTTCACACTGTGACCAACCTACACAAAGAATGTGTGACCTACACACACACAAGCTACTCACTGTAATTTCCCTGAGCAGGTCAAGGCCTTCACAGGTGCTGCTCCGGCAGTCGCCTGACTTATGAATCAGACCATCAGAGTAGATGAAAGTCGCGTTCACCGTCACGTTTAGGTCTGTTACCCAGAAATTAGGAAAAACGGGAAACCAGTGTTATGCTTCTACAATTCACCAGGTATGAGACAACCCTAGTAGATGGATTTCTGGGGCGGGGGCGGGGGGGGGGAGCTGTGATGGAGAATCTTAGTTGCCAACTTGACTACATTTGGGAGGAACCCAATCCAAGCATCTGAGCACACCTGAGAGGGGTTTCTCTTGGTTTGATTACTTTAAGTGGGAAACGTCGCCCATATGCAGATAATGCGAGGTCACTCTAAATTGGAGGCAGTTCTTCTGTGGCAGATGACATAAATAAAGGACAGAGGAGAAGCAGGCTGTGCCTTTCTGTCTGCTTGTCCTTGCTCTCACTAGCAAGCTCATCTATCTTTCTCTGGGGCTCAAACCCACTTTGTGAAGATTTACTGTAGACTGAAAACTAGCAGCCCTGTAGGGCCTCCCTGAGACTCCAACACCAGAGTAGGACTGTTGAGGCATCCAGTCTCATGGGCTGAGCAATGGCTTTATGGCATTCCTGTCAGGAGACAGCCTTGGTTGGAGCCCTCAGACTGTGAGCCACTCCAGTGAAAGCTCTACCAGTATATATAGTTGTATGCTAGTTCATCCTATCAGTTCTGATCCTTAAAGAACCCTGAGTAACACAATGTTCAAGTTCAGGTCTGAGACTGTTCTAAGTTCCTTCTTTCTCCCTCCCCTCCCCTTTCTTCCCCTCCCCCTTCCCCTTCTTCTCCTCTCTCTCCCCTCTCTTTCTCCCTCTCCTCTCTCTTTCTCTCTCTCTCCTCTCTCTTTCTCTCTCTCTCCTCTCTCTCCCCCTCCCCCACCTTCCCTGCATTTATCTTTCTCTTATTTTATAGAGAGAATTCACCCATGATAGAACTCATCCATTACGAAAATATGGAATGAAAGTATGATTTGATGATTTCAGCACATGTGTAGATTCAAGTATTAACCACCACAGTCCAGCTTAAGAGCATTTTTTCCCATTACGTTCAGCTCTCCTCATCTTTTTATAACCCCACATTCAGCAAGTTTCCAGTATAGACTGGAAAGCACTGGAAAAGAGGATACAGATGGCATCTTGCTCTTTCATGTCCCCAAGTTACTGCTATTACATGCCAGGTGCCGTTCTCTTTGGGGTCCAATTATCATCCACCCAACAGTCAAGACATGGTTACTCTGATCCCTGTTCCATTCCTTGTGCTTTTCCATGGGCCCACGATACAGCATTGAGTAAAACTAGACCCTGGCTGCCTGAGGTCCACATAGTCTCTGGGAGATTACACAGAACGATGGTAATGCTGGCTGCATGAGAACAGGAGCCCCTTTGGGTGCCAGGGCTTGAGAGATGAGTGTGAGTCACACACGCACAGTTTCTGGGCGAGGTGGGGGAGGGAACTAAGAACAAATGCCAGATAAGGATGGAGCCTGGCTCATCTCAGAATCTACAAGGAGGCCCATGCACTTGCTGATGCGTGATCCAGGGGTATAATAGCTATGGGGTGGTATTGAAAAAGGTCATTTCAGGCACATATGTGCATTTCACAGTAGAATGGGACCATCTTGGAACATTTTAAATATAGAAATATTATCTCATCTCACTATCACTTTTAAAGGATTTCTCCATCTGATAGGAGAGTGGATTATGGAGGACAAGAAGGAGAAAGAAGCAGGGAGATCAGTTAGGGGCTACTGATAACTTAGACTAGCTTGAAATAAACATGTGACAATGAATTACGGGGACTAAATGGCTGCATTTTGAATTTTGAAGGTAGGGCCAGAAAGAACGTGCTGATGGACAAAGCTTGAGGAAAAGAGGATGAGAGAGTCTTCAGTACCTCTTGTCCTGAAAAAGTGTATAATGGGGAATGTTACTGGTAAATCAAGGACTGGATACGAGAGGGAAGGTTTTCAGGTATAGAGTCCTGACTAAGGGGTCAAGAGCTTTGGGGGAAGCCAGGTTCCTAGGGAGCTGGAGGCAGGAGGATCTGGATTTCCCAATCAGCCTGGGCTATATTAAAACCTCTTTCAAACAACACAAAAATATAAAATAAACCAAAAATCACCAGGTGCATACTTTGGGTGTGAGATGTCTATTAGATTTCTGAATGGATGTGACCAGAAATTAAATACACTAATCAGGAACAGTTACCCATGCAGGTACACTTAGTGGTTTTTAAAATGTCAAGAAAACACAGCCTGATTCAAAAAGCGGCATTGGGAACATCTTCTCATTGTCCCGTGTGTTATAAAGATGGGCTTTGACCCTGTAACCATGATTTTATAGACTTGGACCCCCAGGGGACAGAAATGAACACAGGATGCTCTGGAATTGGAATTTCAGTGAGTTGGGAGCTGCTGTGTAGGAAACTGAACCCAGATCCTCTGAGAACAAATGCTCTTAACAGCTGACCCATCTCACTGGCTTCAAACATCACTCTTTATAGACTGCATTTCCCAAAGCCAAAGTGATCTGTGTTCATCTCTGCTTGGGGGAAAGGGGTTAGATAACAAAGAGTTACTATATTTAGGCGAAGGTAAAGGCATGATTGTAAAATCCTTCGGTATTGCTAGGCACCATGTCTTGAAGACAATAAAGAGCTGGCAGAACCATTTGAGCAAACTCTGTCCTCTAAATGATGGCCCCCTCCCAGTGACAGGTAAGCTCAGGATGAATGTCTGATACCTAAGAGGATATGGCCTTCTGGATACCAGGAAACCCTAGACACTGGTTCAGCACTGTGAGTGACGCTCTCTCTGTGTTCTTAAACAAACCATTTGAAACACACTGACTTTAGTTCCCTCACATGTAAAGGTGAGGTTCTGTCCAGGTTTGTCTGAGATGCCACATTTGAATAACAATCTTTAAAAGAATAAAGTCTACCTAAAACCGAAGGAAAAAAAATGAAACATCCAAAAGTATGTGTTCCTAAAAGTTGAGGCCTTATCGTTCTGAGAATAGAAGCAACTCTGTCCTTCTGTTGTTGCTGTAGAGATCTGTCTCCCAAATCTAGAATAGAACATCCTTCAGTTCTGGTTACTGTTTAACCCAAGAACATTTACATCAATGCTTTGCTCACTAGGAGATCCAGCAGAGAGATGCTATTGTTAGATAGAATTAGCTGAATTTGAGGCCAATAATTAGACCAACCAGAGAAAGTAGTATGGCCAGTTTATGGCTATACTTGTGTTTAAACTGAACTACATTTTTTACATAGTATATATTTATCTGTGCATAGAGGAACAGAGAACCCATGGGGACATGCATTTGGAGTCAGAGGGCAGGTAGTGAAAGTCATTTCTCTCCTGCCAAATGGGTTCCAGGGATTGAACTCAGTTCTTCTGGCTTGGTGGCTGATGCCTTAACCTGCTGACCCATCTTGCCAGTCCCCCCTGAACAGTGTGGAACCTTTATCCGACTTAATTTGCATATTCTCAGGAAGAATATAGCTGTCGAGATGGCTCAGCAGCTAAGGTCACTTGTCAATCTTTTGGAGGACCTGGGCTCATTCCCACCATTCACATGGAAGCTCAATTTCCAGGGGATTTCACGCCCCACTTTGACCTCAGTGGGCACCATACATGTATGTGGTGTATATACAACACACATAGGCAAACACTTATATATTTTTAAGCCTAAAATTAATGGGAGGACATAGTCTATTTGGGTTCAGTACAAATGATGCTAGAGTGGCTCAGGGGGGCCCGACCCCCATGTGAGAAAGGGTGGCAGCAAGCAGG
The DNA here is from genome assembly GCF_963924665.1 of Micromys minutus. Lineage (NCBI taxonomy): Eukaryota > Metazoa > Chordata > Mammalia > Rodentia > Muridae > Micromys > Micromys minutus. Next base: position 11,656,333 of record NC_137972.1, on the reverse strand, counting down.
CTGGCTACAGTCTTGGAAAGGGAAGATTCAGGATGTGGCATTGTCGCCCCATCTTGAGAAAGGTGGTAGTGACTATAGGCCAGCCCCTCCCTCAGGTGTGCCCCACCCACATTATTTCTTTCATCTCCCACATTAATTTCTACGTATTCTTCAACATCCATATAGCCTTACTACTCCAAAAACAAAACAAAAAACAACCAACCAAAGAAGCACACTCCCATCCCAAACCTCGTCAGCATGAGAGCTCAGCTCCTTCCCACCACCGTGGGGATGCTGACCCTCCAGGCAGACCATGAGTACATAGCGAAATCCAAATGTAGACCCCCAGAGACCCAAGAAGAAGAATCATTGTAGGTTAGACCTGGTAGCAGACACTTGACTTCATCACCGCAGTCCCAGTTCCGTATCCACTTATCGACAGAACGAGGCTGGAGGGCTCAGCCACTACGTGCCTGCCTGCCTGACCTGTGTTTGCAGGAATTATTCATTCAACCCTTTTTTTGAGTCTTAAAAAGGGATATTTATTCTGAAATGAAGCAGCAAAATTCCTTAGAGGTAGAGTAACTTACTTCCCTTTCACCCCTGATAAGGAAGGGAGCTGAGAAGTGCAGTGTGGTTCTAGATCAGCCTTGAGGCTCTAGATCAGCTTTGAGGCTCTAGATTGGCCTTGAGGTTCTAGGCAGGCCTTGAGGTTCTAGATCAGCCTTGAGGCTCTAGATTGGCTTTGATGTTCTAGATTGGCCTTGAGGTTCTAGGTTGGCTTTGTGCTCCTACTGACAGCAGTTCTTGAGAAGCAAATTGCTGAGGAGCGTTGAGTTACTTTTCCAAGAAGAGAATTTTTTAGATAATTTGGGTGGCTCCTAGTCTAAGAGACATCCTGTGAGCATTCACATGATGACTGGGGTAGCAATGTAGCCCTAAGAAAGTCATTTGTAGGATGATGTGTTGTGACACAAAGATGCCAAACTGTCCCTGTGCCATACTGATCGCCAGCGTCTAAAAACAAGACCCTGGGAAAGAGCAATCAGGTAGCACAAAATTGGTGCAGGCACTTGTTTCTTCTTTACATGCTTTATGTCAAAGTATAAAATTGATTTTTTTTTACAAATAAAAGATAAGGCCGAGAAAGGGAACAGTTAATTTGATTGTAAATGTATAACCCTGTCTCTATCTGATAGTGAAAGCCACGGGTGAGCCCGCATGGCCAGAGAAAAATCATTCTATGAATAAGAAGTTTGGAGAAAGATTCAATAGCTGTATGAGTTTCTTCCTTCTTAACCAGGAACCCCATGAGATCTCAGGTCCAGCCCAGATCTTGCCCCTAAACAGCTACAGAAAGAAGCAAGTCTAAAGTTGGTCCAGAAACCCAGTTTTAAGTAGGGTATATGTCCCTGCTGTAAGGGCTTTATCTTTTCTTCAAGCAGGGTGGGGTGGCCCATAGCTCACTCAAATCCCGCTCCCCAGGAAGGAGAGAATAAAGTTTTGAGAAGAACTTAGAGGAGTTTGGGTGATCAGACAAAGTCTGCAAGGTCTCCGCCTAGAAGCAAAAGGTGGTGAATAGAAAGGAGTCCTGCACCATAGGCTTACCGGCGTTGCGCAGGCGCTTTCGCACGATCTCCAGACCTTCCTCTACAGCGTCCCTCAGGTTTTGCGAAGGTTCTTTGTAGGCTGAGTTGTCCATCATCAGGACACTGATCTCATAGTTGCCATTGTGGCAATTCTTCCTCACCTGGGAGGGCTGGACCATGAGCGTGGGCTGGAAAAGCAGTAATTGAACAGCCAAGCCCAGGAGTGACGTCATGACCCGGCTCAAGGCAGCACCATGCCCTCTGGGATCGCTCGCTTGTGAAGACACAGGAATCCCCTCTGGACAGCCGCTAGCAGAGTCCCTCGGTCCTCTCTTCCCCACGCACCTCTCTGGTTTTGCTGCACTGGTCACACGGGCCGTGAAAACTCAGCCTGCCTGCCAGTAATTAGCAGGTACATTATGGTAGGAGGTAAAGCAAAGTTCACTCTGTGTGTTTGCACACAGAAAGGTCAGAGCTATAAACGACAGGATTACCAGGGCCTCAGCCAATAAAAATGCACCTGTTTGTGACACATCACTGGGAAGAGGGAAGGGAAGAAGGGAGCAGTATATTTTACATAACAGGCTTTATGAAATGGAAAATAAAGGTCGAAGGCTTTATGGCGGGCACAGCAGTGACGGCCATTAGTACTTCAGCCCTAGCTGCACATCAAAATCCAAGCGTCTACTAGGCTAAGCTGCGCATCTGCCGTCCGGTCAGTCTCCATCCATTACCGCTTCGCTGTGGGTTAGACAGCAGCAAGGCTCTGGAGACATAATCACGAACGATGTGGATGCTCGGATGTGCACCTGGATCACACGTTCATTCTAACCGGATAGAATAGGGAATAGCTAAGGCCAACAATGGAGAAAAGCTCGGAGCGCCGTAGGATCGTGGGGGAGCGTTAACATGATTCCAGGAAGTCAAGGAAGTGTCCCCGAGAGCATAAATGTCCCTAAGCTGAGCTCTGAAGAATAAAGGAGGTGTTAGCTGCATGGGAAGGGAAACAGCACATGCCGGGCAAGGGGATGGATTGTGAAGACAGGGGTGGGAAGGGGTGAGGTGTATTTGAGGAACTGAGAGATACAATCGGATTGGCGTACGGTGAACTAGGAATCAAAAGGCATCAGAAGACTAAGCAGAGGTATGGCAGGCGTTAGATAACACACTGGGAGCTCCAACTATATTCTAAAAGTCAGAAAGGACGTGTGACATGGTAATTTTTTTTAAAATTTGTGATACTGTGGATTTAACTTAGTCCCTCTCATAAATCAAATGACTTAAAAGAAGAAGTAAGTGTGTGGCTGCCATGCAGAGATCAGAGGGCAGCCTTGAGTGTTGGAATTAATGTTCCACCTTGGGACAGAATCTTGTATTTGCAGCTGTTCATGGTAAACCGGCTGACCTGGGTGGGAATCTTCAAGGATCCTTGACTTCCCCAGGACAGTACTGTGATTACATGTGTACTGTACTAAATCTGACAGCGTGTGGATTCTGGGATCCAGACTCAAGTTCTTGGTCTTGTGTAACCGTCTCTCTACTTACTGAGCCAATTCCACCACCAGTCATGTGACTTTTGAAAAGCCCACTCAAGCTGTCAAGGAAGAAATGTCCGGGAGAGAGGCAAACTGAACCAGAGACTTTATACAAATTCTGTTTTTTTTTTTTTAATTTAATTTTTTAAAGATTTATTTATTTATGAGTACACTGTAGCTGTCTTCAGACACACCAGAAGAGGGCATCAGATCTCATTACAGATGATTGTGAGCCACCATGTGGTTGCTGGGAATTGAACTCAGGACCTTTGGAAGAACAGTCAGGGCTCTTAACCACTGAGCCGTCTCCCCAGCCCAAGGATTCTGTTTCTATGGCACCCATGAGTTAAAGGGGCCCTGGGAAACGACAGATGCAGGGGAGATGGGCTCAAAAACATCTAAAAAGTGAATCAGTGGGACCTGGTGTTTTATTGAATTTGAGATCTCAGGGAGAGGCAAGATTCAAGGTTGATGCCGATTGTCTGCTTATTGCTAAAATCCTGCAAGCCAGGGGCTTTTAAAGAGATAGTGGCTTCTGTCTTGGGGTAGGTTGATTTTATATCTGTCTGTGTAGATGTATTTAAGGGGAGGTTAGGAATACAGCAGAGGCATTGCTGGTGGGGCAGTCTTCATTGTTTCCAATGTTGACTTCAAACTGTGAAAACTAAAGGTGCTGACTGGCTTGATGTTATCTTTCGTGCAAGTAATTCAAACTGCATCTTCAGCCTTCCCAAGCAAAGTATTGGAACTGAATGATCTACAGTTTGACACTTATCAAGGTCACTTGAATGGCCTTTCTGGGATGTCTATTTTCTAGCTGGGGGAATCCTCCTTGGCAAGACCGGAGAAAGATGGCCTTCTTCAGAACAGAAATTGTAAACAGACCCTGTGGGTGACTACAGGTAGGAATTCTGCCTCCTGGCATAGAATTGGGATCACTTGGTGTAGCTTTGGCTCCTTTGCCTTAGCCTAACTGGTTCTGCTAACTGGTGTTTAGTAAAAGGAGGTCATTTTGGACTGCTCCTTAAATCAAACAGCAGTGGGTAGATAGAGCTACTAAAAATAAATGACTCTATACATAGGATTCATTTTTCAAAAGATTTGTTTGTTTGTTTGTTTATGTGTGGGCGCCTTCATGAGCTTATTTGCCACGTGTGAATGCAAGTAGTCATGTTGGCCGGATAAGAGCATCAGAACCCCGGAGCCAGAGTTATTGGTGGCAGTGTACTTGGAACCAAGCCGGGTCCTCTGCAAGATCAGTAAGCACTTTTAACTGCTGAGCCACATGTCTGAGTCCATGTACTCGTGATTCTTATCTGTCCGTTAGTAGCCAAGAACCTGAAAAACAGGCTGGTCCTAGAAGCCTATTCAGCTGTAGAAATAACTGTCTCTCTTGCCAAAAGCGGAGGGAGGAACACTGCTAACTGGGAAATGCTCATTGGGTACGGGATGGGGGCACACGTATTTTTATCAGGGTGGAAGTTGCATCGTTTAAATATTGATAAATATCTATTTATTGATAAATAAAGCTAGGCGGAAAGGCATAGATGGAGAGAGGTCAGTGAGATATTGCGTTCGGGGAAACAGAAGCAATGGGATTCTCGAGGCAATTGAAGAATTTGAAGAATGGCTTATGTGTTTCTTCCTAGGCATGCATACTGTCAGATGCATGGTTGGGAGCCCAGGGGTCTTGTTTGGATGAAATCCGCCTGTGGAAGGAGGCAGGGGGATCTGCTGAGCGTCTGAGCAGCCACAGGCTTAAGGCTTTGGAAAGTCCCTGTAAGGGGAGGAACTATGAGGCCATAGGGCTGGTTAGCTCTGAGCGGTAAGCTTAGTAACTGCGTTTACTGATACTTCTCACTCACTTTACGATGATTCCCGAGCAAGGGTCGAATGCTTAGAAATAGGCATGGGAAAGTGAGCAACAGGGCCTATCTTGGAGTGGACAATTTCTAGGTAGGTGCAATGAAAATTCAGTGGATTTAAAAAATTTATAGGTTGAAAAGAAAGATCTAGAGAGTCAGATGGTTACGCCTACACTGAATGAGGAGCTAAGGGCCTCGGTGTACAGTATTCCCACACTGGGTAGGCTGAGCTGCATTGGGAGCGCCAAACCGAAGCAGCAGCAAACAGTTGAGGGAGGAGGGAAGTGGGTCCAGCCAGGGGCTGAGGAAAATGGATGGAAAAGTGACTGGGAAGCATAGGTGAGCAAATGAAGTAGAAATGCAGAGAAAGTCCCTGGAGCCCCGGCCTGGATGGCAGTGTTTGAAGCAGGCATGAGCTTCTGCATTCTTGATTTGAATAGCTCACAGGGGCTGAGTGAGGAGGTGGAGGGCAATACATTTGAATAAAAGAGCTGAAGGGAGTAGGAGTCTGGTCTGAAGGCAGGCTACCCACTTGGCAGGAACATCAGGGACAGAAACAGCAGGCCCTTAGAGAACCCCTCCCCCACACAATAGCCATGGCATAGAGTGCAGAAATCACAGTGGTTCCTAGAAAGGGCCAGACAGTGGTGACTGTGGGGTATAAAAATCAAAGGCCAGGAGCTGTGTTTTAAGTAAATCCTTCCAAGTGACAAAGTCGATCAGCATACAAAGGATCAATAAAAAGAATGTCAATGAATATGTGTGGGTTAAGAGGGTAATATGAAGACTTGCATGCCCACATTTCAAACGCCTAAGACATAGATTATTACTTTTACTTTACCTGTGCGCCCCTGAACACCATATCCCTAGGCTCGTTTTCATGCTACATAGCCAAGAGGTATAAGAAATCGTCTATGAAGAAATAAAGTGAAGCCAGGCACTTGCTGGCTATGGCACAGGTATTTCTGAGGACATCCATGGGAGGCATGGGATATTGTTGGAACACAGAAAAATGGTGGCTGGTGCCACCTTGGGGAACTGTAGAGAGGCTTCCTGAAAAAAGAGGCAGAGGGATTTTAATCTCAAGTATCTTTTGATCCCTGGATTTCTCTTGGACATGATTTTGTGCCTACCATGTTAAACATTCACACTGAATTTATAAGACATGTTTATTCCTGTTGGATATCGGAACACAACCATAGAACCCAATCTAAGGAAAGGATATGCCAAGTGCTGGCCTCAGTGAGCCCTGAATCTGGATATGGCCTTCTGCCTTGTGTTTATGCTTTCCAAGATTCAGCCTATAGTTTGTGCCAGGTGATTGTGTTTAAATTGGTCTGTGACTTGTTATATGATGACATCATCCTACAGTGCTTACGAGGGTTTATTTACATGTTTTTCTGAACTCAAACAACCTTTCTTAGATCATTGCTTTGTTATTATTGTGTGTAAAAGTACACTGAGGGCTGGAGAGATGGCTCAGTGGTTAAGAGTACTGACTGTTCTCCCAGAGATCCCGAGTTCAATTCCCAGCAACCACATGGTGACTTACAAACCATCTTCCTGGGATCTGGTGCCCTCTTCTGGTGTGTCTGAAGACAGCAACAGTATATTCCCATATACATGAAATAAGTACATTTTTTTTAAGTACACTGAAACTGAAATAAGGTTGTCTGCGGCATTAGACTGCAGTCTGTCCCACTCTTTAAGGTCCTCAAATCCCAGGTCTCATAGACAGATCTGCATAGGTTGATGAAAGCCAGCAGGATATCAGAAGAGAGAGAACAGTATAGTGAGAAGAGAATGCTGGAGGAAATGCAGTGCTAAAGGCTGGTTTGGGCATAGTTGGTTGATGTTGGTCTTAGATGCCGCACTAAAGAGAGGAGCTCACTAAGATGCCAAGCCTTCTTTTTTTGAAGGAGCAGAGGGGTTCAGCCTTCTTGGAAAAGACTGACCCTTGGCTAGCTCACTCCAATTGCTTCATTTAAACATTATATAAGGTTAATTGGGGCCAGGAAAGGTTCCAACTACTGAAGTTATTTTGCCCTTGCTACCCAAGAAAGCAGATAACCACACAAATCTCAGTCCCTTTCAACCATGGCTAGCCATAATCAAAAGTAAGAACTCTAAGTTTGCCAGGAGTGTCTTAGGACCAAGGCAAGGTTGGTGCAGCTGTAAGGCTCTTGTGTAGCATCGAGTGCAGATTCTCTAGCAAGACAGCAATTCTTCAAGGTTCAAACAGTCTTAAAACAATTTCTTAGCCTCTACTGATTCATCCAAACTGATCAGTCCCAAGTGTCCCTGGAAAAGTATGTGGATTCCCGGGCCTCACAAGACTCAGCTTCTATTGAAGAGGAGGCTGCTGTGATTATTTTATGGGGTAGGGTGGGTGTGATTGATATTAAGGTGAGGGCAGGCACAAGATAAGGCAAGGCCTGTGATTGGGCAGTGAAAAAGTAAGGCGGGGACAGAGAAGAGGAGGGAGAAGCCAAGATGGAAGAGGAAGATGATCCATCCTCGTGTGGCCTTAAATAGCCAGAGGTAGCTATAAATATCTTAATGGGGTGGATTATTATAAGACAATTTGTCTTTTATAGGTGGGCAGTATTGGCATTAGGATGCCTCCTACCCCCAGTGATGGTGCCACCCACGGGTGACAGGGACCTAGCACATCCACCACCATAGAAACAGCCAAGTATTCCCAGGATACACCGGTTCAGAAACCTACCTTTACCTGAAAGCAAATGACATCACTATCCCCATAAAGACTGAACCCCCCTCCCCTTCTCTCTCTCTCTCTCCTCTACTCTCAACACGGACCCCTGTCTTGACATTCTATTAAACCTCTCCATGTGGAACTGTGTTGGATTGGTGTGGTTTGTCCAGGCGCAAACCAAGGAATCTATTTGTACTGGTTGGTTTTGTGTCAACTTGACACAAGCTGGAGTTATCACAGAGAAAGGAGCCTCAGTTGAGGAAATGCCTCCATGAGATCCAGCTGTAAGGCATTTTCTCAACTAGTGATCAAGGGGGGAGGGCCCAGCCCATTGTGGGTGGTGCCATCATCCCTGGGCTGGTAGACCTGGGTTCTACAAGAAAGCAGGTTGAGCAAGCCAGGGGAAGCAAGCCAGTAAGTGACATCCCTCCATGGCCTCTGCATCAGCTCCTGCTTCCTGACCTGCTTGAGTTCCAGTCCTGACTTCCTCTGGTGATAAACAGCAACATGGAAGTGTAAGCTGAATAAACTCTTCCCTCCCCAACTTGCTTCTTGGTCATGATGTTTGTGCTGGAATAGAAACCCAGACTTAGACACTATTTAACAACAGGCAGATTATATCATAACAATTGGCTCTGAGTTGATTATGTGGACATTTTGTGGGGTGAGACTATGCCGATATAAGACTGAATGATAAATTAGAAGTTTCTAGAGTTTTTGATTTTGTCCGGCTAGTGGGACACAGTGTGACAGCGTGACTGACCCTCTCCTCTTGGCTACAGTTAAGCTGTTCTCACCACCATGCCTGTCCCCTTTGATGGGCTGTGCCTCCAATCTACAAGCCGCCAATAAAGCCTTCCTTCCTGAAGCTGCTTTCATTCCTCGCATCAATGAGACCGTAAGTATATGGTATTACATAAGTAATACTTGGTACCAAAAGGAGGGTCATGGCTATGATAAACCTGACCAGGTGGTTCTTAAGCTCTTAGAACTGACCAGGGGACAGAATGTGGGAGAGTTTATATTTGTGGACAAAGAGTCTTGATGATGCCATAAGTACATTTTGGTGGGACCAAATGTGGAGATAGTTGCAGACAGTGAAAACCTGGCTCATGACATTTCAAGGCAGGAAAAGGCCTCCATTGAGAGTTAGACCAGAGCCATTTATGTACATTTTGTTTTGGAGAAGAATCTAGCAGTGTCCTGACGGAAACCTTGTAGATTGAGTAAAGCTAAATTCACAAGCAAGGGACCAATCAGTCTGGTGATGGAGATTTCAACACATTGTAACGTTGGGTCGTGGCATGGTTATTATTAAGTTAGAATTTCAAGAAGACTGAGCAGAAAGTTTAAAATAAAAAAGTGCCATTGCTGAAGGAAGGGATATGAGTAGGCTTAAAGATGAAGGCGAGAGGAGCTCCAACAAAGCAACTTTAATTAAAGGGACTAGAGTTGAGGAAACATCTGGCTTGGCCCTGGAACAATGGGTAAGATGGCTGAGTCTGACACCCCACCTACTGATGGCGCCAGGTTGAGTAGCAAGAAGGCTGTCCAGCTGTGGCAAGGCATGGTTTGGTTTTTACCATGAAACAGTGGGGGAACGCGGGTCTTAATGAGACAGTTCAGCTTCCAAACTAAGGGGTACAGGAAGTGACGAAAGGCACAGGAAGTGTAAATGAGGTGACATCCATAGACCTTGGGAGGAGAAGGGAAATGAGAAAAACAAGTTGTTATAAGCACTAGACTTAAAGGGATTTAATTAGAGGCCGTTTAAAACAATAGTGGGGTCCTAGAAAAATCACTAAGGTGCAACATTTATCTCACTAAAACAGTAAATCTCACACCCCAAGGTGTAGACTTAACCTTAGAAAGAGACAGGACTAAGACAGGAGAGATGGCTCAGTGGTTAAGAGCACTGATTGCTCTTCCATAGGCCCTGAGTTCAATTTCCAGCACCCACATGGTGGCTCCCAACCATCTGTAATAGGTACCTGTCAGCCTCGGGCAGATAGATCATAAGACTCCGCCTCTCTCTTTCTGGAGTATGCTTTCTCTTTCTCTCTCCTCCCTTTGGCTTCCTTGTGTTTCTGTTATGCACCTGCCACTCCACAGAAACACAAGAGAGGGACGTCCAGGGACACCAAAATCGCTTTGCACCTTAACGAATTTGACTTTTACAAGAAGGAAGCAATGGCAGAAAGTTAGACTCAAGTTTTAGATGCCTCTTGTCCCAGACGCTCAGATGATGGAAATGATGTACCCATAGCAAACAATCCTATTCAGGACAGACAAACAGGAGGAGGGGCTCAGCTCAGTGGCCAGAGGTTTAATACAATCCACTACCTCTGGGGCAGTGCGTGCCAAGAGGAGGAGACCCCCGTGGAGATAATGCTGAGGGGTGGGTTATCTCGGAGCACATGTGGAAGCTCGGGAAAGTTCGATGGAGGAAAAGTGTGAAAAGAGGAAGACCAGAACTTAGGGTAAGGTTTGATTTCTCTGAACTTGTCTCCTTGGCTAAGTGTTTGCTTAATGCATCCTTAAGGCAAATAAGGAGTCTGTACTTAGAAAGTTCCGGCTTTAGAGATAAGGGCTGCCGGGTTGGAAGAGAATGGGGGAAGTCTGAGAGGGAAAAAGGAATCTCATTCGTTGAAAGCCAGCAGGAGTCTGGAACGTGAGCACAGTGCCTCTCAAGTGGGAGGACTCTCCTCAGCTTTTACTGATCCCGCCAAGCTAAACTCAGACCGAGCTTCTCTCATACAACATTTTGTTTAATTTCCCCAATTTCAGAGGGTTTTATTGGCCTCCCCACAGAGGAAGGAAACTCACCCAGTGGTGAGTGATTAAGCCCATGCTTGGATTAATTCGGCAGATTTCAAGATGTTTTTTCTCAGACCTTTCTACTAACAGCATACTGAGACCAGAGGTCTGGTATTGGCTAGGAGAACATGCCATTAATTCAGTTTCCATAACATGCCATTAATTCAGTTTCCATAACAACAACAACAACAAATTATAGGAGGAAATGAAGATTGGGAGAAATAAAGAAAATGTGACACATTCAATATAAAAATAGTTTATAAGACGGATGTGCTAAGTAAAGATTTTTTAAATATTTATTTATTTGTTTGTTTTATGTATGTGAGGACACTGTCTCTTGTCTTCAGACACTGCATTTTGTCACCAGAAGAGGGCCTCAGATCCTATTACAGATGGTTGTGAGCCACCGTGTGGTTGCTGGGAATTGAACTCAGGACCATCTGGAAGAGCAGTCAGTGCTCTTAACCACTGAGCCATCTCTCCAGCCCACTAAGTAAGGATTTGATTATATACTTTGTACTGGCATCTTCAGCCTATATAAAAAAATGATTTAAAAATCAAAATATAAAATGTTTTAAACTTTTTTGTCCCACAAGCCATTTCCACTTTCTTCTTGGGACATTACCTTTTTTATATAATAATCTTAAGTTTACATCTTGAACTTTATGGTCTCTTATGAAACTCTACGTTCAAGAATCCAAAGCTACAGAGCTGGAGAGATGGCTCAATGGTTAAGAACTCTGACTACTCTTCCAGAAGTCCTGAGTTCAATTCCCAGAAACCACATGGTGGCTCACAACCATCTGTAATGGGATCCAATGCCCTCTTCTGGTGTGCTTAAAGACAGGTACAGGGTACCCACATATGTAAAGCAAAGAAATATTTTTTAAAAATTAAAAAAAACCCAAACCTACATAGCAGCTCACAACAGTCTATAACTTCAGCTTCAGGGGATTAGATGTCTTCTAGCCTCTGTGGGCACTGCGTGTACATGGTACACAGATATATATGGAGACAAAACAAAATGCCCATACACAGAGTAAAGTAAGTCTTCAGCCAATTTAATAACAACAACCAAGAAGGAATCTGAGGTGTTGTGACATCTCTGCGAGAATGTAGAGCTGAAGTCCAAGCAGAGCATGCCTAGAACAGGGCCCTAGACTGCTCACCTTTTCTCCCCTCAACCTTCACTGTCTGTCTTAGTTAGCTTTAACTGTCAGCTTGACACAGCCTAGCATTATCTGGGAGGAAATCTTCTACACAGCAGCTGCCTAGATCAGATTGACCTGTGGCCACAACTGTGTGGAATCATCTTGATTGTTAATTGATAGAGGAGGGACCACTGTGGGCGGCACTATCCCTAGGCAGGTGGTCCTGGGCTGTGTAAGAACTCTGAGCACAAACCCGAGAGGAGGAGTCAGTAAACAGCATTGTGTCATGGTCTCTGAATGATGGCTGGGGACCTAGAAATGTAAGTCAAATAAACCCGTTCCTTCCCTGAGTTACTTTTGGTCAGGGTGCTGGGTAGCTCTGCAGAAGGAGCCCGTCTGAATGTGTCCCATCCTCTCTTCTTTACTGCTGTGGTCCCCACCACTCTCCCTCACCCAGGATGCTGTTGGAGCCTCTTTGCTGCACCACCTGCTTAAGCTTCCATTTCTTACAGCTCATTTCTCACACAATGGCCAACAGACACTGTAATGGCTCGAACTGGAACGGCCCCCATAGACTTAGTGTTTCAGTGCTTGGTCCATGGGTGGTGGCACTATGAGGAGGTGTGGTCCTGTTGCGGTGGGCGTGGCCTTGTTGGAGGAAGTGCGTCATTGAGGTCTCTATGCTCAAACTCTGCCCAGTGGGCATCCAGACCCTCCTACTGTCCTGTGGAAGACAGTCTCCTCCTGACTGCCTTCTGATCAAGGTGTAGAACTCTTGGTTCCTTCAACACCATCCATGTCCGTCTGCACGCCTCCATGCTTCCCATCATGAGGGTAATGGACTGAGCGTCTGAAACTGTAGGCCAGCCCCAGTGAAATGTTTGCCTTTATAAGAGTTGCCTAGGCCATGGAATCTTGTCACAGCAAAAAAACTCTAAGACAGACTTTTTTTTTAATTAAATCAAATTGATACTCTTCCTAAGACTCCAAGTAGCTTGCCATTTTATCAATATGATAATCGGAACATAAGGTGTTTACCAAGGGCTAAAGATAGTCTGAGTGCTTTAAAAAAATTACTAGTCATGGCAAAAAAAAAATAATAATCCTGTGTTGTGGGATGAATTAGTTTTTGAGATTTATTTTTTAAATTATACGATTTTTATGTTTATGGGTTTTTGCCTGCCTGTGTATCTGTGCACCAAGTGTGCCTACTACCTGCAGTGGCAAGAAGCGTCCCTAAAACTGGAAATACAGACAGCTGTGGCTGCCATGTGGTTGCTGAGAATTGAACCCAGGTTCGCTGGAAGAGCAGCCAGAACTCTCAGCGGCTGAGCCGTCTCTCCAGGCTCTGCTCTTTCACTTGGCCTGTCACTAACAAAACAAAACTAACAAAAGTACGTGCTGTTTAGTTTCATGGCTTCTAGAATAAAAGCATTCAATAACATCAAGTGGGGGGAGGAAGGGGGGAAACACTACCTCAGTGAAAGAAAGCATACAGACTGATTAAAAATACAATTTGAATAAATATGTCTTTTAGTCTGATAAAATTTGTGTGTTTCAGTCAAAACCCATGAGTGTCAGTTGTTTTTTGAGAAGATGGTTCTCAAGAACAAAATCTGCCTGTCTCCATGGGTTCCCTTCACTTCGGTAGCACATGCTCTTCTGCTGGACTCCGGCTCTGTTTTGTCGTTTCCTGGGGCGGCATGAACAGATGGGTGTTCCTTCCAGAGAGGGAACAAATACCAGATCATATAAAAGAACATGTGCGCGTGTTGTGAATTATGGAGGATTATGCGTCTAGCTGACCGAAGAGACCAGAAGACATCGATCGCTTGGAGCTAGAGTTAGAGGCTGTTGGGAGCTGGGAAGCCAACACGTGTCCTCCACAAGAGCATCAAGTGTTCTTAACGGTTACCCTTCTTTCTGTTAGGGTTCAGAGCCTGGGACAAATGGCTGAGGTGTCTAGCTCCTGCATCCCTCTGTGTATCTGTTGTAAGGCCCTCCTGGCTGGCGTACCCCACCTGCCACCCTGAACGCTCCAGCCCTGGGGACTGGGCTGTTCTTTCCTATATAATCCAATTATTTTGGTTGTCCACACTTTCTGTACCTTTGGGATTCCTGGCTGCTGCACCTGGTTCCCCTCCCCCTTCCCTCTCTCTTCTACATGGCACAGCTCAGACTGGGCTTGGCCATTTTGGACTTTCCTAGAGGTCCCTGCCTCTAATTACCTTCTCCCTCATATTGTCAATGAATCTCCTAAAAGCAGCCAAATTTCCCCTTCCTTCCTTCCTTCCTTCCTTCCTTCCTCCCTCCCTCCCTCCCTCCCTCCCTCTCTCCTTCCCTCCCTCTTCCTTCCTTCCTTTCTTTCTTTCTTTGTCATTCACTTTCTAGTGAAATAAATTATTTTTCAAAAACTAATGTTTGTCATTTTTGGGATTTTGTAAACCCCACCCCTCAGTTACCTGGCAACAGCCAGGTATGCTCTGCCAGTTCCCTGACATTATAAAAGGGCTGCTTGCCCTCTCCTCTCTCCCTTGCTCTCTCTTGCTCTGCCCCCCCTTGCCCCTTCTCTCCCCATTCCCTTCCCCACTCTCTTCTTCACGTGCTCATGGCTGGCCTCTACTCCTGTTTCTCTACTTTCCTCTCTCTCTTCCTCTACTACCCACTTAACTCCTCATGGGACTCCCAGAGGCATTCCCCTTGCCCCCAGGCCCCACAGCACCTCCATGGGCCATATCCCACCCCATCCCCTCTCTCTTTATCTTTTTTCTAACATTGGTGCTGAAACCTGGGATGCCATCTTTTAACAACATTGGTGCCGTGTATGAGGAGATTAAATTTCCTCACAACCGGATATTTTTATCCTTTTAGTCATTATATATGATCAAAGTCAAAGGAAATAGCCGGGTACTTTATTCAACTAGCACAAGTTTTTACAATATGCCTGTGGCTACTGGGCAGAGCAAGCTATTTCCAGCTGTAGACTCCATGAACTTGAGACAGATCAAACATACTCCAAAGATGGTATTTTGCCCCAGGTTGTCGTGAGTGTAAAATGCATATCCAACGTCAAAACTCAGTTCAAAAGAATATAAAATATATACCTCAACAATTTTTCTGTTGGTTATACTAATATTTTTGACATAGTGGGTCACATAGAATATTGCATTAACATGAACTACACTTTTTGAACATTTTGCTTATTAACCTTTTCAGCACAGTACTAAACATTTGAAATGACATATGTGGCTTACATCTGGTGGTTTATTTCTGCCAAGCGGCTTGGTTCTTGGCTAGTTTAGGGCTGCGTTCACACTAAACATTAACTAATTTTCAACGAAAATTGGTTAATGCAACTTAATAATCATTTACTTTGAAAACACAGTTTTCTTCTGTGACATATGAGCTAATTGACTTGCAAACGAATTTGAGTTTAAATGGAAGCTTCTCGCCAGCCTTGTGTCCTGTGTCAATCTTATCGTCACCTTCAGGGGTAACAAGGTTATTTCCTGAGGCTGCTGAGGGTCACAGTAAAGCAGATAATGTGCTCAGCACAGAGCTGGGTATTTAGATGTCCTTAAAGTGCTTGCTACAAGTCAGTGGGAGGAACTTAGGAAGTGACCGAAAGAAGGAATGGGTGGCTAGTCAGCTTGCTCAGAACAGAGAGGGGGTGTCTGAAAGGAAAAGTCACGGGGCACCAATGTTAGAAGGATAAAGAGAGTGGGGGGCTTATGGCCCATGGAGGTGCGGCGAGGCCTGGGGGCCAGGGAGATGACTCTGGGAGGCCCAAGTTGGGAATTCCTTCCCTCTGAGGGACCAGCCACAGGTCGGTATAGTACAGACTAGAGTTTATTCAAGTCATGGGAGCGTTAAGAGGGTAGTAGAGGCAGAGAGAGAGAGAGGAATAGGGGAGTAGAGGCCGGCCATGAGCACGTGGTGGGGGGGGGAAGGGAAAGAAGAGGGGTAGGGGTGGGAGAGGAAGGCTGCAAGAGAGCAAGAGCAAGAGAGAGAGGAGGGGTCAAGCAGCCCCTTTTATAGTGTCAGGTCACTGGGGCGGAGCATACTTGGCTATTGCTGGGTAATTGAGGGGTGGGGTATACCTGGCTGTTGCTAGGTAACTGAGGGGTGGGGTTTACAGAATCCCAACAGTGTCAATATTATCACAGCGAATTCAAGGGAGAACTGCGTTACTTAAAAGTCCGTTCAAAACTGGCACCAGGAGAGCTAAAGATGGGAAACCCCAAGTATCTACCTTTCCTGAGCAGAAATCTGTGGGAGAAAGAATGACTACTGTGTGACTCAGTCACTGGTGTAGGCAGAACCGATGTTTGGGGAGGGCGGGGAAGGGGGTGGGGTTACTCATCTTCATTATGAACTTTGTAAAATAACTGGCGTTTGAAAACTAAACTTGGATGTTTTGCGGTTCTGGGCCCCATCCATGTGAAACAAGTTCCTTACCAAACTGTTGGGTCTCGGGAAGTCTGTACGTCTAGAAACAAGGTCAGGGGCTTTAGTGATGGCTCAGAGGTTAAGAGCACTTGTCTGCTCTCCCAGAGGTCCTGAGTTCAATTCCCAGCAACCACACGGTGGCTCACATCTGAAATGGGGTCTGGTGTGTCTGAAGACAGCTACAGTGTGCTCATATACATAAAATAAATAAATCTTTAAAAAACAAAACAAAAAGGAAAGAAATAAGGTCAAGCAGTTCTAGAGGAAGGACTTCTGGCAGTTACATAAAAGCCGGCATCCCTTAGGAACTTGTGAAGGAGCCACTTCCTTTGCATCTGACAGGGCAGAAACTTCATGTGCTTGCACATCAAACGCCAAGGGGGCCTCCAGGCTCCCCCAGTGCCTACATTTCAAAGCTATCCTGGCCCTTCTCAGCTTTGTAGGAGACCCTCTTCCAAGATACCCATTTGTTCTCTCTGTAACTGGCAAGGTCCGGGCGTTATCTTATTTGTTTGTTTTGAGACAGTTTCTCTCCATAGCCCAGACTATCCTGGAACTCACCATGTAGCTCCAGGCTGGCCTCAAATTTACAGACCTGCTTCTGCCTCCTGAGTGCTGGGATTAAAGGTGTGTGCCACCACACCCTTCTGATTATTCTAAATAAAATGATTTGTTTTGTTAAAAGCAGTTAAAATTCAATTACAAAAATCTACTAAACTTGCAACAGGAGACTGTCTGGTGAAAGGATGTGTGTGTGTGTGTGTGTGTGTGTGTGTGTGTGTGAGTTCATATGCTGCTACTGATCTCCAAAACCTCAAGAATAAACAATAGAGGTTAAAAAAGAAAAAATTTTTCTTTTTGCTTATTTTTTATTGGAAATTCTTTGCATTTACATTTCAGATGTAATCCCTTTCCCACAATCTCATCCCCACTTCCCCACCCACTGCCTCCATGAAGGTGCTCCCTCTCCCAATTACCCTCTCTCACCTCAGGGCCTTGGTGTTCCCCTACACTGGCCTTTGCTGGACCAGAGGCCTCTCCTTCCACTGATGTCAGACAATGCTGTCCTCTGCTGCATGTGTACCTCGGGCTGTGGGTCTCTCCATTCAAACTCATTGATTGTTGTTTTAGTCCCTGGGCGCTGTGGTGGGTTTGGATAGTTGATAATTTTGTTCTTCCCATGGGATTGCAGACCCTTTCAGCTCCTTCAGTCCTTTCTCTAACTCCTTCACTGGGGTCTCCGTGCTCAGTCTGATGGTTAGCTGCCTGCATCCTCCTCTGTATCTGTATGGCTCTAGTTGAGCCTCTGAGAAGGCAAGCAGTTTGCAAAAAGATAAGTAAAGATGTGGATGTGGTAGTGAAGGCCCTTGATTCCAGACCTCAGAGACAGAGGAGGAGGAGGATAAGGACTGTGTGGGCTACAGCTAGATCTCGTCTGAGAAGAAATAAATAATAAACAGAAAACTGAAAGGATTGGAGGGGAGCATGGAGGGCAGATCATTAACACTGAAAACACCTCATGTTTGTTTGCTTATTTATTTGCTTATTTGTTTATTATTTGCTTATTTGCTTGCTTATTTATTTATGTATTTATTTAGTGTATGCCTGCTCTCTGCATGTACATCCGCAAGCCAGAACAGGCCATCAGATTCATTACAGTTGGTTGTGAGCCACCATGTGGTTGCTGGGAATTGAACTCAGGACCTCTGGGAGAGGAGACAATGCTCTTAACCACTGAGCCATCTTTCCAGCCTGATAATTTTTTTTATTATAATTAATTTAGGTTACAGAAGAGATTTAGGTGAAAGACACATTGAGTTGGTGATGAATTAATCCATTAAGCTGAATGCTCATTAGTTTAGTTTTGGTTTCTGCTGGGAATTGAACCTAGAACTTCACATACTAGGCAAGTATTTCAACACTGAGCTACATCCCCAGCTCATCTTAGGGTGACAAATGAGAACAGATCATGCATTTATTTCTGTAAGAAAAGGACTGTATGTGGCTGGAGAGAAGGCTCAGTGGTTAAGAGCACTGACTGCCCTTCCGGAGGTTCTGAGTTCAATTCTCAGCAACCACATGGTGGCTCACAATCATCTGTAATGGGATCTGATGCTCTCTTCTGGTGTGTCTGAAGACAGCTATGGTGTACTTACATATAATAAATAAATAAATCTTTAAAGAAAAAAAAGGAATAAATATTCTGAAATTTACATACTGAAGTGGGGCAGGTGAGTGGGAAGGTTCCTATCTACCTATAAGCACTCATCTAGTAAGGGATTTAAAGTGGAAGAGAAGGCTTGCATGGGTCCCCTTCCACCTGAAGGGATACTTTCATACAAGTCCAAGTTCTAGTACCGGCTGGGCAATGGAGTCTAAACTGAGCTCATGGTGCAGGCTCTGACAGCCTCTGACTGACAGCCTCTGACCAGGGGCAGGCTGATCGCTGCCAGATGAAAGGGTTCGTGAGGACTTGACACTGCCCCGAATCTCCAGGGAAAAATTTCAGTTGACAGATTGTCTAAATCAGGTTGGCTGTGAGTAAGTCTGTGGGAAATATCGTCTTGATGGTTAACTAAGGTGGCTGGCTGGGTGTGGGGCCCAACACTTCAGAGGCTGGGAGAGCAAAGCTAGCTATCCAACTATTGCTTTAAGCTCTTGGCTTAACTTCTTTCCAATAATGTAAGCTGGAATTGTCAAACCTTTCTCCCTCAACTTGCTTGTTGACAGTGTATCCTCACAGCTGCTGGGGGGTAGGACATCCCTGTAGCTTATGTGAGATCAGTGCTTCAAGACCTCGTATTGAAAGTGGATTCGTTGTGTGTGTGGGTGTGTCTGAGTACAGGTACCCTAGGGGTGAGAAGCACTAGATTCCCCTGGAGCTGGTGTCAGAGGCACATGTAAAGAGTCTGTTGTGGGTACTGGGAACCAAACTGTGGCCTTAGAGCAGCAGCCTGTGCTCTTAACCATGGAGCCCTGTCTCAAGCCCATGAGTCATTCTTAGAATGACTAGACATAGTAGAATGAAGACTGCAATCACACCTCTAAACCTATTAATAGCACGTTACCACCTTTTCCCTTACACGGACGTGTCTGAAGCATGACTGCTCAGATTTGGTGCCTCATAAACAGGCAGGCTCTCTAATTAATATTCAACTTCTTTATCGCTGAGCATTGTATGGCCATGATTTCTACCAGCCAAGCTGATGAGGAATAAAAGGTGACAAAGACATAACAAATGTTAAGAATGCACCTTGTTATGGTGTTTTCCCACACAGAGCGTCGTCCATTGCTTTATTTTGGAGTGTGACCTTTCTATCCCTGCCTTGTGCCTGACCGGTTTTGTTCTTTCTCACACTTTGTCAACTGGCGTCG
Organism: Micromys minutus; assembly: GCF_963924665.1. NCBI lineage: Eukaryota > Metazoa > Chordata > Mammalia > Rodentia > Muridae > Micromys > Micromys minutus. The sequence continues at coordinate 11,636,857 of NC_137972.1, read as the reverse complement.
AGTGGCTTCTACTTTCTAGTCGTGTGTATTTCATCCCCTTTAGCATCCTCTTTGTAGTTTTATGACCTACATACACATGAACACATACACACACACACACACACACAGACACGCACACACTACACTGACAAAAACACCTTTTTTTTTTTTTTTTTTTTTTTAATCTTTTAGAGTCCAATTTTGCTTACTATAGTGATTTCTGTCCCATTCATCTTGTCCGTGTGAGATTTCTGTTCTCCTCATCATGAAGTAAATTCCCATCTGGGCAGGATGGCATGGCAGTTTCCAAAATTAAGCCTTTTTGCCTTTTTCGAGCCTTCCATCCTGTTATTTGTGTAACCATAAATGATACTGAAACTTCATTTCTCTTTGCTAGGAATAGTTGTCGATGTTTATCTCAAATAAGCAAAACTCAGGCTAAACTGGGATGTGATAATCAGTATCCCATTTTGTGTAATAGTTTGATGGAACATGTGACTTTATAAGAAAATAAAAACTATATAGCTGTGACTGAAATATTTCTCAAGACAAAAATAAACACCTCGTTTTTCACTTGCTTTAAGAAAACGAGTTCACTAGACTAATGACCTCTGTGTCCGTGTTATGTGTGCTGAGACTCTAGAAGTGAAATGTCAGCCAACTTGTAGAGGAGACTCTGGCAAAAAAAAAAAAAAAAAAAAAAAAAAAAAAAAAAAAAAAAAAAAAAAAAAAAACAGTGGCACATAAGATGAAGTTGTGCAAAATCGCAGAGCCGAGTTCAAACCCAGGCTCCAATTTTTAATCTTTCGTTATCGCATCCACAGCTGTAGTCATTAATAACACTTAAACCTGCTGAAAGATGGCACCAAGTACCAGGCACACAGAAAGCATTCATCGCGAGATAACCCTATCTAATGAAATGCCACGTTCCTGCTCCGGGAACTGTAGGAATGTCTCCTAATCCTTCAGCCAGGGAGACCAGTGAACATCAGATATGAAAAACTAGATCTGAAAAACAGAATTACTTTTTTTTTGTAACGTGTACGGAGAGTAGGTAACTTGACCTGAGTCCAGGGGTCTAAGGAAGCCAATGGCTAACCCATATGGAAGCGGAGAATCGAATTCAAGTCCTTTGAAGGAGCAGCAAGGGCTTATCTACTCGGAAGATTTAGACTTTTTAAAAACGACCTAGTCTCTGGAAGCTGAAACAGGATCACAGAGAGGCTTATAAAAGCCTGAACTAAACGAACAAAAAGGCCTGAATGCTCTCCTTGCCTCCAAATCCATGGCCTTAGGACAGAGAAAAACCAAATTTATGCTACAGAACTGAATTTATTATAGGGTTCCAAAATTCCAGTTTTCTTTCAGGTCCACCACGTCTCTATAGGAACGCGAGTATTCAACTTTCCTCCCTTGAAAAGCATCCTGCAGAGGTTGCACCTTATTACATAGTGGGACCCTCCCAGACAGTCACACACAGCAAGCATTCTGAGGAAGTCCCACTATATGGGCGGAGTCAGAACGCCGGCCATCCAATGAGAAAGCCAAACCAGGAAGCTTAATTTGCATACGAGACAAAGCATGCAAATTAAATACATTTGGCGCGCTAAACCTTAGTGCAAGTATCCGCAGCTCCTTTTTGGTGTTTTGGGGGCCCTTAAAAGGGCCTTTGTGGGTGGGGAAGCAGACCAAGGGCCAAGACTTAGGCGCAGGACCGGGACCGCTCAGCCGCCGAAGCCGTAGAGAGTGCGGCCCTGGCGCTTGAGCGCGTAAACCACGTCCATAGCCGTGACCGTCTTGCGCTTGGCGTGCTCGGTGTACGTGACGGCATCGCGGATCACGTTTTCAAGGAAAACCTTGAGGACGCCGCGAGTCTCCTCGTAGATGAGACCCGAGATGCGCTTGACGCCGCCACGACGAGCCAAACGGCGGATTGCGGGCTTGGTAATGCCCTGGATGTTGTCGCGGAGGACCTTGCGGTGGCGCTTGGCGCCGCCTTTCCCCAGACCTTTGCCGCCTTTCCCGCGTCCCGACATCTCTGCAGATATGAAGATACAGAAACAAGAGAAATCTACGCTGACCTGCCTCCAAGCAAGAGCTTATATTTCCTGGGAGCGGACCTGATTGAAACCAGGAAGGAGTGGGTGGAGCTCTAGGCTCCACCCCCTGGCTCTTTGTACTCTCCTGGCTACCAAGACCCAGAAAAAAAAGCCCTTTTGAGTTCCCTCTCCAATTTTCTGAAACACTAGCAGATTGGAAAGTTTAAAAAAATATAAGGTAACTATTTTCTTTTTTGCTCAAATAAAAACAGTGTAGCGCTGATTCGGTATTTTCTAAGCAGCATGCTTGTTCTTACACCAAAGCAGTTTACATTTTGGGTGTGAGTCTTGAGGGGATGAGAGAAGTGTTTTAGTGCCTTTCTTTTGTGAGCACGGTAAGAAAATTATTTTACTTCCCACTTCGCTTCCTGTTTGGTTTCAACTGTTGGTGCAGTGTATGGATTTTTCTGCCTCTCCTGCCTTGCAAACACATTGGTATTTGCTTTTCAGCCAACTGTTCCTATAGTTCCTTAGATGAACTATTGTAACTTGTCATTTAGATCCAAGGTTCTGACTGCTTGTGTTAAAAGAGACCTGGTGACTTACATCAGTAATTAAGGCTCTGTGGAGGCCGAGGCAGGAGGATTGCCATTGGCTGGAGGCCAGCCTAGGGTAGACAATCTAAAATACATTTCCCCTCTTCCTCGTTCAAATGACTTGTAAGGTAGCTGAAGTCAGAAGCACTGCTCTGAATAACAGGACTGTCCTGAAGTTTATTTCATTTTTTTTTTTTTTTGCGTTTTATATTGTCATTTGTTTTTTATCCAGTCACCCCCTTTTTCCCCCTTGCAACTTTATATTTTTTTTTTAAAGAGAGATACATGTACAGATTTTAAAGAGCATTTTGGAATAAAACTATATGAATATATTTTGTTTGATTCATTTTTAAAGACAGCAGGACTTAACGGAGGGTTCACAATACTTTCCCAGGTAAAACTGAGCATGTTGAGGATTAGGTGTTTTAGTAAATTGTTGGTCTGTAGTCTTAAAGATAAACCTTTCCAGCAGGAAATCTCTCCTAAGGTTTTATATTTATATATGCTTTTAAGTTATAGAACTTTACAATTTTCATTAGTTCCATGACTCAGACAGAATTTCCCTTGTTCCTTCTCTTAGAGATTAGTTGATCTCTAGGATAGCTGGAGGGAGGAAAAGCCTGAATCATTAGATTTCATGTCATGATTTTAAATCCTTTGCTCTTCAGAATTCTTACCACAGTGAGGGACAAAGCTGTAGCCAGAATGCTCTTTCAAAGTTGTGTAACCATGTGTCAAGCAAACAAAAAACGATATATATATATGTAGAGAGAGAGAAAGAGAGAGCAATGGAAGAGAGCTTTCCGTGATATAAACACACATTTAAGATGGTTTACAGAGTCATTCTAGAAGGTTCTTTCCTAAATCTGCACCAGAGGTTTCCATACACATTGACTTAATATAGATAACCTATGGAATACTTAGGAACATTATATAGTGTAGGAGAGTCAGCTGTTAGGTGGTAAAGCCAAGACTTTGAGGAAGTTGGCTCCAAGATAACCTCGTTGATGGTGGCAATATTTTTCTAAGATCCAAAGGGGTGTATGGGAGACCCCCGCTCCTGGTCAGCTCAACACTATGCTAGGCAATAAAGATGTTCACAGATAGAAGTAAATGGGTTGGTTTCTCTTTGTGTGTTTAATATTTTGTATCTTGGGACAGAATCCTATGTAGCTCAGGCTGGTGGGGACTCTCTGTAGCTAAGGGCAACCTTGACCCTCCTGTCCACACCTTTATACCAAGATCAGTCAGACCCCACTACACTTGCTTCAGTGAAGGTTATTTCAATGAAATCAAATGGCAATTAGACTGAGAGGGTAAATTTATGATCTTTTAATTAAATAGATACAAAAACTACATGACATTTAATCAGCGTTTGCCATCACCTAGTTGTGTAATTTCAGAAATGTGGTAAACTGAAGTACCTGAGTGACCCAGTGGGAGAAAAAAAATCTTTATTTTGTTTCAAGTGCCGAGTGCCTATAATCTGACTATATAAGAACAAGCTGAGGCATTCCTCCTCCAGTGTCTGAGCCCACAGTGATCTAAAGTCTTGATGGAGCAGGCAAGCAGAGGCAAAGGGTCCTCACCTCTGGAATCCACTGGGTCTTCTCTGGCTCATATGTAGCCCTAGAGCCCAGTAATGTTAATGTTTGACCTAGGGGATTAGTCTATGCCATCCATACAGACACCATTCGTGCCTAGTCTGTGAGTCCCTGAGAAGGAAGGGACTGTCCCTGTGAGCAGCAACAGTGTCCACGGACCAGTGGTACAGGTAGGGCAGGCAAAAGAACCAGCTTTTGTCCCAGGCTGGTGGTTGCAAACAACTTTAAGCCCAGCATTAGGAAGGCAGATGGATCTCTGAGTTCAAGGCCAGCCTGGTCTACATATGAGTTCCAGGGCTACACAAAGAAAGTCTCAAGAAAACAAAAACAAGCAGAAAATTCACAAAGTCTCTTTTTTGCAGTCAGCGCTCCAGATGGGTGTGTAAAGAAAGGAAAGGGTGATGTGCTTTGTTCTTGGTGGGCAGAATTTGTGCAGTGATCTATAGTTGAACGGCAGGACTGGGACACTCACAAGCACAGACCCTGGAGTCATTTAATTATCGATTTTGATGTGTCGTCCTACTCCCACACATTGGAGACTAATTTGCATGAGTACAGTATTACGGTATGATAGGACAGAGGTGCTCTTCTCCTGGAGTTTTGTTTTGGATTGTTTCCAGGTAGCTTTTCTCTTAGCCAGGGCTCAATTCAAGTTCTCCATCCTCCTGCATCAGCTGGCTTTGTAGGCAGTGAACACCACACTCAGCCTACTGTTGTGTTTTATAAAAAAAGAAAAAGAAGTCAGGGGTGTATGGTGCAGGGCTGTGGGGTGCCTTTGTGGGCTATCCCTTCCCTCTGAGGTACAAACCACAGGTCGATAGTATAGAATACAGATTATTTAGGGCATGGGTGGGGCGTTGAGGGGATAGTAGATACAGAAAGGCAGAAAGACAGGGAGGGAGGGAGAGAGAGACTGGGGTGGGGGAAGGCAGAAGAGGCTGGCCATGAATATATGGAGAGAGGGGGATAGGGGAATAGGGAGAGAAGGGACAGATGGTTAAGAGCAAGAGAAGAGTGAGAAGGGAGGCAAGGAGACCCCTTTTATAGTGAGTCAGGCACACCTGGCTGTTGCCAGGTAACTGTAGGGCGGAGCCTCGAAGAAATGTCAACATCATAACTTTTAATTTTTTGAGATAAGGTCTCACTTCCTAGCTTGGTCTATAACTCACAATGTAGCCCAAGCTATCTTTGCATTGTAATCCTAGTTCAGTTCCTCCAAGAGCAGGGATTGATGACTTGAACCAAGTATGGCTTTGCTTAACTTTTTCCCTGCCCTCCCTCCGTACCTTCCTTCTTATTAGGCTGGTCTGGATCTTGTAATAGCTACAGCTGACGTTAACCTCCGGGCAATCCTGTCTGGTCTACCCTAGTGATGGGTTTACAGATGAGAACCACTCACTTAATTCCACAGCCAGGCCGCCAATTCCAACAGGATTTAGAATGCCCGTGAACTATGTAAATTAGGACTAGAAATTCGGGCTTTTGATTGGGAAGCATCTCGCAGGGCGGGGCTTTGCATGCGTGAGCTGATTGGGAGCGGCACCTGCCTGTCACGGGCCGCAGCGGCTGTAGTTTGACCAGGTAGTTCCGGGGTGGCGCGCGGCGTCCCGGAACTGAGCGAGCCGGTGTTGGAGCTTCAGGCGCGGGGTCGAGCATGTCCGGGCGAGGCAAGCAGGGGGGTAAGGTGCGAGCCAAGGCCAAGTCGCGCTCGTCGCGCGCCGGCCTGCAGTTCCCCGTGGGCCGCGTTCACCGGCTGCTGCGAAAGGGCAACTACGCGGAGCGCGTGGGCGCGGGAGCGCCCGTGTACCTGGCGGCGGTGCTCGAGTACTTGACGGCCGAGATCCTGGAGCTGGCGGGCAACGCGGCGCGGGACAACAAGAAGACGCGCATCATCCCTCGCCACCTGCAGCTGGCCATCCGCAACGACGAGGAGCTCAACAAGCTGCTGGGCCGTGTGACCATCGCGCAGGGCGGCGTCCTGCCCAATATCCAGGCCGTGCTGCTGCCCAAGAAGACGGAGAGCCAGAAGGTGAAGAGCAAGTGAATCCGCCGGGTGTTGAGCCCGCCTCGGTCCGCAGCCAATAAAGTTGGTGAAAAGCCTGTAATCCAGAGAGCTGTGTAGTCACGGGACTGACGGGGTGTTGGGTGGGGACGAGTCCCAAACTTAAGTGGGACGCAGGCCGCCCGCGTGGCCATGTGCGAGCTGGAGGAACCCAGCAGGTGGGTTGGGAGATACCCTTGTATCACAGTGGGCAGAAGAACCGAGCCGGTGCTGGGAGCCGACTTTGCCTAACTCCCCAGTTCTTCTCAGGGAAAAGTGGTAGGGGAGGTGTTTCGAGCTGTGAACAAGAAGTTGCCTCGCTGGTCATACTTAGAAAGGTTTGGAAAAGACATGAACTTAGGATCCTTGGTGGCTGCTAGTTGTTTAAGGTAGTATTTTAAGCTGGTAGATGGTTACGTGTTCGTGATCTGAATGCCAGCCATCTTCACCTCGCACGCTTGTGCTCACGATTCTTTAAAACGAAGTAACTTGTGCAATACAGAAGTTGAGTCATGAAGTTTGCTCCCTGGATGGTGTTGCATAACAGCAGGGCCCTCAGCCTTAAGTAGTGTATGTTTAGAAGCTCTTAAAATGATTATCTTGGTGGTGCACCCCCCAGCCCAGTCCCTGCATTTGGGAAGTAGAACGACATTCGTAGGTATATGGCGAGTTTCAGGCCATTCCTCAGCTACATTAGACCATATATATATATATATATATATATATATATACACACACACACACACACTTCCCTTCGAGTTTTAGCTTAACGGTCTCTTCTTCATTAATTCTGGAAATCGGCCTGATTTTACTTAAAACCAAACCCGACTTTTAGGGATGGCTGTTAACTTTCCTGGAATCTGGTTTCTTTTCTCAACTGTAGAGTTGTGTGGTGGTAAGGAAGGGAAGGGTCTTGTGAGTTAACTCGGAGAGAGATGAACACCAGGGCCTTTGAAATGGGATTCTTCGCCTGGCTGCTCTGTAACAGTCATTCTGTCCACGGGATCCACAAAACAACCCAGGGTAGGTTTTACTCTGGGTCCCCCCCCCCCCCCCCCGCGCGCCCTCCGGAGTCAGTACCCCGGTATTGGTATGATACCTATGCCACCAGCAGTGAACGAGGCCAGCTAGGTTCCACTGTCCTGAAACCCACTTTTTTTTTTTAATGGTTTCTGAAGACAAGAAAAGGACAAATAAATAATATATTACAAATTGGTGTCTGCAAGTGTTTGGTTCTCTACTGCTTGTTTTGACATTGGAATTCTTGGTGTTCATCTTGAAAGAGTACAAAGGTTTGGTAAAGAGGCAGGTTGCTCCCTCTGAGACCCGACTTCCAGTGGCATGGGCAATTTCAGGAGGTAAACTTTTCATAATACATGTTTGGAAGACTAAGATATTTTAGTACCATGTATTAGCATTAGGTGCTTACAGCTAAAAATACCATCTACAAGGACTGAGGGTTTGCCCTTGTGACTTAAGTCTAGGTAAACACGAGGTAAGATGGGAATACTGACTAACCCTGTGGGGCGCTGTTGACAGGATCAGAAACGTGACCATCCTAGTGTAGCTTGGTGAACGGTGAGTTTAATTGGGGTTCCTTATAAAAGCATACAGCAACACTGGAAGCTGTCCCATTGGGGGCAGTAGCTGTAAGTCCTGGGGAGGAGGAAGAGTGGAAAGGACCTTGTGAGTCTCTTCCCCAGTGACCATACAAAAGGGGTGACCATGGCAAAGCAGGGCCTGTGTTACAGTTCGCCTGTGGGTTATCACAGGTACTAAGAGCTGACGAGGACAGGGCTGCACAGGAGACCCCTAAGATTCACCTGTTAGAACTTGTGATATCACTTAGAGCCAATACATATGCAGTCACCCCGTCCATGAGTTCAGACTCAAACATCTGGTTTTCAAGTGCTGGTTTTGATATTGAGTCTAGTTTACTAAAGATGTGAAGCATCTGGAAGATGCTTACCAACATCATAAAGATGAGACCAAACCCATCTGTCTTTCTCAGATTCCCTGGTATTGAAAGAGCAAGATAAAAGAGAACTGCCCTATTTCCACCCAACCTTGCTACTGTTTGTTGCTCCTGAAATCCTTAGAATACTTTCAAATGCTGCTCTTCTGAGAGCTGTTGACAATTGGCAGAAAACATTCTGCAAGATCAGAAGGACCACCAACCTGTGGTCCTTGATAAAGTTCTTGAGGTTAATTTAAAGGGCTAATGTTTCATACATTTTTAAAAATATGGCCTGAAGTTAGACTTTGGATAGATTTTTAGTGCTTGGTTTTATTAGTACACTGACACCCACAGAGAATAGCAGTTCAGTGGGACGCGGTACAGTGTGGGCAGGATTTGTTTCTCTACAGAGCCAGTTCTGACATTGCATCCCAGAGAACTGGTCTGTTGAGTTGTTTCTGGAAAAAGGTTTAGCCCGTGCCATAGTTGGCACTGACGGGCATGCTAAACCCTGACTCCACAAATCCAGCAGAGACAAGGCCAAATGCTATGGTGATTAAGTGCGTAAATTTGAGAGAATCTGACTTTGGTCCTGTCCCAGTTACTTCTTCCATTGCTGAAATATCATGACCAAGGCAACTTAAAGCATTTAATTGGGGCTTGCTTACACTGAATGAACCATGGTGGCTCAATGGCTGAGAGCTTATGTCTGATAAACAAAGGAGGCAGAAAGATTGGGCCTGGCATGGGTGAGGCTTCAAAACCCAGAGTGACACATCTCCAGCAAGTTCACACCTAATCCTTCCCAGAAACACTTTGGCCAACCAAAGGCCAAGGATTTTAAATACCAGAACCTATGAGAGCGGTTGTAATTCAAACCACCAAAGGTTCAGATTGTTCCAGCCACCTGAATTTTAAGGTCATTCAAAGCTATCAGGTGGGATTCTGTGGCTTGAAGAGACAGGAAGAGCTGAAGGAAGCTCAGAGACTAAGGAAGCTGAGGGAACTGGCAAGACTCGGGAGTCTTTATATGAACTGTAAAGGCCAGTAAGCAGCACCCCTCTGTGGCTTCAGTGCCTGTCCTATCTTCCCTGCAGGATGGACTGTGAGCTACAGGACAAATAAATCTCTTCTTCAAGTTGCTTTTGGCCTTGGTGTTTACCCCAGCAATGGAAAGCAAACTAGGACACCACTGACCACGCTACTCTTGAGTAACATCAAAAAATTCCTAATCCATTGGCTCACCAAGATGGAAGTAGATTCGATCCTTCCTTGGACCTGCTGTTTCTGCGTTGGCTAGAATTTGCATCTCCAGGTCAAGGCTGGTAATGTAAGCGAGAACACTGAATTTCCCCTGTAGAAAGGTGTTCAATGACTGGTGGGGTGAGCCTGTGATCCCCATCTAATCCACTTATCCAAGCAAAGACCTGCATCTACTACAGTGGTGACGTAAGAACACTGGTAAAACCACAATTATGATTGTGACAAGAAAACAGTCAGATTTGTTGGCTATCACCCTCCTTTCCTTCAGATGGAATTGATATATTCAATGTTAGCCTTTATGACTACAATTGTCACCTAAAACTAGCAACACATTTGGGAATGTTTTGATAATCAAAAGCATTTTTCAGTAGCAGAGAGCTCTCCCAAGAATATAAATTCAATCAAGAATAATAAAATAATAAGACTCAGAACAAATTGTGCAGAGCAATTCTGTTTATGCAGAATGTACTACAGATGCCAGTTGGATAATGTAGTTATCTCCTTTGTATGAAAATGATCAAATGGATAATTTAAACTCCAAACCAAATAGTATGGTGTTTTTTAAGGATGTCTTAATCTGTCAGAACAGAACCAGACATACAAAATCTGAAATCCATCCGAGAGAACTCTGAGAAAACATTAGCCTTGGCATGCCACAGCACCTTTCAGCACATCCTTAATGCTCTAGGCTGTGCATGATGCAGTGGCCTTGTATAACAAACACAATGCACAAATGACGGAACGTGTCACAGCAGCCACAGCAAGCTGAATCAGCATCTTGAAACCGAGCACAGAGAGGAACTGGAGAAGGGAGTCTTTTAAAATCTCAAAGCCAGGACATACTTCATCTGACAGACAGACAGACAGACACTCAAGCTTCCCCAAATAGCACCACCAAGTGGGAAAAACATGTCCAAGTATATGAGCTTTGAGAACTTTCTCACACAAATCACCTCCACAGCTCTAAATGTTCTTTGGAGACCCCCATCTGAGCAGTCAAAGTGGACACTGCATACCTCTGAATTTCTGGAAGAAATTCTTCCTCTTTATCCCTTTAGATGTCAAAGTTACCTCTTACATTTCTAATAAAATCCATTCTCATTCCACATGAAAAATGGCAGTTCCTGACAACCAACTCTACATGTTTCTGCCCACCGGCCAGATGAACTGCTACACATCACCATGGACACAGACGGTATCTTGGTGTGGAACATTTTATTTCTCCAAGAAACACTCAGAGTTTAGCTTGTGGGAAATAACTTTAATCCCAGAATTGCATATTTTCTTCTCACATATCCTGCTTTGAATTAGGAAATGATATTGTCATCCATTTCACTACAAGGAAAATATTATAAAATATTTACAGGAAAATACTAAAAATAACTCAGAACACAAAAGTTAAGATGAAATAAACTTTTTTCCTCCAGAATTCTCTACTCCAGTGCCCAAGGCACACGAGTCAAAACAAGTAACTAAGACCTCGCTGACAGAATTCCCAAAATAGGGGAGGAGAGGGAGGGGACGGTGGGGCCAAGGAACAGGGTCAGCTGCAGTGGCTCCCGTCCTGGTCTATTGTAAGGAAACACCTTGTGTGGGGGATCCCAGCAGGCAAACAGGAGGCTCCTGGAACTGGACTTGGAAAATACCTGCCAGTGGACGTTGCTCCTCACTCTAAGGTTAACAAGAGCCTCTTGTTCCACAAACCAGTCCGCTGAACAGAAGCCTGTCCTGGCAGGAGAATCTGTCACAGCAGCCCTTCCATCTCTTTCATAAATGCTTCATAAACATCGTCCTTAGTTTGTACTGAGACAGGGACTGAAGGACCAGATCTGGGGGCTGCTTTGGCAACGGGCACAGCAGAGTCATCCTCCAACCTTCTTTGGGGAACAGCAGTAGCCCCCTTGTTCTCTCGCCGCACCCTCAGTGCAGTGGGCACAAACCGTGTGACCTCAGCCTTGGGATTAGTGATCTGGGGCTTGGCACTGATGGTCGCTGTGGCTTTCTTCTCAATGGTGGCTGCACTTGCGTCATCCGCCTTCGGTCGCTGAATGAGGCTGGGTGGGGCACTTAACACCCCTGGGTTGGGCAAGGGAGCTGGTGGGAAAAGGCCAGGTGGGGCAGGTCCAAGAGGAGGCACCAGGGGTGGGCGCATCATGCCAGGACGAGGAGGAGGGATACCTAAAGGAAGAGGCAGAGAATGAGTGTAAGAATTAATGACACTTAACTGCCACTAAGGATGTTAAACATAGGCTAAAATTTTTTTAAGCAAGTTATTTACAGGAGTTAAGTTGAACTCACGCAGCCTGCTATGTGAAAGGCAGGAAGATATTCTGATAGGAAGAAACATGATACTGTGGAGTTACATTCACCTTTAGTGTGATTACTGAACTCACAAGGTTTTCTTCTTCCAAATACTGTCCTAGTTGAAAAATGTAACAGCACACACAATGCCAACTGGGTGGCCGACACAATTTTCTATGTGGAAGTTCCAGGTCGATACCCTGGCTGTCTAGTGTGTCTTATTAAGGTCAAGGGTGGTCCATCCCTGAGTACTAGTTAGTTTCTACCACCATCACAAAGGGCACAGGGAATGATTTTGTCCTGCTCATTAACTGGAAATGGACAGAGACTATGACTGGTCTTTTCAGAGTTTACAAACTTCTGACAGCTTCAACATGTATATATCCCACATCAGATTGTAGTTTCTTCAAAAGCCACTTAAAGTATATAATATAAAGTACCAAACTGCATCAAATCTAAACTGATTACCTAAACTCCACATACCACCAAGACAGAGAAAAAGCCTCAGCTGTGGTGTTTCAAAGGGCAATCTTCAGATTCACTGGTTCACCATACTGAATAGAACCTGACCATACCAAACGCCCATTTTGACAGTTATAGGACTAATGTGGGCAACAGTCAGAGAGGAGGGAACCTCCCTTCTGATTTAACTTGAAGATGGTAAGTGTGTAGATTCATGGGGCACAACTGTGCCTCAGCAAGTCTTCTCAGACAGAACCCTCTCACTGTTGATGGCTTGAAGAGTGGAAAGCAATGTAAAGGCTAAAGAGCACACTTTCATGCAGACGCACCGCAAGATGTTCTGAGTCCCCTAGAGCACACAGGCCACAGCTAGCTATTGCCACAGAAACTGAAAAACTTTACCTGGAGGTGCAGGAGGAGGTAGCCTTGGTGGCGGTCCTCGAGGAGGGGGCCCAGGAGGCAGACCTGGAGGTGGGCCTGGGGGAGGGCCAGGAGGTCGGCCTGGTGGAGGTCCTGGAGGTAAAAGTCGTGGTAAAGGCCCTCGGATTCCTGGCATTCCCGGTGGTCTCAGGAATGGAGGAGCCCCTGAAAGGAGAATAAACAATGTCAGTCAAATAACTGGTATAAAAGCAACTCCCATAATCATTTTATTCAGGAGACTACATTTAAATAAATCCATTCAACACATATTTGAGCTCTATAAAAAGGGTATCAGATTTGTTATAGATTGATCCATTTAGGTCCCAGCTGTAATAGTTAAGATGGTATTAAGCAACACCAATGCAGAACTGGGCTAGTCTGTCACAATAAAGTACTAAAGAAAGTACAATTATGTTCAAGTGTTCAGCTTACAAAAATCAGAAATAAAAGACCCTTAAAAAGAGGTGACTATAAGAACTCCAAGCTACAGTGCTCACACAATATAAAGGTTTCATCCCCACATTGAGAAGCTTCAACAGAAAACATCAGTACTGATAACACATGCTCTTCTGAAGGAATGACTTCACTCTGGCTTGGCTAAAACCAAGCACTTACTCCTCACTATGGGGTGCTTACCTGGAGGTGGCCCAGGAGGAAGGCCTGTAGGTGGTCCAGGAGGCCGCAGGGGTGGGGCAGGTGGTGGTCCAAGAGGTGGTGGTCCTGGCATGGGAGGTGCTTGTATCTGAGAAGCAGGAACAGACTGTGGAGGAGCCTGCTGCTGTGAGGAGGCAGCAGACGTGCCATCAGAGTGGGAATCTTCTTTATGCTGCTTCTGAGATTGCTTTTCTGCTTCAGAATCATCAGAATCGTCGTCATCCTCCTCCTCTGAAAATTCCTCCACTTCCCGTCCTTCTTCGGGGATTTCCTGACCTGAAAAAAAAAAAAAAGTAAGATAGCTGATTTCTGTTTTACAGCTGGAAGAACAGCACTGGCCAAGAGTATACTAGAGCTGGGTGTGGTGGAACATGCCTTAATCCAGCACTTGGGACATAGGAGCAGAATGACTTCTGACTTTCACAGTCAGCTTTGTCTACAGAGTAAGTTCCAGGACAGCCAGGGTTACAGATAAACCCTGTCTCCCAAAAAAGTAAATGTATAAAAGAAGAAAATGGGGCTGGAGAGAAGGCTCAGTGGTTAAGAGCACTGACTGCTCTTCCGGAGGTCCTGAGTTCAAATCCCAGCAACCACATGGTGATTCACAACCATCTGTAATGAGGCCTGATGCCCTCTTCTGGTGTGTCTGAAGACAGCTACAGTGTACTTATATGTACACTGTATAAAATCTTTAAAAAAGAAAATCTCCCACCAACACTACTAGGAGGCAATTTCTCAAGTCTCCAAAGATGAGGTTGTTTAAAAAAAAAAGAAAACAAAAATGTCTTCTTAAAAGCCAACAATCCAACTCTTCCTCCTGAAGAATATACAACAACCAAGTAGTATTCTGTTCATCTGTCACTAGTATAGCAGTATAATGGGCCAGGCTGTCAGAACAAGACAGACTTAGAATTAAATAGCATTCAGGGCTGCAAGGTGGCTTGCTAGTGAGTCAGACAACCACAGCTCAATTCCCGGGACCCATCAGTAGTCACAGAACACCTGACTCCCACAAGTCGTCCTCCAGACACCAGCTCTACTACAGATGCTGCACAGCCTCTCCCAGAACTAGTTCTTTCAACAGCACTAGCACCCTAACTCTGGGCACCCTACCATATGGCTCCACACCGAAAGTTTCACAGAATGAAGATTCATGGCTTATTCCCGAGCTGCTGACTATAAATGGAAGGCTGTGTGCTAAGGAAGTCTTCCTTATGCAAGTGTTAGAGATTCATTCCTCCTTGCTTCTAACCTGCCATTCGAAGCATCATGGCTTGAAGTGGAGTCAGCTCCTTCATGTTCTTCTTCTTCTTCCTTGATTTCCCAGGCATATCAGCAAATCGGACACTCAGACCTAAACAGTCAAGGAAGGATGAAATGGAAAAGAATCATCAAAATGTTGTAAAAACGGTCACTATAAAGCAGAAGCTAAAATACTATCAATGACTAACCCATTATTTGACAGAAGACAAACGTAGAGACATATTAATCAATGCCTTGCTAATTGGTGGCATATAAAATATACTACATTTATATTTATGTTTTGAAAATGTTAGGATACTTAAGAAATATATAAACTGAATTGGAGAATTTGATTTTAAGTGCCAAACATAAAAGCTGAAACAGTGTGTCTTAAAGCAACAATTTTCTCTAACAATTCATCCATTAAGTCACAGAAAAGATGAAAGCTGACCAGCTCATGAACCCAGCATACCCTATTAACCAACATAAATATAAGATATCTGAGTCCAGCAGTGTTAAGAAAATCCATCATAAGCTAGCAAGGTGCACCAGTATCCAATGGTTTATACCAGAAAATTAGTAATCTAGTTATGACAAAGGGCCCATAAAAGGTGGAAAAATCTTAGTAATACCCTAACAGGTGCTTAAAGATTATGATTAATCCCCAACACCACTTCCACCACAAAATCCTTCAGTAAGCCAGAACTAGAAAGACTTTATACCCTGATAGCCTTCCAACCAGGTATTGTCAGACACTGCACTTGTGATCTGGTGTTAGCCATTTTTCCCTTAAGAAAAGGAATGTGGGCCAAGCTCTAGTTTATCTTGAACTTTTACTGCCCAGAGAAATGCTTGGATATGGTGAAAGCAGTATTAGCTGAGATGTATGGTGGGACAGCCACTTGAGGTACATGCACACTGATGAACGTACAGGCCTTTATCACAATGCTCAGTAGGAAGAAGCAGGTAGATTTCAGTCAGTTCAAGGCCAGGCTGGTTTACACAGTAAGTCCTATGCTAACCAGGAGACCGTGTTCCAGCCCCCCCCCCCCCCCCCCCCCGGCAGCCACAGAATAAAGACAGGTTGCAGGCTTTTTTGATAAGCTTCTCATCTATAATCATGATGAAGGAACAATCTAGCTCTGAGGAATCTAGTATCTTGTAGGCAGACTGGTTGTGGTACAAACACACACAATTTTTAAAAGGATAAAGTAGGATAGGGATCTGCTGATCTTATAAATCCAAAATACAGTATATAGATCCCACCTTGGAGACCACAGCTACAGTCCCCTAAGAAGCCGGCAGCTACTAGGTTTTGACACACTCAGTGTGTGCTTTGCACTGCTTAGTACCCAAACACAGTGCTTAAAATTTTTGTGAAAAAACATAACATACGGTGTGCACACAACTGGGGACACAGCAGAACCCAATGTATTTAGCATACATCAAGTTTTAGATTGACTCCCCAGCACCACACACACAAAATCTTTCTGAAAGGTGCATCATCGCTGACCCATGAAGAATGGTTTCTTTTACATGCAGTCAGTGTGCTGAACAGGTAGGTGCTTTTCATGTCACCAAGGCTAATGAACGTTTTAAAAGAACAAAATAGGCATATGATTATGAATACAAATATAGTACATACATGTATAAAACACACCTTTATACATATACAAACTATGTAATTATACATTTTAGTGTAATATATATGCATATATATTTATAAATATAATCAAAAGTATGTATGAATTACAAAGATCACCCTAGTTTATGAAGGACACCATGAATAATAGAAAATCTAAAGTGTCCAGTGTAGATATTTAAATAGGCTTATTTTAAGAACATGGATATTCTTCCATTCATATCGCATGCTCACAACAGAACACGCTAGCAATTTCCTGGAGCTAAGTGCTGTTTGCCTCAAAGTGGAATCTCTTGCATAACTTTAGAAACATGTTTTATTTCCTCACAAACGTCTGTAAGAATCATACATCAAAACCTTCCAAACTATCAAGACAATGGCCAGGTATGGTGGCTTATATTTTAACTCCACAACGTGGGAGGCTGAGGCAGGAGGATAACTGTGAGTTTGAGGCCAGCCTAATTAACAGTGACTGATACCTGTCTCAAAACCAAGCCAAACCAAACCAGGATTAAAAGCTGGTCCTGAGCAGGTGAGCTGGCTCAGGAGGTAAAGATACCACCAAACCTAATTCCCAAAACATACGCAGTGGACTGAGAAAACCAACTGTGACTGTCACATCTATGGTCTCGCACGCTCGCACGCACGGGATCTCTCCCTCTCTAATGGTAATAAGCCACAGTAAGAAAGCCAGGATTTCTGCACTGGCCTCAGCTGTGTTAATCTGCACCCCAGCACGTCAACCTGCACACACCTGACTTCTTCTCCTCAGCGTTGTCACGCTCACTGTCGTCACGGTGCCCAAACTCATCCCCATCACTCTCCGCATCAGATCTGTCAGTGTCACTGTCCTCAGTACTGTCATCGTGCTTATCCTGATCCATGTCCTCAGGATAGCCGTCGTCTTCACTGGTGCTGGACATGTCATCATCATGACCCCGCTGAGCTGATGACAAAAGGAACACATGGCATGGTTGGCCTTCATGCTATTTTAGCTCAACATAACTTGTAAAAAATAATTCTGTAGGCAATGCCAGCCATCATGAATTATGATTTTTGTAAGAAATGCAAACACTTCTTTCTTAGAAACAATTGCGTAGAGCCTCACGCACCTGTTTTACAGGAGCTGTAGCAACATCTCTATCGAAGCAGGGTACTTTCATCAGGCAGATCTGATGAATTAGCCATGGGGATACAGAGCAGGAAGTGCACAGTATCCACACAAGCTTCCTATGTTCTCCATGTGGTGAACATGTTAAATAGGGCCAACATGGAAACCACACTGAGAAGGACCCCAGAGGAAAACTCCCTGCCCCTTCATACCGAGCTCCGGACTGTACAGCATGTCATCATCTCGCCTCCGAGGGGGAAGATCAAGAGCAAAGCCCACTTTACGGCCGTACATCTGCAGAACCTGAGGAGGAGGAGGGCCAGGGGGAGGGCCAGGAGGTTTTCTGCCAGGGGGCAGACGTGGAACACCATGTCCCAGGAGAGGAAGAATGGAAACTGCTCGAGTTGGAGGCCTGTGAAGGAAAGCACAGTGTCAGCTACTCCACAGTACACAGTGATAACTTTGGATTCTCCTTAGAAAGCATTTTCAAGGCTGTCCTGTCATGTCTAATCACAGCCATGGCACCGTGTGTTTCTGCAGTACTGGCCGCGGAACGTCAGCTTACCCTGCCTTTCTAGAAGGCTCCCTTACCCATATGCTGACGTTTTCTTCAGGATGGAGGGTGGCTGGGCACCAGGAAGAGGAATGTCCTGGATCAAGATGTTGGAAGGGGCATGCGGCATGTCTGGCAAGGGGATGCTCTCTACTTCCACGTGCTGAGCGTTCTGAAACACAGAGACCCGGCTGTACAGCTCTGATCCAAACTCAACTCCTACAACTCATGTCTCTGAATTTTCCAACTAACACTAAGACCATGAAAAAAGGCTGAAAGCCTCAAGCCTACACTTGAAAATTAAAAAGGAAAAATTATTTTCTTAAGAATTCAAATACTTTTTCCTATAATCCCTATCATCAGCTGATTCTTTTTGAAGATGATTTAAAACAGTTGCAGTTTTAAAGAAACCCAACTGTTCAGAGTAGCAGGACTACTCCCTGAGACAGTAACACACATCAACTCACAATATATGTCCTCTAAAACTCACCCACCTTTCTTGAAGTCTGCTTTGTGTTGGTGGAAACACATCATCTATTTTACAAAAACACCACTTCATTTGGGTTTTTGATCTTCTGCCATGGTAAAGGAAAATTTACAACAAACTATAAAAACAGTGGAGATAGCCCAGTCCTTGACTAACTCCTAGCACCGTACCAGGCGGTCAGTGTTTGCCTGTCTCGAGGTGTACCTCCATGAGCAGTAACAGCAAAAGAAGCAACATTGGTTTGAGCCTCATCCATGCTCCTGAACAGTCTCCTATCCCAGTACAGGATCAAGGGTATTCACCAGCACGTCTACCTCACACTCAGACTAATTCTTACCATGTGTTGTTTCTATTATCAACAGATTGTTCTAAAAAACAAATATTCTTAGTAAATATACATATATTTTTTTCACAAATTCACAAATATACTGTGAAAAATACATTGATTAATTATCCGTGATCCTGCTAAGGACATCTGGGCAAACATCCCGGCCTCTCTCAAGGACAGCTCACCTTGACGGCATCGAAGTACTGGCTCAGCTGAGCTCTCTTCTGTTCATACTCCACTTCCAGCTTTCTCAGTTCTTTGTAAATATCTGGGTTTTCTTTTTCGTAAAGCCGTAGAATTCGCTCAAAGGTTTCACGCAGCTTTTTACGCTTGTCTTTCAGTACTTTCTCATTCAATTGTGGCTGTTGCACTGGGTTAAACTCTAGGAGAAAAGCAGATTATGAAACTGTAAATGAAGAGCCATCATAAAAACCTCCTTCCTGACTAGATCCAGATCCCACACTTCATTTCTGAGTCCTAAGGGAATAACCTCCCAGTCCCGCTCATCACATCCACCAGAAGTGTCAATCAAGGGTAACTTCCCACAACTGTGCTAACAGGCAAAGGCCTTGTCTCCCACGCCACTACCTGCACACATTCCTTCCAGTTCACACCTCAAGCTGTTCACTAGTACTGTGCTGGAGAACACAGCACAGCCCTCAAGAGCTTTCTAATTTTCTCCTGGAGACAGCTTTATTTAGGGATGTCTCAATCATGGAAGCCAAGATATACTTTTCTATTTTAAATAGTTTGAATGAAAACTAGGCCCCTAGTGATTTAGGGTTTTTTTCTTTTTATTGAAGCACAAACAGAATTAAATTCTTCCCCCAATCTTCCTACTAACTTGATGGTTTAGACAAATCTAGCTGATACTATTACTGCATCATTCCTAGTAACAAAAATTCTTTAGAGTATGCCTTTTCTTATTCCACTAACATAAATATAAAGGGAAAATATCATTGAGTTTAAAAATTCGAAAGTGAGCTGGCCTCACAAGGTCTTTGTTATCTGATTACACTAACTACATCTAAATGACGGTGCCCTTTTCTAGAATATGGGCTCTCCCTCTCCATTTCCATAGCACTGAGATGAAAGTGGCACCCAAGGGCAGCCACCAGGTTGTTCCAATTTCTTAGCGCTGTGCTGCCTGCCTTGGTGTACAACAGACCATGGCAGCCTTTGTTAAGTCTGACCCCTTGCTACACTCTTACCCATCTCATCCAGTTTCTCCATGTCCCGGATAATCTGTTTGGGATCTTTCATTTTCAAAACTGCAGCTCGGACCATCATGCGCTGTTTTTTGTTCTAGGAAAACAAGAGTGAGGAAGACTACTGAGAAAGAAGCTGGACGTTTGGGACACTTTACCTTCACTTTGCCTCAAACAAGGATTTCAAATTTCTCCTTTATTTCTTATCACATGTTTAAACCTCCAGAAACAGGTATGAGAATTATTCTTCTCAATAATGTTTAAACTTTAGTGAAAATGATGCGCTTTAAGTATTTTTTTCAACCCAGTTACATGGTTAGTGACCACTTCACAGAAAAACTTGCTTAAAATAGGGGAAGATGATACATTAAATTAAAAAAAAAAAAACTATGCTGGACGGGGAAAATTTTGAAAGATTAAGGCCAAACAGTAAAATAAGAGCAAACCAAAAAAGATCATAAAAGGGGGTTGGGGCTGGATATGGCTCAGTGGCTAAGAGCACTCACTGACTGCGCTTCCAGAGGTCCTGAATTCAAATCCCAGCAACCAAATGGTGGCTCACAAGCATCTGTAATGGGATCTGATGCTCTCTTCTAGTGTGTCTGGAAACAGCGACAGTGTACTCACATATAAATTAAATAATTTTAAAAAGAGAGATCATGAAAGGTCCCTCAAAGCATCACAAGTGATACCAAAGGTTCACTGCGTTGACCACTCTGCCAAAACTTAATACTTCACTAGGCATACAAAGATATCCAACAACACAATTATTGGCATTCTCTCAGTAGCTTTTTACAGAGCAGTTACATTTTGGTAAATAGTAAAAATAATTACTTTCTCAAGACAGGGTCTATGTACCCCAGGCTAGCTGTCAACTCCTGATTCTTTTGCCCCAATCTCAATATACTAATTCTAGGATTATAGGCACA
The DNA here is from genome assembly GCF_963924665.1 of Micromys minutus. Taxonomy (NCBI): domain Eukaryota; kingdom Metazoa; phylum Chordata; class Mammalia; order Rodentia; family Muridae; genus Micromys; species Micromys minutus. The sequence continues at coordinate 11,616,041 of NC_137972.1, read as the reverse complement.
AACTAACACACTCAGCTTAGGAACTGCTTTGAAAAGTCATTCTAAAAATGTAATTTTACTTAACGGTATGTGTGTGTGTGTGATGTGTTTATGGGTTCTTCTGGAGATCAGCGGAGGGTGTTAGATTCCTGGGAGAGGGAATTAGAAATGGTTGTGAATCCCAACATGGATGCTGGGGGAAGAACTCAGCTCCTCTGTAAGAGCACCGTGTGCTGCTCACTCCTGAGCCATCAGTCTAGCCCCCAAAGCATTTTTAACTCATGAGGAAAGAGGATCAATAGACAATGTCATACAAGCCACCATGAGTCAAATCTCCAGAGTTATTTAAGTTCTTAAACATAGCCAATGTTCTGATTGTCATCAGCAGTATAGTATAGTATAAAGCATCCTTCCTGGCATATAATTAGAAATTTCACAAATCTCAAAACAATACACAGAATGCTTCTAAATGCATACCTTTTTCAACTCTCTTTTCCGGGCTTCCTTTCCTAAGGAGAGAGGAAGAGATTATAGAACTCAAACTTCCACCATCAACATTGCTAAGGCTAACACAGTTCTTTCTTCTGAGGCTCCCTCTGGAGCACATGGACATGTAACAGCACTGGTGGCTTTGACCCACTAGGAAAATGGAGTTTCCTTAACCCAAAATGCCAATGTTTTGTTTTCCCAGAAATAACTGAACCACAAGGAAGAAAAGAGAATCTCAACCAATGCACTTAAAAATTTATTTGTTTAAAAAAATATCTAACACAAAAAGAGTTAATTTTCCTGTTAGCCACTCAAGTTTGAGAGAAGCACGTTAAGTAACTTACATTCTCAACATTCTAACCATGAACTAATTTTAATCATGAGAGAATTCTATTTCACACAACCCACTCCACCAGTGCTGAACTGAGCCACAATGGAGTATCCTGTTAGGTCAACTCTTCTCCTTCATCCACACTAATGGCACTTACGGGCTTGGTCTGTGGGGTTCATAAACTTCCCACTCTTGGTGGAGGATGTTGATCTTCGTCCCATGTTGACAATTTATATGATTTACTTCTTTATTAAAAAGACTAGAAAAAAAGATATAAAGATTCAGTTACTCAGTATATGTAAAATGCCTCCCTTTTAAGAATTTGCATCAATTTCTAGAAAGAAACACTCCTTTGATCTTCTACTTGTAAGATTGTGCTCTTTAACTTTGAATAAAACATCCAAGAAATATGTCTTTACCTGTTTTGATCAAACAAAAGCGAATTATCTCTGCTAGTCAAGGCAGTGGCACTATCATTAAATACTCAAAAGTGTAATGCTTTCCTATGGATTTTAAAGTACTATTACTGAATAAAAGAAAAAATCAACTAGTACTTTGCACTTACAATGCCATCACTTGGAATATAGAAGGAGCCATATGAGACTATCAATATAAACCAAAATCAACTTAGAAAATGTTCTAACAATGTGATGTAAACCATGAGGACATCCTTCCCTTACATATAAGCAGAAATGAAACAGGAATGGGGATATGAATCTGGATTAAAGACAAATACATGTTCTGTACTTTCTCCCTGGATGTGTACTGTTCAACACCCCAGATGGCAAACTGCGATCCATTCAAACATATTTATTTTGATTTAATACTAAGTCAAATGATTCATGACTCTCAAGCAAAACAAAGAAAAAATGAAGCATTAGAACTCTTCAGACTTAACATTACGGTATATATTTTTTTCTTACTAGCATGACTCCTGGCGTGTGTTTTAAGGTAATTAAGAGAGGTGGTCACTGTAGGGAAATATTTCAAGGCAAGGCTTTCCTTAGTCTCATTTGTTCTCTTCCATTTCAAAAGAATGAAACTTTCAAAAATTTAACCTTGCCTATAGTAAAAACGGAACAAATGTGTCCCATTGAAAGGGTGTGACATCAGCATTCAGGCCACCCTATTAAATAAATCTACTTTCTATCTAGGTTGGGCAAGGGAAGGTCCCGAGGCAAATTTAAGATCCTATAACTGTAATTCCCTTGGCTCCTTGGTTGAGACTTTGTAAGTTGTTTTAGTTAATGTTTTTAAATCAAGCGTTCAACTGCCCGGCTTCCTGCTGTCTCTCAGGTATTTCAGAGCTGATCGGTGTCGATTATTTCATTATAAATGTTTCTTTATCAGGAAACATAAGGGGCGGGAGTTTGGGGGGAAGGGAAGGGTACTGATTATAGAGCACTAGAAAAAAAAAAGGCATGGGTACATTTTTAATCGTATCTTTAGTGTTTCTTTTTTAAAACCAGACTCAGACTCACGTTGACATCACCTCACCACACACACACAACTAACAACAAACTAGGTACGAATCAAGCAGAATTTTTGCAAGGCCACAGTGCTTTCGTCTACAAAAGGTGGGAGAAACAAGGTCAAAAGACCATGGGAACCCGGACAGCACAAGGGCAACCCGACTGGTCCGGATCCACAGAAGGAGGCCTCAACCGCAACTGCCGAAACCATAGCGACGGTTGATACTGACTCGAGCGGCGAGACGTCAACCCACCACCACCGGTCGGCGCATTCAGGTGGATCTGACCCAGTGGGCGGAATCAGCCGAGGACTCGTCGTACGCAGCGCCCCGCCATCCCCGGAACCCTGAAACCCGTGGTTCCCGCTACCCGGGCCGAGCGGAGGAAGAGCGCGGCCTCTGGGCCTTGTGTTTCTGAGAAGGCTCAGGTCCCGGGGAGGGTCGCGGGAAACGGAGCACCTAGTCCACACGCACTCACATGACTGAGAGGATAGCGGGACGGCGAGGGCGACTAGCGTGCGGTCCAGAATACTTTCTGCGAAGGGGCCTTCACCTCTGCCTCTCGGTCAATCACCCAGGTACCGCCATCTTGAAACCTCGCGCCCCTCATTCAGCTCACGTCACTTCCCGTACCCGCGGCAGCGCTCTCACAGCGTTGCCAAGGACTGGGACCATAGAATAGAAGGACTTCAGAGCCAGAGTTACTTCCGCTCAGTCAAATATCCAATTGGATAAATTTGGCCAAGAGACCCGCCTCATTCCGGAGCATGGTAGATTGACACCAATATAACCCAATAAAAATAAAACAACTGAGGAAGCTGGTAGTTGATTGGCCAACTGCTCTCGGAATCCTGACGCATTTCCGGCAGCTCATTTTCTCCAGATGCGAGGTACTGGTGTGTGTATCCTGAGTCGTCCATTGATACCGTGTTAGTTGTAGGGTGTAAGTGGATGGCTGTCCTCAGATATATCCCCATTGAAAACAAGCTACCAAAAAACACTAGGCACCAAGTGTAAAGTGCTCAGCAAACATATATAAGATGAACTGAATAATGCCTGGGAGAGACTCACAAATGATTTACACGAAAAATGTATCATTTAAAAGAGAAACAGGGTACGTGCTTTCGATTTTTCCAGAGTAGAAGTTGGTACATAACGCTTGGAATGGTCTTTTCATGAACCCAAACTCCTTTATGATATCACACAGTCTGATTTAACGGAAGTCTTCCTTTCAGGGTTCTCGAGTCACAGAACTTAGGGATAGTAAGAGAATTTGTTATGATGACTTACCTAATGTAGTCAAACTTCATAACAATGGTCAGCTGTGAATTGGAAGTTCAAAGATCCAATAGTTGCTCAGTCCCAAAAGGCTAGTAGATTCTAACTGATGGATGGAAAGTAAATGCAAGCAGGCGAAGAAGAGTGAATCATCCTTCCAATGCTATGTTTAGAGGTGGCCCCCATAGACTCCTGTGTTTGAACAAGCCTATGGGTGCCAGGGAGTGGAATGTTGTGATTTATATATGCTCAGCCCAGAGGGTGGCACTATTAGAAGGTGTGGCCCTGTTAAGCATGTCACTGTGGGTGTGGGCTTTAAGACCTTCACCCTAGTTCCCTGGAATCTAGCAGTCGGCTAGCAGAAAGGAGATAAAGAATTCTCAAGCTCCTCCTGAACCATGCCTACTTGGATGTTGCCATTTTCCTGCCTTGATGAGAATGGACTGAACCTCTGAACCTGTAAGCCAGCCCCAATTAAATGTTTGTCGTTAAAAGAGTTGCCTTGGTCTTGGTGTCTCTTTGTTCACAGCAGGAAAACCCTAACTAATACAGGAGTAGACTCTAAAAATGGCTCACTGAGAACAGTTAGATGAAGGCTTTAGAAAACAAATGCTGTATCTATAGAACTCAAGTGAGGTCAAGAGGCCCCCATAGCTTCTGGCTTTTTCTGATTTCAGGTGGCAAATAACATAGCTCTGCTAATGTTTTATGAGGCAGAGGGAGCTGTCTCTTTCTGATGGTACTGAAAATGAAATTATTTTTTCCAAAAATTCCTAAACAGGGGTGAGACTTTTTCTTCACTCTGAATATGCAGGGCTCTCTGTCTTATTTCTTGTTTTTTACAATGTTCCGGAGTGTTCGATCACTGAAGTGATAGATGGCAGACAGAGGTGTCCATATTAATTGCATTATAGAAACAAGTTTTATTATTTCATTCTATTCCAAAACCATCCAGACACACATTGTAATGCGTGGCAGCTCAGAGATGCATCGATTCCTTTCCTCCTTTAAAAAAATACAGTTGATGTTTTGCTGTCTTTACCAGTTTACAGACAATTGCATTTAATGTGATGGAAGAAAATGTTGTTTTTATCTTTGTTGACTAAAACAAGCTTCTTTCGCCTGGTCTTGTCCTACTCCCTGTTAGCAGCTTCCCTCAGCAGATAGCCCACAGCTCTGTCATCTCAAACATCTTGGAGTCAGCCAGGCAACTTCGGTGTTACAGCTTTTTGTTTCAGTGTCTGGGATCCACATATCTTCTGCTCCTCCATATTATCTGATCCACATATTATCCACAGCTCCCCAAAGGGCTGGCTCTACTACTTCATCTCTGCCCTCGATAGCGCTCTAACATCAGGTTAATCCCCTCCACTGCCACTGGTGTTCTTGGTTATCAGCCCATAGTACTGGCATCTCCAATCCAGTGCACCTAGACTTCACCAATAGCCTCTTTCATAGGCTCCCTTCATGGTGGCAAATCCTTTGCATGACCCCTTCAGTCCCAGGCTGCTAAGCACAGCTGAGGCTGCATCTTCATCAGTGGTCTTCCATGGCCTCTCACAGTGCCAAACCTCATGCCTTCGAAACCAGTACCACTTGGTAATTCTTACCAAGTCCAGATGCAGCATGAGGTACAACCTTGGTTATCTTTGGAACAGTTTCTTTGTGCTCTTAGAAAACACTCCCCAGAAGATTTCATCTAGGAGATGCTGGTGTCTTTTTAATCACCACTAAGTTCTTAGCTCCAGCTGACCAGCACCAGTTGTCACAGTAGTCCCTTCTGTGTTTCACTCTAAAGCCAGAGCCACATGGCAGAAGCTGCGGTGTTCAGCTGCGTGCAGGAGAGCAACATGTGCCCCCGTGTCCTATCACATTATCACTACCTTCCCTTTTCCAATTCCTTCACTGCCTACAGTTGGCTGTCCTGGATCTTGCTTCATAGACTTTGAACTCAGAGATCTGCATGTCTGGGATTAAAGGTGTCCACCAAGACTGGATTTAAGTTTATCTTCACCTAGAACTTGCTCTGTTCTAGGCTGGTGTTGAACTCAGAGATCTTCTTATCTTTGGGATTAAAGGTTTGTAGTACATGGTGGACCTAAATTTAGCTGGGTGGAATCTTGCCCAAAGTTCACTAGTCTCTTAATTCAATTTAATATTCTTGTACCGGGGCGTCTGTCTCCGGCCTTCCTGAAATGATTATCTTCACTGCTTCTCTCCCTCAGAGACTTAGTCTAACATCTCTCACTAAAATTCTTCCTTCCCTGGTGTCTTCAAGGAGGGACTCTCTAAATCAAGCCCTGAGAGCCGCTCAAACACAGCTGGCCCAGCCGGTCACTATTCCAAAGCCCGGAAGGCTTGTCCTCAGGGCATTCCAATGCTCCTTGAGTCTCCACACCACTTACCCTGTGTGTGTTCCCAAGTGTGTGTCCCCCTCTGCTGCTCAGGGGTATTGTTGAAGGGAGGTTCATGTGGGTTCATCTAGAAGCTTCTGGTGGAATGTGATGAGACACAGGATTTGCTGGTCTCTGCTGGGTCCCTCTGCCCATCTGGTTTATAGCCACTTCTGCCTGGCAGAGTTTTCAGAATCCTTCTGTTTCCTTAATACAGTCTGCTGGTGTCATACGCAATGTTAACTTGAGGATTTTAAAACTAGTAAAAATGTTTTTCTATTTTCTGTTCTTTAATGAGTTTTTCTTTTATTAAAATGCCATAAATCTTCAGAAATCTGGCACAGTATCAGTGATGACTCTTTGGTTGGAGCTCTGAGGATCCATCTTCTCAACACTTCCACATGCATTTTCTTCATCTTCTGCAGCAGTTGGGCCTTTATGTGCTGGTGGTTCTGCTTAGGTTCTCAGGAAATACAAAACCAGACACAACACAAAATGCAAACAGAAGCCCCTCCCCCCAGCCTAGGGCCTCTGCTCTTTATCACTCACTATCTTAACAGTGCAGTGCTCAGGATGAATCTGTGCCTGGATGTCCTCCTTCCCCTCCTCTCCCTCCTCTTCCTCCTCTCCCTCCTCTCCCTCCTCCTCCTCCTCTCCCTCTTTTTTTTTTCACTTTCCCTTGTTCTGTTTTGAAATCATGTTTCTTTTTGTTTAGCTGTAATTGTTACACACACACACACACACACACACACACACACACGCACACACACCAACACCTAGTATATATCATAACCTGTTGACTTCATACTGCTGCTTGTATGGATATGGTTTCTGTGCTGACAGTGGAGCTTGGATAATCCAATAGTCTGCTCATCAGCCTCTCCTCCCTGGAAACACTATTTCTTCCCATCTCAGCTCTAAGCAGGCCTCACTTGTCAATTGTACTGGCTGGTTTTGTGTCAACTTGACACAAGCTGCAGTTATCACAGGGAAAGGAGCCTCAGCTGAAGAAACCATGAGATCCAGCTGTAAGGCATTTTCTCAACTAGTGATCAATGGGAGGGCCCAGCCCATTGTGGGTGGTGCATCCCTGGGCTGGTAGACCTGAGTTCTATAAGAAAGCAGGCTGAGCAAGACATGGGAAGCAAGTCAGTTAGTAACATCCCTCCATGGCCTCTGCATCAGCTCCTGCTTCCTGACCTGCTTGAGTTCCAGTCCTGACTTCCTCTGGGGATGAACAGCAATATGGAAGTGTAAGCTGAATAAACCTTTTCCTCTCCAACTTGCTTCTTGGTCATGATGCCTGTGCAGGAATAGAAACCCTGACTAAGACACCAGCCTATCTGTAAAGCCCCTGAGATTTCCCATTTCCATGTATGCACATCTTTATGTGTTTTTGTGAGTCTGGTGTACAAGAGAAGGCCATGTGCTGGAGCCTGCAGAGGGCAGAAGAGGGCATTGGGTCCCTTGCCAGTGGAGTTACAATTGTGGACTGCTATGTGGGTGCTTATAACTGAACAGGGTCATCTGGAAGAGCATTGAGTGCTTAGCCCCCAAGCAATGTCTCAAGTCCAGTGTGTCTATTGATGTATTTGTAAGTTAAAGATGGGTATTGATTCAGATAAATACGTTTGGACCTCATTCTCAAGGAAAAGTCTTAGTACCAGAGGGACTACATTAGTAATTGATTGCCCATCTTTGGGATGCTCTGAGAACACTAGGGTGTGATGAAGCAGAAGGAATCAGTACAATAAGAAAGCACTGACCCAATTTAGCCAGGAGAGCTGAGAGGGGGTGACATCTTACCCCTACATGGGCAGATTTTTCTTGTCCCTTAGCTTGGTCTCTGGCATTTAGAACCTGGACCGTGTTCACCTTGAACCCTGTCCCAGGCTGCCTTTTCTGCTGCATCTTACTATTTGACATCCTGACCCCACACCCCAGACCCCCGTTCACAGAAGAGATTGGCTTTGTAGGACAGGTGGGGTAAACACTGGGGTGTGGGAAGCCTGTGTGTCACAGAGTTACTCTCTCCATGTGTCCGTCTTTGGAGAGACTGCCCTGGCTGTGAAGGCAGAACAGGCAGTAGCTGCTCCTGCTGCTATGGCAGTCCCTGTGTGTGAGCCAGTTCTGTCTGCTGTTTCCAGTGTCCAGTGGGACTCCAGGAAGGGGAAGGGAGGAGGGAAGAGATGAGGAAGGACAGGGAGGAGGATGGGTGAGCAGATGAATGTCTGTGCAGGAAAGCATGGAGTCCAATGGCCCTAGAGTCAGGGACTGCAGGAAGTATAGATCTGAGGCAGCCACCTAAGTGGCTTTATCTTTATTAGCATCACCAGGGCCATGCCCATTTGAGTACCACTATCTTAGTTGTCTACACAGTTGTCCTCATTGGGGAGTGGTCAGGGAGCCCCACGTGTGTGAGCCTAATTACCACTGAGGCATCAGTTCCCAGCAGGAATACAGATTCATTCATCTCTTAGGCTTGTCATGGGGTTGGGCAACAACTGTAGATTGGCCCAGGCTTCCTGTTCAAATGCAGCTGCCTCTGGCCCTAAGGGCAGGGTTTATCTGGGAGCTGCCTTCCAGTCTAATCGTAGCACTTGCCTGGACCTGCTGGAGTATGTGCTGCTTTGTCCTTGAATGAGCATAGCCCTGTTGCCGTAGAACGGCAGGAGGGTGTCTAGGCATACAACCAGGCCCCAGACACCAGGCATTGTAAGGTAGATGGGAATGAAGAAGAAAGACTTGGGTTGGACTGATAGTCACTGTTAGGGCTCCTGCCTGTCATCTCCAAGTGAATGTATATTTAGAATCGTAGACAATTTTTGATCACATATGTTACAAAAGAACATGGTAAAACCCCTTGTGGGTTATTAGCTCCAGAGATAAATAATTTAAGAAACAAACCCAGTTGGAAATTGATTTGTAGACAATTTTTTTGAAGTTCAAAAAAAGGGTGGTGGTGGTGCAGACAAGTTGTAAATTTTTTCATCTTCCAGGAGGAGAGATGTGATGTTTATTGTTGTCAACTTGGCAGACTCTAGAATTGCCTGAGAGATGGGGCCCTGGACAGATATGTGGGAGATTATCTTGCTTATACTGATTAGAGTGAGAAGACCCATCCTCTGTGGGTGGCACCATTTCCAAAAGTGAAGATCCTGGACTTTAAGAGTAGAGAGCAAGCTGCATCGAAGCATGCATGCATTCCTTGCTCTCTGCTTCGTGACTATGGATACAACATGACCTGGTGTGTGGAGCTCCTGCTTCTGTAATATCTTTATACTGAACTGTGAGCTAAGACAAATATTCACCAAGAACAGCAGCAGGAGTGGAGTGCATCAACCTGAGCTTAGAGTGCTACAGAGGGCAGACCTGGAGAAGTGATGTCAGACTTTTGGAAGAGCCCAGAAGATCATGTTTGGGAGAAGGGGCAGCATTGAAGTTGGCTTGGAGATCCCAAGATGTTCAAGATGCTAGAGCCATGGGCTATCTGCTGAGGAAAGCAGGGAGTGGAACCAGTGTAGGCAGCGGGTTGTCGTAGTAAACAAAGATGAAAAAGAACTTGGAGATCTCAGGACCACTTTGATATCAGACGTGGAGATGCAGAGGTTGGACTTTGTCCAGCTGGTTTCCTGTCTTTCTTTGGGAATTACAGGTAAAGATTGGATGAATCTCAGAAGAGACCTTGTACCTTCAGCTTTAATATTGTTGAGACTGCTATAGACTATGGGGGCTCTGGAAGTTGGACTAAATGTATTTTTTATATTGTGCTATGTTTAGGTATGTCTTCTATAGGCTCATATGTTTGGAGAAGCCTATGGGGGCCAGGGAATGGAATGTGAACACATATGCTCAGCCCAGGAAATGGCACTACTAGAAAGTGTGGCTCTGTTGGAGTAGGTATGGTGGCCTTGTTGGAGTAGGTGTGTCACTGTGAGTGTGGGCTTTAAGACCCTTATCCTGGCTTCTGCTAGCTGCCTTTAGATGAAGATGTAGAACTCTTAGCTCCTGCAGTATGCCTGCCTAGATGTTGTCATGATCCTTTTTTGGAGACAATGGACTGAACCTCTGAACCTGTAAGTAGTCCCAATTACATGTTGTCCTTATAAAGGTTGCTTTGGTCATGATACTGTTCACAGCAGTAAAACCCTAACTCAGACACCATCCTACCAGGTTAAATTAACTTTTCCTTCCTGTTAATCTTTAAGACATTCCCCATAAAAAGTGTGCACTGAGAATGTAGTAGAGCTCCCTCTTCCCGTGTCTGTGTCTGACCTCACTGCCAGTCTCATTAGGACATGTTTGTTCTATTCAACTGTTATCTGTCTTTCACAAGCACAGGCCTTCCCAGTTTTTTGCTTCTGTTTGGGTGGGTAGTGGACATCTCTGTTCTGTTGTCATTTCTACAAGCAGCCATCAATACTATTTCATAAGTAGACGCCCCAGCTCAGGGGGTCAGGCCTCCTCACAAGGCCTCACAGCTGCTGACCCTCTCTGACTCCAGCACCTGCTCAGTTTTAACTCTGACAGGTCAGATTCGATCCTTGTTCTTTCAGACTGGGGACTCAGCCTAGACTTCACTATGTAGTCCAGGCTGGCCTTGGACTCCCAGAAATCCTCCTGTCTCAGCCTCTCTTTCTCTCCTAGCGTCAAGATTCCAGTCACAAGACAGCATAAATAGCTCTATCCATTCCCCTCAGACTGTTGCTCTACTTCAAGGTCAGTGGTACTCCACAGGTAGAAGATATTCTAGAGGACTGAAGTCCAGGTTGTGAGAGAGCTCAGTTTAAGTGAAGTTCTGCATCCAGCCTGGCAGATGGGGTGTAAAGGAGGTACCACAACCACCAAGTGGACTAGTCTCTTTACTGTACTTCAGAGTCCATGCTCAGAGGAAGAAGGATGCCCTCCCTGCAGCTAGTGCTTACCCCTCCTTTTTCTCTCTTCCAGACACTTCCATGGTTGGGTATCTGCGGGGGACCAGATGTTAGTACCACCTCTTGGTTTACATGTCTTTTCCATTTTCAGTTTCTGAAAAACAATGTCACCTAGTATGCAGTGGTATCTCACCCTGAACCCCCAGCCCAGTTATAACTTTACCTCTGGAGGCTTCACAGCTTATAATGAACAGATTTCGGGGAGGGGTGTGGTTTCTTACTGCAGGTGAGCACATTGTAGACATCCATGCTTGACTCCAGGTCCTTTCTCTGACACAGGGTTGGACCCCCCCCCCCCATCACAATAGGTCTTCAGATATCAGAAGTGCATCTAGTCTAGTGACTGATCAGGTGACTGGGAGATACAGAATGAGTGTCATCTGTATGTGCCCCTGTGATGGAGGACTAAAGTTAATGTAATGGCGATTTACCAATTATCTGCTAAGGAATGGGCAAGTCATTCAGCATGGGTTGGACTTGAGGCCTCTCTCCAGTCACTGTAGCCTTGGTGCTCATGCAGAAGACAAACCTAAAGCACTCGAGGAGCTTGGCCAAGAACATGAAGCTAATGAGTCACACAGATGTCTGTAGCACAGACAGGGTGGATGTGGGGTCAAGCTGGCCAGTCTACCATCCTGCTCTTGAATTTCTGCCCTCCACGACCTGTCCACTAAGAGCTTGTAGGGCAGCACAAGGTCATTGATTTTCATAAGTACGTTATGGTTTCCAGTATTCACTGATGACCAATCAGACATCCAGTGTCTGACAATAAGTGTGGCTGTCCTAGCTAAGTGTGTTAACTGAAGGCTGAGTTAAAGCTGTGTCACACAAATGCGCGTGTGTTTTAGGAGAAGGGATTTCAAGACTCTCCTTTATCTCTCTCTCTGCCCTGCTTTTTTTTTTTTTTTTTTTTTTTTTTTTTTTCAGTGCTGGGTGTCAGACACAGGACCTTTCGAAGGCTAAGGAAGTAAGTAGTCTCCCACTGAGCAATATCCTCAGCTTTGCTCTGGAATGTTCTCCTTTGACGTCAACAAAATGGCAATATTTATTCCCTTGGTCTCCTATTTGTGTTTTAAGTTGTTGTTTTTCTTTTCTCCTCCCCCTTCTTTCTTTTTAAGTCCTGGTCTCATGTATCCCAGGCTGGCCTTGAATTTGACATACAGTTGAGGGTGACGCTGACCTTCTGATTCTCTTGCCTCTGTTCTTAGGCAGGCATATTTAAAATATCATGGGACCTGGTTGGGTGTGTTCTTATGAATTATCAAAGTGTCAATTTTTTTTCATAGTCTACTGCAGGTTTTTATCCTCAGACAAGCACGACTGTGGGAATCTGTGGGTCAATAATCATGTCATTTGTATCGTTGTCAGGGGAAGAGAGATGAAAAACATTGGCAGGTCTGTAAGCACAGATGCAGTGAGCAGGCAGGACCTCAGCGTGAAGGAGCCTGGTACAGCTCTATGGGACATGGAACGGAAGGGCGCTGTGTCCCAGGTATGAACAGCAGTGTTGGTGGCGGGATAGAGAGAGACCGGGAAATAATTCAAAGGAGGACGATGCATCTGGCTTACAACTGATTACGCTTGCATTTGTATGAGGAGAAAGACCATTTTCTTGAATAGGATGGCACAGAACTTGCTACAGGACTATCCCCCTGACAGAGCAACCGGCTGGCAACAGCAAAGGGTGACATGACACCAGCGATGTGTTTATCTAAAGAGGATGTTCTTCTGTTTATTATGAGATCTTGAATACCTGTTTTTAAAGGCTATTCCCAAAATATCCCCAGAGCTGGTTGTTAAAACCCTGATCAATTAGATGGCTCACTTATCCTTGTTTTTAAACTATGTATTTCATCAATTGTCAGGAGCCAGAGTAATTTGGGAAGAGGGACTCTCAAGTGGGAAAATGCCAATGTAGGATTGGCCTGTAGGGAATTTTTAGTGCCTTTTCTTAATTATCAGCTGATGGGAGAGGGCCCATTGTGGGTGGTCCTGGGTTCTTTAAGAAAGCAGGCCTAGCAAGCGATGAAGGACTAATTCAGGAAGCAGCACCCATGGCTTCTGCATCAACTCCTGCATCCAGTTTTCTGCTCTGACCTCCCTGGATGATGGATTAACTCCAAGCCATAAGATGGAATAAATCCTTTCTTCTCTAACTAGTATTTGGTCCTGATGTTTATCACAGCAATAGAAACTTAACTAGGCATTTACTCATTTTATGCTATGTGTATGAGTGTTTTTCCTGTATGTATGTCCATGTACCATATATGCATGTGGCACCCATGCCAGAAAAGACATCAGGACCAGAGTAGAAGTGTGAGTTACCATGTGGGTACTAGGAATTGAATGGAGTCTTCTAGAAGAACAGTCTGTAAGCTTAACACCTGAGCCATCTTTCAGCCCTTTTAAAGATGAGGTCTTATACATCCTAGGCTTTCCTTGAACATGCTGTGTAATAGAAGGTGGCTCTGAGATTCTGATCTTCCTGCCTTTACCACCATGCCTGGTTTTATGCCATGTTGAGGTGTTAGCCCAGACCTTTGTGCTGGTCAGCATTCTCCCAGCTGAGCTACAACCCCAGCCCTAAACCTCCTATATCTTTTTGTTGGTGGTGGTGTTTGTTTTTGTCTGTTTTTGAGATAGGGTCTGATAGCTCTGGCCAGCTTGGAACTCCCTGTAAACTAGGCTGGCCTTGAACTCACAGAGATACATTTGCCTCTGCCTCCCTCTGCTGAGATTGAAGTTATATGCCACCACGCCTGGCTGATGTCCTCCATACTTCTGATGACTTCTTGTCACCCATGTCTTAAGAAGATACAAGGCCTTGGTCAATAAGGTCCACTAGATCTCTACAGTCTGGATACCTCACCACCACCACTCCTCTCCACGCCTCTTTCCTTCCTACACCCTGCTCTCCAGCCGCCCAGGACTTCAATCTCCATACCCATTTCAAGTCCCCTGTGTGGGGAAGCCCTGGTCACTTTCCCCGGGACCAGAGTGTATCCCTGCAGGCAGCAGCTTTAACAGGCACGCTGTTGTACCACTTAGAAATGCTCAAATGCTTATTTTCCTTTCAGCTTTCACTGTTTATTAGACCAAAATCTTCCCAAGGTAATGTTTTGATTTCAATTCATTGCGTGTTGTGAGGGTGCCTAATGACAGCAGAATAGGTTAACACGCAGAAAATTAGTAAGGAAAACTTTGACTTATTGTACTGAGGACTTCTTATTCATGTAATGAACTTGACCTCCTTCCTGAAGAAAAGTTTGATGGAAAAAGTGAAAAAATATGTATCAAGTCCTATCTCTTCCAATCAAGGCTTATTAAAAGTCTGTGTTTTCCATATAATACAGAAAATAAAATCATCAGCTTTACTTTTTATGACTTGTTTCTAGTCAAATGTGCTGTGAAAATTGTACATGAAGTCTTTCAGAAACGTCACCATGACTCATAAACTAGACTGGGTCTCATTCTGAGTAGCAAGGTGAAATCGTGTGTAGTTCTGGTCTGTCCCTAGTGAGATGCCAATCATCATCCTTTGTCCAGTGTTTCCACACTGTATAGGCTACCCGCCCAGGCCATTCCTCTCATGTCTTCTCATCACAAACACATTGTGTTGTCACACTACAGCGAGGAGGGGGAGTAAGGTACAGTAAGCTATTTTGGGGTGGGGAGAGTGAACATTTAAAATACGTTTGGCTATTATAAATTCAATTTTATCATAGGTTGTATATATATATGAAAAAACATCATGTATGTAGAGTTTGGTAGTACCTAGGTTTGCAGCCATCTTCTGGGTTTCTGGGACATACATAGCCCAGTGGCTAAGGCCTAATATGGTACCACTGTAGACTCTTTGTTTTTAAAGATAGAAGAGGGTGGGACTTGAAGCAGAAAGTAAACTTAGTTGGTCAGCTCCATTGTCACTTGGGGCCAGTTTCCCTGTTTTCAGCTCCCCTGCTCCAAACCCACTCAGTTAACAAAAACAAACAATCCAACCCAACCCTTCTATAAGCGGAGAGTTTTCTGACTCTCATCTGCACAGACCCGATTCAGAGCAAGCTCACCTTTTAGCAGCCTGCAGTTGTATTGAAAAGGCTGATAATTTCCTATTAGCCTCAGCACGTCCCCTCCCCTCCAGAAGAAAAAAAATGCTTCAATCTTATCTAGACTGAGTCCCTGGGATGTCCCCAGGGCATCAAGTAGCTCTTCCTGCCAGGAAGAAATGTCCCAACCGTATCCAGACACCAGCCTCCTCTTCTGGCACAGCTTAGCCCCTGGAGTGAGGACTGAGAACTCCAAGAAAGCTCAAGTCTGCAGCAGCCACTCACCTTAAAAGTCAAATGACCCCACCAATGCTTGCATTTCTAATCACCACTGCTATAGCCTGCCCGTTAGAAAATGTATAAAAATTGTACTAACAAGAAGTTCAGGGTCGCCTCTCCTTTGGATGTAGGCCACCCCAGTGCACTGGACTAATAAACTTCTCTTGTTTTTACATTGATCCCCGATCTCTCCTCTCATTCACGGGAGCCACAAATAGATAAGACTCAATTTGGGTCTTATAGTATGCGCTCATGTTCCCAGCCGACCGCAAGGTTATCACGTCTTGTTTGGGGCTGCAGTTTACTTAGGCGGTCAGATAACTCATGGAGCAGGTAAACAGTGTTTGGTTTCCAGACACCTGTGTCTCTCCCTTCAGCAAGGAGGCAGAAAGGAACTGGCCGAATCGAATGCTGGAACCTACATTGGCATTAAAGGTCACACCCTTCATCCTGTGGTGTACCTTGTAACACAGACTGCCTTTCTTCTTAGAGCTCTTTCCTCAGCAGGTGGATGGCTGAGGTGAGGTAGTAGTGCAGATACTTGAAGTGGAATGACTGACTGTACTGCCCAGGAGAACTCACAGCCCTGGTCATGGCCTGGGCAAAGTCAGAACTCACACTGAGATTCAAGGTGAAAACCAAGATGGCCACAGCATGCACAGGTTATGCTGTTAGGGAGGGGCCTAAGGACATCTTAAAAATGAGACAGACACATGGTCTGTTTAAGTTTAAATAGAAGGGAAACAGAGCTGAGAAAGCCCTGTCTGCTGCAGGGTGACTTTAATGTCTGTATCAGGTCTACTTTGCCTCTACAGGAACCTGGGTCTTTAGCATTGTTCCCTTGAAGAGCGTCTGTTATGCTCCCTACGACTTGTACGTAGTGAGAACCTGAGCAGAGGACCCCGGGATTCCGTCAAGCCAAAACCTTGACACTGAAGAAAATTCATTAATTTAACCTGATCACGCATCCTAGGCGCCTTTCAGGCGATGGGCGGAGTCACCAGGAACAACCCTCCAATGAGAAAGATGACCCAGGAAGCCTAATTTACATACAAAACAATGTGAGCCCTACACGGCTTCCATACTCATAAATAAAACAAGTAACCTAGAAAGAACCAAGTATTCGCAGCTCCTTTTTGGTGTTTTGGGGGCCCTGAAAAGGGCCTTTGTGGGTGGGGGAAGCAGACCAAGGGCCAAGACTTAGGCGCAGGACCGGGACCGCTCAGCCGCCGAAGCCGTAGAGAGTGCGGCCCTGGCGCTTGAGCGCGTAAACCACGTCCATAGCCGTGACCGTCTTGCGCTTGGCGTGCTCGGTGTACGTGACGGCATCACGGATCACGTTTTCAAGGAAAACCTTGAGGACGCCGCGAGTCTCCTCGTAGATGAGACCCGAGATGCGCTTGACGCCGCCGCGACGAGCCAAACGGCGGATAGCGGGCTTGGTAATGCCCTGGATGTTGTCGCGGAGGACCTTGCGGTGGCGCTTGGCGCCGCCTTTCCCCAGACCTTTGCCGCCTTTCCCGCGTCCCGACATCTCTGCAGATATGAAGATACAGAAACAAGAGAAATCTACGCTGACCTGCCTCCAAGCAAGAGCTTATATTTCCTGGGAGCGGACCTGATTGAAACCAGGAAGGAGTGGGTGGAGCTCTAGGCTCCACCCCCTGGCTCTTTGTACTCTCCTGGCTACCAAGACAGAAAAAAAAAAAAAAAAAAGCCCCTTTGAGTTCCCTCTCCAAATTTCTGAAACACTAGCAGATTGGAAAGTTTTAAAAAATATAAGGTAACTATTTTCTTTTTTGATCAAATAAAAACAGTGTAGCGCTGATTCAGTATTTTCTAAGCAGCATTCTTGTTCTTACACCAAAGTAGTTTACATTTTGGGTGTGAGTCTTGAGGGGATGAGAGAAGTGTTTTAGTGCCTTTCTTTTGTGAGCACGGTAAGAAAATTATTTTACTTCCCACTTCGCTTCCTGTTTGGTTTCAACTGTTGGTGCAGTGTATGGATTTTTCTGCCTCTCCTGCCTTGCAAACACATTGGTATTTGCTTTTCAGCCAACTGTTCCTATAGTTCCTTAGCTGAACTATTGTAACTTGTCATTTAGATCCGAGGTTCTGACTGCTTGCGTTAAAAGAGACCTGGTGACTCACATCAGTAATTTAGGCTCTGTGGAGACTGAGGCAGGAGGATTGCCATTGGCTGGAGGCCAGCCTAGGGTAGACAATCTAAAATACATTTCCCCTTTTCCTCGTTCAAATGACTTGTAAGGTAGCTGAAGTCAGAAGCACTGCTCTGAATAACAGGACTGTCCTGAAGTTTATTTCATTTTTAAAGACAGCAGGACTTAACGGAGGGTTCACAATACTTTCCCAGGTAAAACTGAGCATGTTGAGGATTAGGTGTTTTAGTAAATTGTTGGTCTGTAGTCTTAAAGATAAACCTTTCCAGCAGGAAATCTCTCCTAAGGTTTTATATTTATATATGCTTTTAAGTTATAGAACTTTACAATTTTCATTAGTTCCATGACTCAGACAGAATTTCCCTTGTTCCTTCTCTTAGAGATTAGTTGATCTCTAGGATAGCTGGAGGGAGGAAAAGCCTGAATCATTAGATTTCATGTCATGATTTTAAATCCTTTGCTCTTCAGAATTCTTACTACAGTGAGGGACAAAGCTGTAGACTGAGTACTTTTTCAAATTTGTCAAACTATATCTCAAGCAAACAAACAAAAAAGAAAAATGAAAGCAATGGAAGAGAACTTTCCATGATCTAAACACACATTTAAAATGGTTTACAGAGTCATTCTAGAACGTTCTTCCCCAAACTGCACCAGAGGTTTCCTGTGGGTGTAAGGCAAAATACATAGTCAACAATTAATTATATATAATATGTGCTGTTAACCTGTTAACGAATTGCTTTTTTAATATCCACTGCAAAACCTTTCACCCCTCAGTTAACTGCAGAGGGACTAGAATTTGCATCTCCTGAGAACAGCAGACAGAGGTCTGAGACCTCCTGTGGTGAGCTTAAGGTGAGGTTTTTGCCAGCTAGCATCTGATGATTTTGAAAATCACAACAAGTAAGTAAATTAAAACTTTATGAATCTTCTATGCCACAATCTGACTAGGGACTGGCTAGCTAAGAAAGCATTTGCAACAGTAAACATTGAGGATTTTAAGTTCCAATTTCCCCGCCATCAAGGCAGCAGCAAAACAACAAAAGACCATCAGCCATTCCCTGATATCCTTCGGAAGGAACCCAGAACCAGAACTGGACATTTCTCCAGTGGGATCTGGAGAGTCAGGATGTCTCCTGAGCTCCTGTTCCTGCTAGAAGAACTCTGGAACAGTTTACATTCATTTTTCTCCTCTCCTGCCATGCCATCCCAGACAAGAGACAGGACTGCTTTTCTGAGACCTATTTTCTCTCTCTCTTACAAATAAACTACCTCTAATCTGTTTACAAAGACTTAAAAACACCTATGGGAAATATCTTTGTTTTATTACCTTTTTGTTTTTTGCTTAAGCACAAACATCCACCAGCTGTGGATTTCATTTCTAAGAATGTGGCCATTGGGGGTGGGGGAGGTAGCCTATCCTTCTTTCCTTAATCCTGTCTTGCAAATCTACTCTCACTAGATCTCAACCAGAATTATTTAGGGTGCCCTAGTGAATAAACCAGGTTGGTAGCTTCTAATATTTCAACAAATTCCACTGTAGTTTCTACCTTAATTTTAGTTCCCTGTTGATTAAGCAAATCCAGCCACTGATCTACTAAACGTAAACTAAAGCTAGTGATTTCCTACACATTGACTTAGTATAAATAACCTATGGGATACTTAGGAACATTATATAGTGTAGGAGAGTCAGCTGTTAGGAGGTAAAGCCAAGACTTTGAGGAAGTTGGCTCCAAGATAACCTCGTTGATGGTGGCAATATTTTTCTAAGATCCAAAGGGGTGTATGGGAGACCCCCGCTCCTGGTCAGTTCAACACTATGCTAGGCAATAAAGATGTTCACAGATAGAAGTAAACGGGTTGGTTTTTCTTTGTGTGTTTAATATTTTGTATCTTGGGACAGAATCCTATGTAGCTCAGGCTGGTGGGGACTCTCTGTAGCTAAGGGCAACCTTGACCCTCCTGTCCACACCTTTATACCAAGATCAGTCAGACCCCACTACACTTGCTTCAGTGAAGGTTATTTCAATGAAATCAAATGGCAATTAGACTGAGAGGGTAAATTTATGATCTTTTAATTAAATAGATACAAAAACTACATGACATTTAATCAGCGTTTGCCATCACCTAGTTGTGTAATTTCAGAAATGTGGTAAACTGAAGTACTTGAGTGACCCAGTGGGAGGAAAAAAAATCTTTATTTTGTTTCAAGTGCCGAGTGCCTATAATCTGACTATATAAGAACAAGCTGAGGCATTCCTCCTCCAGTGTCTGAGCCCACAGTGATCTAAAGTCTTGATGGAGCAGGCAAGCAGAGGCAAAGGGTCCTCACCTCTGGAATCCACTGGGTCTTCTCTGGCTCATATGTAGCCCTAGAGCCCAGTAATGTTAATGTTTGACCTAGGGGATTAGTCTATGCCATTCACACAGACACCATTCCTGCCTAGTCTGTGACTGTGAGTCCCTGAGAAGGAAGGGACTGTCCCTGTGAGCAGCAAGTGTCCCCGAACCAGCCTCCTGTGGTACAGGTTGGGCAGGCAAAAGAACCAGGTTTTGTCCCAGGCTGGTGGTTGCAAACAACTTTAAGCCCAGCATTAGGAAGGCAGATGGATCTCTGAGTTCAAGGCCAGCCTGGTCAACATAGTGATTTCCAGGGCTACACAAAAAGTTTCAAGAAAACAAAAACAAACAAAAATCACAAAACCTCTTTTGCAGTCAGCGCTGCAGGTTGGTGTGTAAAGGAAAGGGTGGGCAGAATTTGTCCAGTGATCCATAGTTGAGCCGGAAGAGCTGTGACAGTCACAAGCACACACCTTGGAGTCAGTTAATAACAGATGTGTATGTCTCCCCACCCTCAACAAACTGGAGACTCTTAATTTTCATGAATATGGTATGGTATGATGGGACAGAGGTGCTCTTCTCTGGGATTTTTGTTTTGGATTGTTTCCAGGCTCAATTCTCGTTCTCTGTCCTCATGTAGTAGCTGGCTTTATAGGCACTGAAGTAAAGCCATTCTAAAAATATAATTATACTTAATAGTATGTGTGTGTGTGATGTATGGGCATGTGTTTATGGGTTCTTCTGGAGATCAGCGGAGGGTGTTAGATTCCTGGGAGAGGGAATTAGAAATGGTTGTGAATCCCAACATGGATGCTGGGGGAAGAACTCAGCTCCTCTGTAAGAGCATCATGTGCTGCTCACTCCTGAGCCATCAGTCTAGCCCCCAAAGCATTTTTAACTCATGAGGAAAGAGGATCAATAGACAATGTCATACAAGCCACCATGAGTCAAATCTCCAGAGTTATTTAAGTTCTTAAACATAGTCAATGTTCTGATTGTCATCAGCAGTATAGTATAGTATAAAGCATCCTTCCTGGCATATAATTAGAAATTTCACAAGTCTCAAAACAATACACAGAATGCTTCTAAATGCATACCTTTTTCAACTCTCTTTTCCGGGCTTCCTTTCCTAAGGAGAGAGGAAGAGATTATAGAACTCAAACTTCCACCATCAACATTGCTAAGGCTAACACAGTTCTTTCTTCCGAGGCTCCCTCTGGAGCACATGGACATGTAACAGCGCTGGTGGCTTTGACCCACTAGGAAACTGGAGTTTCCTCAACCCAAAATGCCAATGTTTTGTTTTCCCAGAAATAACTGAACCACAAAGAAGAAAAGGGAATCTCAAACAATGCACTTAAAAATTCATTTGTTTAAAAAAATATCTAACACAAAAAGACTTAATTTTCCTGTTAGCCACTCAAGTTTGAGAGAAGCACGTTAAGTAACTTACAGTCTCAACATTCTAACCATGAACTAATTTTAATCATGAGAGAATTCTATTTCACACAACCCACTCCACCAGTGCTGAACTGAGCCACAATGGAGTATCCTGTTAGGTCAACTCTTCTCCTTCATCCACACTAATGGCACTTACGGGCTTGGTCTGTGGGGTTCATAAACTTCCCACTCTTGGTGGAGGACGTTGATCTTCTTCCCATTTGACAATTTAAATGATTCATTTTTTCGTTAAAAAAAAAAAAACCTGGGGGGGGGATCTCAGTTTCTAAGTATGTGTAAAATGTTTCCCTTTTAAGAATTTGAATCATTTTCTAAAAAGAAGTAGCCCTTTGGTTCTTAATGTAAGAATTTGCTCCTTAATTTTGAATGAAGCATCCAATTTGTCTTTAGGTTTTTTCACCACAAAAAGTGCTAACATCTCTAATAGTCAAGATAATGAGTACATAATTAAATAAAAATTTAACACTTTCCTATGGATTATATAGTAGTCAATAAAACAAATCAGTTAGTGCTGTACATTTACAATGCCAGTCCTTGCAATGTACAGAGCTATATGAAACAATTTCAAAATCAACAAAACCTAATTAGAAAATGATCTTACAATGTGATGAAAACCCTGAGACATCTTTCCATGTATATAAGGTGTGTATTGGTTATGATTCTCTAGAGCCACAGAACTTACTGGTTGTCTTTATATATTAAGGAAATTTACTGTAATAATTTAGGGTCTGCAATCCAACTTTGCCAACAATGGGCAGCTGTGAATGGGAAGTCCAAGGATCTAGTAGTTGCTCAGTCCCATGAGGCTAGTTGTTTCAGCTGGTCTTCTATAATCCTGAAGTAGATTCCAACAGATTTCCTGGCAAGTGAATCTTCCTTCTTCCAAAGTCTGTGTGTAGGTTTCCAGCAGGTGTGGCCCAGATTAAAGGTATGTGTCTGGATCTGGGATTTGCTTTCTCCCAGGCTGACCTTGAACTCAGGGGTTTGGTTGTCTCAGTCTCCAGAGATTAAAGGCATGAACTACCTTGCCTGGGCCTAAGCTCTTCATGGCCCTATGTCTCAAGATCTCCAGGATAAGATCCTGGCCAGACACCAGTATCTTCCAGGTTCAGGATCTGGATCACAGGTGTGCCCTGCATTCCTGGGTGTAGTTCATTCCAGTCGTATTCAGTTGACAACCTAGAATAGCCATCCCTGAGTGAAGTGAAACAGGAATGGGGATATGAATCTGGCTTAAAGATAAATACATGCTTGGTACTTTCTCCCTGGATGTATACTGTTCAACACCCCAGATGTCAAACAGCGATCCACTCAAACATATTTATCATGACTTAACACCAAGTCAAATGATTCATGACTCTCAAGCAAAACAAAGAAAAAAATGAAGCATTAGAAATCTTCAGACCTAACATGACAGTATGTATTTTTTCTTACTAGCATGACTCCTGACGTGTGTTTTAAGGTAATTACGAGAGGTGGTAACTGTAAGGAAATATTTCAAGGCCAGGCTTTCCTTAGTCTCTTTTGTTCTCTTCCATTTCAAAAGAATGAAACTTTCAAAATTTAACCTTGACTATAGGAAAAACGGAACAAATGTGCTGGTTGAAAGGGTGTGACATCTGCATACAGAAAGGGAAGGTCCCAGAGGTAAATTTAAGACTCTAAAACTAATTCCCTTGGCTCCTTGGTGTTCTCCTTTCATCCAGCCTTCAACTGCCAGGCTCCCTGCTACTTCCCCGATGTTTCAGAACTGACCGGTGTCGATTATTTCATTATAAATGTTTATCAAAAAACAGAAGCGGGCAAGAGTTTGGGAGAAAGGGAAGGGTTCCGATTACTGAGAACCAGAAAAGGGCAAGACTACAATCTTTTCTATTTTTGATATGTCTTTAGTGTTTCCTTTTGTAAACTAGCCTCATGCTCAGGTTTTGACACACACACACACACACCCCCCGAACTAAAGACACATCAATCATGAGTCAAGGGAGAATTTTTTACAACCACAGTGCCTTCGTCTACAAAAGGGACTCTCCTAAAAGAAGGAGTTGGGAGAGACGAGGTCAAAAGACCAAGGGAACCAACGAAAAGCACAAATGCAACGACTGACTGGTCCGGGTCCACTGATTGAGGACTCAACAGCAACTGCCGAAACCATAGCAACGGTTGATACTGACAAACTGAGGACATAGACCTAACTCAGCTGGCAAGATCGGCCGAGGAACCATCGGAGGCAGCGCCACGCCAGCCCCCGGACCCTTAAACCCGTGGTTCCTGCGACCAGGACCCAGCGGAAGGAAGAGCGCGGCCCCTGGCCCTGGTGTTTCTGAGGTGGCTTCTCAGGTTCCGGGGAGGGTCGAGGGAAACGGAGCATCTAGTCCGCACGCAGTCACACGACTGAGAGGCTCGCGGAACAGCGAGAGCGACTAGCGTGCGACCCCCACGTACTTTCTGCGAAGGGTCCTTCACCTCTGCTTCTGGGTCAAGCACCCAAGGACTACAGTCTGGAAACTCTGCGCTCCTCATCCAGCTTACGTCACTTCCGGTACCCGCGGCCGCGCTCGCCCAGCGTTGCTAAGTACTGGGACCATAGAGAGTACAACAACATCGAGGCCAGAGCTACTTCCGTTATCGTTTAATATCCTATTGGATAACTATAGGCCAAAAGACCCGCCTTATTCCGAAGAATTCTAGATTGACACTAATATTCGCCCAATAAGAATAAAAAGTAAGGAAGCTGCTATTTGATCGATTAATCTCAGAATTCTGACGTATTTCCCGTAGCTCCTCTCTCGAGATACCTGGTACCGGTACGCATGCAGTTCCGAGTCGTCCAGATTCTGGGTTAGTTGTCGGGAGTAAGTGGACGTTGTCCTTCAAGAATATCTCCATTGAAAACAAGTTGCCAAATAACACTAGGCACCGGGTCTAAAGTGCTCAGCACACATCATCCCTCTAAACACAGTATATGATGAACTGAAAAATGCCTGGGAGAGACTCACAAATTGATAATTTACAGGAAAATGTGTATTTCAAAAGAGAAGGAAGGTACATTTGTAGATTTTCCAGAGGAGATTTTGGAACATAACGCTCCGACTGATCTTTTCATCCTCCCAAACTCCTTTATGATGTCATTACACACTATCTGAAAGTCTTCCCTTACTCTCCTTTCCTTTACATCCCCATTCCTTAAGACTCCTCCCCACCTTTTCCCCTTAAAGGTAAGCATTTAAACGGAAATCTTCACAAAGCTTACACTTGGTTATTTTGCAACTTAATCTGAGCATCATTTAGGCAAAGAGGTTATAAGGAAATTTTTGGCATGAGGTATTTTAAAAGTATTCATGAATATTAACATTTAGAATGATCTGAATGTGTCCCTAACCATGTAA
The DNA here is from genome assembly GCF_963924665.1 of Micromys minutus. NCBI lineage: Eukaryota > Metazoa > Chordata > Mammalia > Rodentia > Muridae > Micromys > Micromys minutus. Next base: position 11,591,474 of record NC_137972.1, on the reverse strand, counting down.
CATCAATCCCATACTTAAGCCAAGCTTTTGTGTGGTCAGAAAAAAAAAAAAAAGTATTCAGCAAAAAGAATGAGCTGGCCCCTTCTCCCCATCCTCTGCTTCACTGTTCTCATTGATGGAGTTACAGTCAAATGCCACGATGCCTGGGCGTGTCATTAAATTCCAGTTTTAATAACTCTTGAGTGTCAGCAATAGCAAGATCTATTTGTTCATAACATACAAACCAGGTAATAAACTTTGAAGATGACCCAAATTATTATATTATGAAACTAATTTATAAAAGCATATAGTACAGAAATGAATACATTTGAAAAAGTCATCTGTTTGTAAGAGTTTTTATTTTTTATTTTAAAGAAATACTGAGTATTTTATTCCAGTGATTTGTGTGTGTGTGTGTGTGTGTGTGTGCTTAAAAACAGAAGAGCTATAACAAAGATATTCTCAGCACTGCTACATATAATGATTTTCAAAGTAAACCCTAAAAAATGTCTCAATGAGAACGTAGATGAGGGGTTTAGAAAACAAATGCTGTATCTACGGAAATTAAGTTAGATCAGTAGCTTTAGTTACGCTCTATGGGGCAGAGGGAGCTGCCTCTTTCTGGTGGCATTGAAAATAAAATTGTCCCCGTGAAAAATTGAAATTCATTACTTTAATTAACAAATTCTTAGCAGGGAGTGAGTCTTTTTCCTCACTCTAACGCATTTTATGCAAGGATCACTGCGGTTGGTTTATTGTTTTAAAATGTTCCAAGTGTTTGACTGCTGGAGTGTTAGATGAAAGACAGTTGATCAATATTAACTGCATTGTACACACAATTTTTATTATCTCATCCTTCCCCAAATTCATCCAGGAACACTCTGTAATGCGCAGCAGCTTACAGATACACTGCTTCCTTTCATCCTTGGAGAAAATGCTGTTTTTGTTGTTTTGCCGTCATTTCCGGTTTACAGACAATTGTATTTAATCTGGTGGTAAAAATAATAGAAGCAATAGAATCTCTTACTCGAGGGCCACAGGTTTGTGTCTATAGCCTGTTGTTACTATGTATGTCAGTTAGATGTGATGTTTGAAACTGGGGATGGGAGTAGTCTGTGCATTTAGCAGGGAGGTTTGAAGGCATTGTTGGGAACAAGGAAGCAAGAGCCTGTGTCTGCTGGTCTATGATGCCTTTGCACCCCAGTGGTTCTGACAACAGGGTAAGAAAACTGGATAGAGGATTATCCCCTGACAGCCTAGTACAGTGGTTTGCACACCCATTGTCCCAAGACCCAGGCATTCTGGATTGTTTATCTGTATCCACGTTGTTGGAGACATGGAAAATTAACCTAAAGAAGTTAGTACAGTACCAGAGAGGGAAGCACAGGGCTATCCCAGGGTAGATCCCTGACTGTTCATCTTAACTGCCGCTTCACAGCAGTGGTGACCTCAGCGATAGCATGTTGGTACTTTTCTGAGGCGGCCTTGAACTCCATCAGGTGCTTCTCATAACTTTTGATGGCTGTTTGAAGCTGTGTTCTCTCTACTGCTCCTAAGATGGCTTGAATGATCATATCTATCCCGAGGCTGAGCACAGCTACTCCAATACTTCCAAGCAAAGAAGTCCCTATGTGAGCTAGCACAGAGACCAGCTTGCTAAGTATGCCACTAGTGACATTTGAGCCCACCAGTTTAACAGCCACTGCACTGGCTGCAGATGTCGCTTCTCCCAGGATGACAGAAATGACCTTTTGTACGATGGCGATCTTCTCTGTCTCCCTTTCCTTAATATCTTGAAGCTTCCTATAAAGGGTTGGTTCTAGTTTGTCCTTTAGTGCCTCGTCAACCTTTTGCAGTTCCTTTTGAATTTTTGTCACGGCTTGGATAATGATGTCACAGTTTTCTTTGATGGTCCCATTACTTTTCATTTCAATGAAGGCCAGCCTGCAACCCAAATGAGTATTCAGAACCCCTGTGAGCTTGTTGGTGACCTGAAAGCTGTCAGACAAGCAGTCCAGCAGCTGCTGGTGAAGGCGGTTCACTTCTTGTCGCCTCCTTGGGTTTTGTGGGTAGAGGAAGTCACTCTGAGCCATATTTCAGCAAAGGTCTCTGAAAAATCAAACAGGAAATAGGCTCAGGGTACCCGCATGGCTTTAACTAGGTAGCCATCAAGGTGGCCATAGCTAAGGATTTTCTCAGAGGTCTTAGCAGGTTAGATTTGTTGGCTTGTTGGAGACAGGATCTCATGTAGCCCGAGGCTAGGTATGAATTGCTGATCCTTCAGCATCTACTTCCCATGAGCAGTGACTACAGGTCTGCGCCTCTGTGCCAGGTGTATGCCAGGGGTCAAACCCAGAGGTCCACGAATGCCAGAGAAGCATCCACAAGCCCAGAGTCCTTCAGAGGTTAGCTCTTACCGCCATTGCTCATTTTTCTCAGTCCCTAGCCCCTCTCTGTGTCTACCCAGTTACTTCTCAAGAATTTGGAGTTAAAGCAATAGTCTGATTGATTTAACCTGAAAAGCTGAGTTTGCTCCCTGGGACCCCCATGATAAAAGGAAATACATGACTCTAGCAAGGTGTTTTTTCTGAGCTGTTTAGGCCTACCTACCACAACATTCAGAAACCCTCCTACAACCAGCTCACACCTCCCCAACAAACAATTTTACAATTAAAAAAATGAGATAAATATTAGTGCCATTTTATACCTCTCTGGGCAAATTGTTTTTAAAACCCAAGGACTACCCAAAAAATAACACCCATGTAATATTAAATCTTAAAAAAAGTTTCTTACGAACCAGGCATGGTGGTACACGCCTTTGGCGCTCTGGAGGCCGAGGCATGTCAGTCTCTGAGTTCAAGGCCAGCCTGTACTGTACAGCAAGGTCCACACTAGCCAAAGCAATACACGGAGACCTTGCTTTAAAAAACAAAATCCTCAGAATAAGAGTCTAAACTGAAGACTGTAGGTGGACATGTCACTTGAGACAGTGGACACAGTACACATATCAGGCAGCTCTGATCATGTCTGGGTCTTTTAACTCATTAAACCATCTGGGATAGTCTATATTGCACTTGGACATTTCTTTTGTTTGACAGAGGGTCTCACTGAAGCCCAGGCTCACATGAACTAGGTAGCTAGCCCAGTACAGTCTCAACTTACAGTGATTCTCCTGCCTCAGCCTCCTCAGTGCTGGTAACAGACACCACAGTTTGTCCACAACCATGTTTAAGACAGGAAAGAGTTGGTGTCAAAAGAAGTCAGAGTGGCTCGGTGGTGGTGGTGGATGTGGTGGTGTCAGTGCATGCCTTTGAATTTAGCACCGGGGAGGCAGAAACAGGCAGGTATTTATGTGTTTGAGGCCAGCCTGGTCTACAGAGCTAGTTCCAGGATAGTCAGGGCTACACAGAGAAACCGTCTTTTAGAAAACAGAAAAGAGAAGGCAATAGCATCTCACAAAGGCTTTAGGAAATAACATAAGTGTTCTGTAGATGACACAGCTAACCAGGAGGGAGCTTCCTCTGTGCGTATCTGTGGCTCACAGCGCCTTCTATTTAGAGAGGGAACGACTGAACTTTTCTGCATTTACTTTACTAAAAAACTGAGCACAGAAAGAACGAGTTACTTAATGTGCACACTGTGAATATGTTTTCCTGCGACTGGCCCTTGGACTTCTCTGTTAAACTCTGCAATGGTTAGTTTTGTAATTATTTTATTCATATGTATATAAAGTGTTTTGTCTGCATGTATGTATGTCTGTGCATCATATATGTGCTTAGCGCCCTGTAAGGGCAGAAGAAGACATTGGGTGCCCTAGAACTGGGAGCCTCCATGTGGGCTCTAGGAATGGAACATAAGTCCTCTGAAAAAGCAGCCAGGGCTCTTAACCTCGGACACACACACACACACACACACACACACACACACACACACACACGACATAAGATTTGGCACAAATCGTTTTTATGTTGTCTGTGTTGTAAGCCTGTCTTCCTGTTTCTGTTTTACAAGGCATGTAACTGGCTGGACCAACCTGTATTCCGTTCTTGTTTCTTCTTCCATCCTGTCTGTTTAAAGAACCAATTTTTCTGTGCTCACACATCAGAGCAGGTTTATAAGAATGTGATGTTGTCTGCCCTAGCACAGAAGCTCTAGACAGTTAACATCTCGGAACTACTCTTCTTTGTACTGTCTTCAGCACAATCTGCAGGAGTGCCTTTCTTTGACTCCGTGACACACAAAGGAGAAACAGTGACGTGCCCCTTTCTCGGCGTTTCTAATCAGTTAGCAAGTTAAGACATCGGTAACTATGATGCCAAACTGGAAAAAACAAAACAAACAAACAAACAAACAAACAAACAACAACAACAAAAAAACCCGAAAACCTTGGTCATACGAGATTCGATTTGTGCAAATTCAAATTTAAAACAACTTACATCTTTTCTTACTATATATTCACACTGCCACTAGGTGGAGACATCTGGTCATCCAAGAAGGCTCTCACCTTGTGGACTTTTGAATTGATACCTTCAGATATGTACCTGATGGTTAAGAAGAGGCTCAGCGGTACCTGGAGACTGAGAGTTGGTAATGTGTGGTGTTACCATTCTGTATTTCAGCAGTGTGCTTCTGAATCTCAGTCTAACCCCTCCACTCAATGGAATGGAACCCTGCAATTAGCCAGCCCTCTTCAAGCTCAAGGATCCTGCCAATGACACGATACTAGTCCAAGAGGCATTCTGGGCATATATTCATTCCCAGTTCATTACATTTTTGACAGTCTTCTGCCTGGAGACTATTGAAGATTATGACATTACCAGGGTCTCAGAGTAGAGTTTAACACGGCTCTGATTAACTACTATGTTTGCCGTATTTGGACTTTGATAAAGTTAGAAATCACATCTCAGTGCTTCCTATCAGTGAAAAAGTTCTGATTGGGGCATCGCTCTCTAATTCTGCAGCATCTGTGTTCTTCCCTGGGATCTAGGGAGTCTTGCAGCAGTCTGCTGGTGGGTTGCTACCCAGCAGGTGGGGCCCATGGCTCCTGGGAGTCCCACCTCACTCCACCCTTGTTGAAGCAATTGTGATTTGCTTGCTTGGGCTACATCTAGGCTCTAGGGGACAAACTTGTGTTTCATGTGAGTGTTTGGTTGTTAAAACAGATCTATAGACCAAGAGTAGTGTTGCATGATTTACTGCAGTTGTAGAATTTGAGACATAAAGGCAGTAGGACCAGAAATGTAAGGTCAGCCTCAATTACACAGTAAGTTCAAGGCCAACCTGGGTTACCTGAGGCCCTGTCTCGAGAAAGAAAGAAAAAAGAAAGGAGAGGAGATTTAAAAAAGAAGAAGAAGAAAAGAAAAGTGATTACTTCTAAAGTTAAGGGTAACTTCTTGGTACTATGTAGGTGATTTAGTTTTTCTGGAAAAGAACCACACTACATGAAAAAGGGTACTGATTGTCAGCTAATATAATAATAATAATAATAATAATAATAATAATAATTATTATTATTATTGCTGCCCTGGATGGCACAGAACTCTTGCTGTCAGCCAAGCTGGCCTTGAACTCATGAAAATCCTCTTGTCTCTGCATCTCAAGGGGTAGGAAAAGGCTCTTGCTTCCACACCTGGTCTTGTCTATCCTGTTTAAATTGTTGATTTAGTTAAAATTTAGGACTAGCATACCACGTTCTGGACTTCCTTTTGACTTTTCACACATGTGTTCCCTTCTTTACTGTATCCTTGCTGCCTACCTCTTCTTGCTGGTCACTTGTCAACTACAACTTTGCAGGGGACTTCAGAGAACAGAGTACATTCTTTGTCAAGAGCCACAGAAACTTAAAGAGAGAAACTAGAATTTAGGGGACTGCAGGAATCTTCTAGAAAGTGACAAGCTTTTTGTGGGTTGACAGATGCTCAAATTATAATGTTGGGACATTAAAATAGTAACAGATAAACTGTCTTACACCATTACACTAATGTATAAACCTTTAAACATATGAAGATAGACATCTGCAGTCCCACTACCTTGGTGTTTATATTTCTAAAATTTATCTGTATGCATAAAGGTCTTTACAAAGCTACAATAACAATAAAATTGTAGCACTAATGATCTTCTTTTTATTTTACCTTATTTACTTTCCTGCACATGTAATTGTATAAGTAGAATATTAGTTATATAAACTATTCTAAATATCATAATTCAATAAACCTCAAATTGTGTTATATTTGTAATGTTTGTATGAATAGCTTATTTTTTAAAAAATTATGTACCTTATGTATATTGTACACTGTAGCTGTCTTCAGACACAGCAGATGTCATTACAGATGGCTGTGAGCTACCAAGTGGTTGCTGGGAATTGAACTCAGGACCTCTGGAAGAGCAGCCAGTGCGCTTATCCGCTAAGCCAACTCTCCAGTCCCCCCACCCCCCCTGAAAAAGTTTACTTTTCCCTCCAGCATCCATATCTTTCCATGGAATAAACAGGTAGAAAGACAATAGATCAGCAACTGTTTGCCACGGAAGGAAAGCACAGCTGTGGAGTCAGGTCTCTCTGTCCACTCTTTCACTTCTGGAAACAAACTCAGGTTGTCAAGCTTGGCCTACACCTTTACTCCCTGAGCCATATTGCTGACCCTATATCCATTTTTTTAATAGTTTCTGAGACACATTCAAATTGTATTTCAAAATCAGTTGGGCGGTGTTCTGGTCATTTCTAAAGCTGAGCTGAAGCACAGTACAGGAAAGCCATTATGCCAGGAATTCGTGGCTAGATAGGTTTAGGCTTTTTCATCGTAAGTATGTGCTCTGTTACATACATGTACACACACACACACACACACACACACACACACACACACACACCAGAGGGTGGGCTGAGATGCTAATGCTGTTCCTAGTGTTCTCTCAGCTCATGCACTGCTCTTTCCACTCCTCGATGTGCATTTGTGAGTGAACACAGCGAGACCAGAAGCTCTGCAGAGCAAAAACTAGCTGCTGCCCAGCTCTGAGAGTCACTAATTCAAATCAAAGCCGCGGCGTTCACTTTTAAAGTTAATCCTGATGCAATGGCTCATCTTCTGATACAAACTCGTCTAAATATCTTCTAATATTTTGAGCTGAATGATCTAATAATTCTGAGCAGAATGAAGCCTGTGAGGATTATCCCTTTGCACTTATCAAAAGATTCAATTGTTCACTTGAGACATTTCTGTGTTTCCCCCTCAAAGGCTGCTTAGAGGCACAGAATGTATCAAAGTATAAGCAGCGTCATGTGGTACAGGGCAGAGCTGTGCATCCCCTGAAGTAGAAGCCACTGTCATTCCACAAGGCCATCTGAGTCTCATCTGTGACAGAATACAGAGACCATCCTCCAGACAAGCATTACTCTCACACGTGTACCGGGGCGTCTGTCTCCGGCCTTCCTGAAATGATTATCTTCACTGCTTCTCTCCCTCAGAGACTTAGTCTAACATCTCTCACTAAAATTCTTCCTTCCCTGATGTCTTCAAGGAGGGACTCTCTAAATCAAGCCCTGAGAGCCGCTCAAACACAGCTGGCCCAGCCGGTCACTATTCCAAAGCCCGGAAGGCTTGTCCTCAGGGCATTCCAATGCTCCTTGAGTCTCCACACCACTTACCCTGTGTGTGTTCCCAAGTGTGTGTCCCCCTCTGCTGCTCAGGAGTATTGTTGAAGGGAGGTTCATGTGGGTTCATCTAGAAGCTTCTGGTGGAATGTGATGAGACACAGGATTTGCTGGTCTCTGCTGGGTCCCTCTGCCCATCTGGTTTATAGCCACTTCTGCCTGGCAGAGTTTTCAGAATCCTTATGTTTCCTTAATACAGTCTGCTGGTGTCATACGCAATGTTAACTTGAGGATTTTAAAACTAGTAAAAATGTTTTTCTATTTTCTGTTCTTTATTGAGTTTTTCTTTTATTAAAATGCCATAAATCTTCAGAAACCTGGCACAGTATCAGTGATGACTCTTTGGTTGGAGCTCTGAGGATCCATCTTCTCAACTCTTCCACATGCATTTTCTTCATCTTCTGTGGCAGTTGGGTCTTTATGTGCTGGTTGTTCGGTTTAGGTTCTCAGGAAATACAAAACCAGACACAACACAAAATGCAAACAGAAGCCCCTCCCCCCAGCCTAGGGCCTCTGCTCTTTATCACTCACTATCTTAACAGTGCACTGCTCAGGATGAATCTGTGCCTGGATGTCCTCCTTCCCCTCCTCTCCCTCCTCTTCCCCCTCTCCCTCCTCTCCCTCCTCTCCCTCCTCTTCCCCCTCCTCTCCCTCCTTCCCTTCTACTCCCTCCTCCTCCCCCTCCTCTCCCTCCTCTTCCTCCTCCTCCTCTCTTTCCTCTCCCTAATCTCCCTCCTCCCCTCTTCTCCCTCCTCTCCCTCCTCCCCTCCTCTCCCTCCTCCCCTCCTCTCCCTCCTCCCTTCCTCTCCCCCCTCCTCCTCATCCTCCCCCTCCTCTCCCTTCTTCCCTTCTACTCCCTCCTCTCCGTCCTCCCCTCCTCTCCCTAATCTCCCTCCTCCCCTCTTCTCCCTCCTCTCCCTCCTTCCCTCCTCTCCCTCCTCCCCTCCTCTCCCTCCTCCCTTCCTCTCCCCCCTCCTCCTCATCCTCCCCCTCCTCTCCCTTCTTCCCTTCTACTCCCTCCTCTCCGTCCTCCCCTCCTCTCCCTCCTCTCCCTCCTCCTGCTCTTTCTTCCCCCTCCTCTCCCTCCTCCTCTCCTCTTCCTCCTCCTCCTCTCTTTCCTCCCCCTCCTCTCCCTCCTTCCCTTCTACTCCCTCCTCTCCCTCCTCCCCTCCTCTCCCTCCTCTCTCTTCCTCCTCCCCTTCTCTCCCTCCTCTTCCTCCTCTTCTTCCTCTCCCTCCTCTCCCTCTCCTTCTCTTGTAATTCCCTTTGTTCTTTTTTCAAATCATGTTTCTTTCTCTTTAATTGTAATTCCACCCCCGCCCTGTCTGTTGACGTCATACTGCTGCTTGTATGGATATGGTTTCTGCACTGACAGTGGGGCTCGGATAATCCAATAGTCTGCTCATCATCAGCCTCTCCTCCCGGGAAACACTATTTCTTCCCATCTCAGCTCTAAGCAGGCCTCACTCGCCAGCCCCTGAGATTTCCCATTTCCATGTATGCACATCTTTATGTGTTTTTGTGAGTCTGGTGTACAAGAGAAGGTCATGTGCTGGAGCCTGCAGAGGGCAGAAGAGGGCATTGGGTCCCTTGCAGTGGAGTTACAATTGTGGACTGCTATGTGGGTGCTTATAACTGAACAGGGTCATCTGGAAGAGCATTGAGTGCTTAGCCCCCAAGCAATGTCTCAAGTCCAGTGTGTCTATTGATGTATTTGTAAGTTAAAGATGGGTATTGATTCAGATAAATACCTTTGGACCTCATTCTCAAGGAAAAGTCTTAGTACCTGAGGGAATACATTAGTAATTGATTGCCCATCTTTGGGATGCTCTGAGAACACTAGGGTGCGATGAAGCAGAAGGAATCAGTACAATAAGAAAGCACTGACCCAATTTAGCCAGGAGAGCTGAGAGGAGGTGACATCTTACCCCTACATGGGCAGATTTTTCTTGTCCCTTAGCTTGGCCTCTGGCATTTAGACCCTGGACCGTGTTCACCTTGAACCCTGTCCCAGGCTGCCCTTTCTGCTGCATCTTACTTTTTGACATCCTGACCCCACACCCCAGACCCCCGTTCACAGAAGAGATTGGCTTTGTAGGACAGGTGGGGTAAACACTGGGGTGTGGGAAGCCTTTGTGTCACAGAGTTACTCTCTCCATGTGTCCGTCTTTGGAGAGACTGCCCTGGCTGTGAAGGCAGAACAGGCAGTAGCTGCTCCTGCTGCTATGGCAGTCCCTGTGTGTGAGCCAGTTCTGTCTGCTGTTTCCAGTGTCCAGTGGGACTCCAGGAAGGGGAAGGGAGGAGGGAAGAGATGAGGAAGGACAGGGAGGAAGATGGGTGAGCAGATGAATGTCTGTGCAGGAAAGCATGGAGTCCAATGGCCCTAGAGTCAGGGGCTGCAGGAAGTATAGATCTGAGGCAGCCACCTAAGTGGCTTTATCTTTATTAGCATCACCAGGGCCATGCCCATTTGAGTACCACTATCTTAGTTGTCTACACAGTTGTCCTCATTGGGGAGTGGTCAGGGAGCCCCATGTGTGTGAGCCTAATTACTACTGAGGCATCAGTTCCCAGCAGGAATACAGATTCATTCATCTCTTAGGCTTGTCATGGGGTTGGCCAACAACTGTAGATTGGCCCAGGCTTCCTGTTCAAATGCAGCTGCCTCTGGCCCTAAGGGCAGGGTTTGTCTGGGAGCTGCCTTCTAGTCTAATGGTAGCACTTGCCAGGACCCGCTGGAGTATGTGCTGCTTTGTCCTTGCATGAGCATAGCCCTGTTGCCCTAGAACGGCAGGAGGGTGTCTAGGCATACAACCAGGCCCCAGACACCAGGCATCGTAAGGTAGATGGAATGAACAAGAAAGACTTGGGCTGGACTGATAGTTATTGTTAGGGCCCCTGAAGCTTCCTGCCTACCATCTATAACTGAAAGTGTATTTGGGACAATACACAGTATTTGATCATGTATGTTACCAACAAACATTTTTATGACCTTTTTGTGGGTTCTTAGCTTCAGAAAGAATTTAGAAGGAACCTAGATGGAAATGAAGACAAAAAAAAAAAAATAAATAAATAAATAAAGACAAAACAAAAAAATGAGGTGTGGTGGTGCAGACAAACTTTAAATCTTGTCAGCTTCCAGAAAGAAGGATGTGATGTTTATTGTTGTCAACTTGGCAGAATCAAAAATCACTGGAGAGATGAGTCCCTGGATATTTCTATGGGAGATTATCTTAATTATATTGATTAGAGTAGGAAGACCCACCCACTGTGGGTGGCACCATTCCCTAGAGAGGAGATCCTGGTCTATTTAAGAGTGGAGAGTAAGCTGTGTCCAAGCATGCATGCATTCCTTGCTCTCTGCTTCTTGATTATAGATACAACATGAGCTGGTGTCTGAAGCTCTTGCTTCTGTAATACCTCTACACTGAACTTTGAGCTAAGACAAATAGTTTCTCCCCCAAATTCTGTCACATCAACAGGAAGGATCTAGAAGGAGATGATGGATAGGAGGAAGAGAGAGAATCCTGTTTTTCAGTTAGAAACATTTTTATGAGCATCTGTATGGGAAGGAGGAGTGGGGAGGACTAGGGAGGAAGGAGATGGAAGCTTAGAGTGTCAGGTGTCAAGACAAACAGGATTAGGATGTGGTTCAGTTTCCAAAACAGGGGGAGAGACAGTGGAGAAAGAACTGTTACATATTCTGAAGAACAATGCAGGTTTAAAAATAAAGATCTGTAAACCACCCCCAGAGGTTTCATCTTTACATTAGCATATCTTATCAATAAATATCAAGAATTTCTCTCATTTTTAAAAGATATATTTATGTATAGGAGCACATTGTAGCTATCTTCAAACACACCAGAAGAGGCTTCAGATCCCATGACAGATGGTCGTGAGCCACCATGTGGTTGCTGGGAATTGAACTCAGGACCTCTGGAAGAACAGAGAGCTCTTAACCACTGAGCCATCTCTCCAGCCCCATATTTTTATTTTTAAAAGGTTATTTTACATTTTATTATTATTATTAGTGTGGGGGCATGTACTACCATATGGGGAGGTCAGAAGACATCTTCCAGGAATCTGTCTCTCCTTCTGCCCTGGGTTCTAGGGCATCAAATTGATGTCACCAATGTTGTGTGTGGCAAACAATTTCCCTTCCTCTGCCACTTCCCCAGTGCTGGGACATTTTCGTAGCAGGACTTTCAGTGTATCGTATTTCTTGAGGTTATAGCTTTGAGGGGTTCTATCTAAGCAATTGATTAGGCCAATTGGATTACTTCTTATGGGAGGGACAACAGTACATCTTTATAAGTTAGACTCTCATGGGCAGTGTAGAGCCCTGTTGTAGTCCAGGGCCAGACACAGAGTTCACATTTCATTCTTTTGCTTTATCCCCAAAGTCTTATATCAAAGTAGATCAAACTAATTCAAGGAAAGTTTAAAAAAAAAGAAAGAAAGAAAAAGAAAAAGTCTATGAACAACCATACCAGGAAGAAACTATCCTCTCCCCCATGTTCCTTTTTGTGAGTCATGGTCTCTCTAGATAGTTGTCTTAGAATTCAACATGTATACCAGCCTGGCCTGGAACTCTCAGAGCCCCACTTGCCTCTGCTGGGGTTAAAGGCATGCACCACTATACACAGACTGAAACAGCCTCCTCTTACTGGGAACCAGCAAAGCCCTGCTACCCAGCCTTCCTCCTCTCCTAACTTTGAATCTTAAAGTGTAATTATGCTGCTTCCTCCCTCTTCTGTGGCATTTCCAGCTGTGGTGTTTTTCTTTTCTTAAAGTTAGTGTGTTACCAGAGAAACCACCAATGGGATTCAAAGGTGAGTATGAGACAGAGGGTTCATTTTCAACGGCCTCCACCACTGCTAATGCCCAGACAGAAACTCAGCAATGTTTCCCTGTTCTACCTTCCCTCCTAATTACTTCTGTTCCTATTTCAGTGAAAGCCCAGAGTCATGTCTGCTGGAGTTTGAGCAGCGTTTCCACCCTTGTCAGGACTTTAGCTTGGTGTCTTTATAGAATTCTGCTCTCTCCATGGTCAAGCCCAAGCTTTGTGCTCATTTGGATTCTGCTTTGTTTAACAGGGCTGAAGTTTATTTGTTGGAGAAATGTCTTCTGAGTCAGAAAAGGGTAAAGAGAGACTGTCTCAAGCTGCCCAGCTCTTCTTCTTCCACATACGAGATCTGGTTTCCTTCATAAATAGGTTCGTTGAGTTGTTTAACCTCACCATGAATACTCAGATCCTCCCCATGAGTCTGAACGAAGAGAGCTGCATTAAAGATTTCTTCGAACAAATAATCAAAAATTTTAAAGAGATGCAGCTGATGTTGCACGTAAAGCACAAAGAAACGAACATGGAGCCTTTGTGTTCCAAGGTGGTGACTGCTGTGACATCTGCCATGGAGAAATGCGCCAACATTAGTCCTCACCACACGGCGGAAGTGGAAGAAATGCTCAAAAGCATCCAGACATCAGGTGCGATGGTCACAAGTCACATTCTTGTGAGTCTAGAAACTTCTTTCTCTCTCCTGATGCAGTTTCCTATCATGGGTCTTCGATTAAGTGACTTCTATAGCGAGGAGACCAAAGAGCAGTCAGATGCCACCACATCTGAAGAGAGCACGAATCCAGAACATCCCAAAGCCATTACAGAGGAAGCCTTGAAACAGCTACAAGATGTGCTAAGTACCGAGAATGCCCACAAGCCGGCAGAAGCAGCCGCAGATGAACTGGAACAGTTTGTCAAGTCCATAGAGATGACTTTACAGGTTCTCCAGAAATCCATAAAGACCATGGAAGGGAATATCTCTGTACTTACACAGGTTCAGAGCAAGTAGATGAAAATGTGCTCCTTTCTGAATGAAAACCGACTTGAATTCTCTAAGTTTTCATGGTACTGTGTCCATTGCATTGATGCTATGTATTCGGTATGTTAGAACCCGAGGGCGGAGTCATTACTTGGCATCCAGTTACCTGTAGTTCTGCTTTGTTAAAAGAAAAAGGAATAAGCAAAGAAAGCCGGCTTGGTATAGCAGAGACTAATAGAATGTCCTGTTGTAAGGATCGAGGCAGCATTCCACTTGGGGAAGAGTTCTAAATAAGGTGTTGCTCTGAAAGTGTAATTAAAACTACCGATCTCTCCCCTTCACACGTGTACTTCCAGCTGCAACAGTGCGAAGTCCAGGGCAAGTGTTGACATTATCACATGGTAATTTATTCATTACTGTATGGTAATCTACAAGGCATGACTGTTCATGCTTAGGAAGCATACAAACCGTGTTCTGTCATTCATACGGATACAGGCTGATAGTGGAGTCTCATAGACATCTCGTTGGGATTTCAAGGTTCCTGCATCCTGGGACAAAAATCTGGACAGAGAAATCTATACTGCCACAGAAATACAGTTTATTAAGGAAGGATGTGCTTTCAGGAGGTAGTGGGCCAGAGCTGAGAGGGAAGATTAGACGCTCAATGGTGCTGTTCTGAGAGGGCTGATGGGACAGTTGCACAGTTCCAGCTTTCTCATGTTTTTATGGGCTTTTGTACCCAAGCTGTCCTACCTAAGGGAGTCAAAGTGTTCCCTTAGGCTAAAAGGTTGGTTCATATGCTAATTACACAGCCCTTGTATATAACTACTTTTTTTCAAATCCCTTTTTAAATGATTGTTCTTAATCACTTTAACCTCCCTCATAGCCCACCACCTACCAGAGGTTGTGGAAAAGAAACAAAGTGGACCTGTTTAGAAAGGTTCTGTGGAGCAACTTCTGTCTGTGTTGTCTGGAATCAGCTTAGTTCACAGGTCAGCAGGCAGCGGCAGATTGATCCACTCCCAAACACTTCATGGTACACCAACAGTCCGGTTAGGTAAAGTCGGGATAGCAAACAGGAATCAGCAGAGGTGGCACAACCTTGCAGAGACAACCAGGCCTCAGCCTGGGCTTGAGTCATCAGGAGGGACCCGGAGGGACACCAGGAGAAGTTTACAGCTATACCTCTCTCTCAGGGAAGCGAAGATCAGCCAAGATTTGAGACCCATGAGCTTTACATAGCTAGCTGTGCCAGCAAGCTGAGCCCTGTCTCCATCACTCTATTGAGTCCTGATTATATCCCCTTTATGCCCTCCAAACATCATGTGTCCTCCACGTGCCTTGCCTCAGCACATGCATCTGGTCCAATCAGCCCAAGTCCCAACCAATGCAGCTTAACTACACAATGTAAGGTAGGCCAATACATGTGTGTTGTTAGCAAAGAATCCTTCAGCGGGTGTCCTTTCACTTACTTGCGTTAGCAGAACATCCTCTTTCCTGTGTCTGCTTCAGCTAAACCTTCCTTCATAAGACTGCCTTAAGTCTTGTACCCTGTGTCCACTTCAGGAAAACACTCCTTCCTGTGTTTGCCCCGGCAGAACACCTTCCTACACACTGACTTTCCAAAGAGCGTGTGAAGTTTCAGCTTCATTCATGTCAAGTTTTTCCTGGCCTTCTCTCAGCCCTACTTTCCTACCTCAGTACAATTTCTATAATGCCCATTGTCTTGACTATCAGAAGCTACCAGATATTCCTGATATGATAGGACTAAGTAAAACAGTAAGTGGACAGCAATATAGTTTTCTTGTTTACATAGAAAAGACCAGAGCACACAGTTTGTTCCCATCTCTTTTCTCTAAGATCTTAAAGAAAGGAGATACTAGTCATTAAAAAGGATAGGTATTTTTGGTCAGGGTAGACAGAGGAGCCACAGCTCCACTCTCCCACTGGTAGCAGTTCAAAAAAGTTCCTCTGATATTTTGAGGGATCTCCCCTCAGGCCAAATGTGGACTCAATTCAGACCAATTTTAGGAGTGGCCAGCATAACACAGAGTTGGGGTTTAGGAAAGATTGAAGGGGAAGACAGAAGTTCTCAGAAGGAAAGTAAGACACACGCAGAGCATGGGCGTGGCTTCTCCAGGAAGAGCCCGAGTTTACTAAAAGTATTTTTAATATATACCTTAAGCATGCCGGGAGCTTCCTGGTGTGGGCATACAGTCTCCTCAGACAGGAGTCACATTGCAAACTGGGCATCTGGAAAGTTAAATGGACACAAAGTTACACCCTAACCAAGAAACTGTTTGCAGTTTGCAGATGCTGAAAAGAGAAAATCAGTTTTCTCCAATGCAGTGATACCGAGTATATCAGCCACCCTCCAGACAGGCCCCGCCCAGGAATAGTTGGGTGACACAAAACAACCTCCACTTTTGTTTGTAAGTTTCTTTTTGTGGGCTTTTTGTTTTATTTTATTTTTGTCATATTGATGCTTTGTTTGCTCTTTTGATTTGCCTAAATTGATAATTTTGAGGGGTGGGTGGGGGGAGAAAGAAAGGGAGAGAGAGAGAGAGAGAGAGAGAGAGAGAGAGAGAGAGAGAGAGAGAGAGAGAGAGAGAGAGAGAGAACATGAAGTAGGGTGGATAGTTTCCAGGAAGAGTTTGGAGCATAGAAAACATGATCAAAATATAAATTTAAATTTAAAAAGCCATGTTTCATTGTCTTTACACTACTTACATTTAAGATGTTGGTAGATGTAAAGCTATTCATCAAGGAAGCTAAATGGCTATTGAATTTTGCCAAATCAAGCTTAGATAGGGCTGAGGAGATAGCTGAGCTCTAAAACTGCTTGTCTTGTCTGTACCAACCCCTTGCTTGATCCCCAGGACTGAGTAAAACTGGGCCTGGTGGCACACACCTGCAGACCTAGTGCTCCCTAGGTGGAGGCAGGAGGATCAGAAGTTCAAGGTCATCCTCAGCTAAGTAGGAAGTTTGAGGCTAGCCTGGAGTTCAGGAACATTGTTTCAGAAAACAAAACAACAACCCATTTAAGAAGGAAAATGAGTTAATTCAACCTAAATCAACTGGAATCAGATCACTGGAGATAGAAATCTAAAAAAAAAAAAAAAAAAAATCCAGATTTTGTAAGCAAATTATCCAGAATCTTTTTCCATTTAAAAAAATTATTTCTTCTCATTTTAACTTATGGGTGCTTTCCCTGCATATATGAATGTGCACCACATGCATGCAAGATCCCTCAGAAGCCGGAGAGGAGCATTGGACTTCCTAAAACTGGAAGTTTAGAGTATTTAAGTGACCATGTGGATGCTTGGGATTGAATCTCGGTCCTATGCAAAAAGAGCAAGTGATCTTGGCCATTCTCCAACCCATTCTTCTGTGTTAACCAAGAGAGTACACGCATAACTTCAGATGGGCCTATTAAAGAGAACACCATGGTATGAGAAAGAAAATAGTCAATTGATTCAGGATATTTTAATATACACAGACAACATATACTTTGTGATCATTTGTATATGCTCAGCCCAGGGAGTGGCACTGTTAGAAGGTAAGGTCCTGTTGGAGTAGGTGTGGTTCTGTTAGAGTAAGTGTGTCACCGTGAGTGTGGGCTTTAAGATCCTCATCCTAGCTGCCTGAAAGTCAAGTCTTCCACTAGCAGCCTTCAGATGAAGATGTAGAACTCTCAGCTCTGCCTGCACCATGCCTGCCTGGATGCTCCCAAGCTCCCACTTGATGATAATGGACTAAACCTCTGAACCTGTAAGCCAGCCCCAATTAAATGACCTTTACAAGACTTATCTTGGTTGTGTTGTCTGTTCACAGCAACAAAACCCTAACATGCTTGCATAATTTCAGTGAAATCACTATGAGAGATGCCTCACTATACATACCTTGTCTAGAAGTTTAACAGTCCGTGCAAATTTATAATCTAAGCACTGGTTTTACCTATAGAAGATAAACAGAGGAAGAGAAACAGAAATTATACTGAATAAAGCTAAAGGAGTCTTCTATGGTTTGATGAGATTGTGTGGGGGGGGGAGGTAGGGACGGAGGGAGGGAGCATATGTAGATCAAAGGTTCATATCAGGTGTCTTTCTCTATTGCCCCCACCTTATATTTTGAGAAAGGTTCTGTTTCTAACCCTGGAGCCCACAGATTGCCTACAACTATCTTCTAGCAAACTCTAGGCATCCCCCTGTCTCCACCTCCCAGTGTTGGGATTTTAGGTGTGTTATCATGTCTAACTTCAACCAAGAAATGTTAACTTGGACTTTGGTTTAAATTAAATAAATGGCCCACTTTACAGATTTCATACTTAAAACCGCTGACCTTCTGGGAGAGCTCACCCTGTACTTATCTTTAATCAAACTCATAAATCTACATAATTTGCAGAGAATTATTTCTGCCTTCAGAGCTTTCAAAGGGTCTATAAACAACAGTAGGAGGGAGAACAAAGTCATCATTTGAAATTTTATGTCCGGAGATGTCATGACCACATCCCAGGCACAATGTTCTCTGTTGTTGGAGGAGAGAGCAGAATTGTATGAAGGCACAGACAGCTAATGAGCCTGCTGACACAGCTCCTGGCTTCAGAGTCCACATTTCCATATGTCCACTAAGGGATGCTTAAAACAAAAACGAAAACCAACAAAGAGAAACAAGCAACAGTAACAAAAGAGATGTGATGTTGCTTGTGTATAAGACTCACCTGTAAGAACCGATTTACTCAGAAGCCTGATTGTGCATGGAGATGAGATGTTTACACGGACTTTCTTACTTCACTGTGTGGCTTTATAAATTGTAAAATATTTTTAAATAAAATGTGTGTGTGTGTGTGTGTGTGTGTGTGTGTATGTGTGTGTGTGTGTAAATGGGTGCGTGATGCACATGTGGAGGTCAGAAGACAACTTTTGGAAGTCTCTTTCTACCATGTAGGTTCTGGGGATCACGTTCAGGTCATCAGGCTTAGCAGGAAGTACCTTTGCCGCAGAGCCCTCTTGCCAGCCCCACGCTGTGTGGCTTTAGGTCCTTCAACCGCCTTACTCCTTACCCTGCCACATCTACCTCCCGGTTCTGGGAGCTCTAGGATCGCCTCTGGTTTGTGCTGCTCTCTGCTCTCTTCTTTCCTACCCACACGAGGCCCCAACTCACCTACACAACTCTGCTAGAAACCATCATTGTCCCGGGTCCAGAGGCATTTCGCGCTCATCTCAGTTTCAAGCATCTATGGTTCATACTTGTTAAGGCCACAAAGCACTGCCACATACAATGTGTGATTGTCTTTCTCCCCCACCCCCCATTTCCTCCCACTCTCCATCCTCTGATGTAGATGCTGCCTCCATCCAAATCCCCTGGTTCTTGAAGGCATCTTTTGCTTAGATTCTCACAAACATAAGACTTGGCCTTCCTTTCTTTTGGTATTCCTCTTGTGGCTCGTTTTTAAATTTCGTCTTAGAGCTTGCAAATTTATTAGAGATCTATTCAAGTATATTAAACTTTTTAAAAGTTAAAAAAAAAGAAAATTAAAAAAAGGCAAAAGAAAAGAAGTTTGTAACTACTACTGTGTATGTGAGTCATTATGGCCATGCCCATGGCTCACATACGGTGGTCAGAAGGTCGCCTTTGGAAGTTGGTTTCCCCTCCCACCTTGTGTTTAAGGCTAGGTCTTTCTTGATGTTTCCGTTCAGCTGGCCTCCCATGAGCTTCACAGTGGTTCTTCTGTCTCCGTTTCCCATCTCACTGTAGAAGGACTGGGATTGCAGATGTGCCTGATCATATCTTCACATGAGCTCGAGAGATCTACTGTGGGTCGTTAGGCTGCGCAGCAAGCAGGTTCCCCCACTGAACCTTTATACCCTAGTCTCGCCTTCTAATGCCCAAGATGCTTCCCATATCACACAGATCACTAATGCAATGTCATTTCACTGTTATCTGTACAGGGCTCACTGCAAAGCTGTCCCCTAGATAGCTTCCAAAGACCCTATGCAAAGGCTGACAGGAATTATTTGTGGAAATTCCTGTTCATTGTGCCAGATAGTTTTATATTCATCTGGGGAGGGGACCTCAATTAAAAACCACGCCTCTATAAGATTGGACTGTGGGCAAGCCTGTAGAACACTTTCTTAAATGACTGTTGGGGGAGGACCCAGACTGAGTCCTGCCATCCCTAGGCTCATGGTCCTGGCTTCCAAGCAGGGAAGCAGCACTTCTCCATGGACTCTGCATCAGCTCCTGCCTTTAGGTTCCTGTCCTGATTGAGTTCCTGTCCTGACTTCCTTCAGTGATGACAGTGCTGTGGAAATGGAAGCCAGATAAACCTTTCTTCCCCAAGTGGCTTTGGTGACACACAGTGCTTTGTTGCAGCAATAGAAACACTACCTATGATGGTCCTGGCAGTCTGGGATTCCCCACTTGTACATAGACTTGTGCTGAAGGCTGAACACCCAACAGGTGGTTTCCATCTCTAGCTATGCATTCTGTTTCTTGAATCATAGCACAGCCCCTCCCATACTCCTCTCTGGGACACAAGAGTTGGTTTCCATTTCTGCTACTTTTTATCTCATTCTCCTTCAGAGGGGCCAAGAGTGGCACATAGAGTCACAGCTCAAAAAGCTCAAAGCTGCCCCCCTCAGACTCCTCCCTCCATAATGTCAGCCGCAGGGCCTTTGGAGGTCAGGCCTGCTTTTACACTGTGGAACTGTGTACTTCCCGAGGGCAGTGTTTCCAGTTCTGAATCTTGGTAGTTTATATTCTGTATCTCCTAGTGCACGATGAAGCTCAACTATTCTGTAATCACTGATAATCAGCTTTTCCGTGTTCTCACCTTGGCTTCCACACACAGCCTCCCCCGACAACAGATACTTTTCTCTACAGATTTGAAATAAAGGTTTCCAGCTGTTCTATAAAGTGGCATGCCTAAACCCCAGTTTTCAACAGTGTTTTGGGGGATATGCATGTAGGAGCTTGTGACAGGCATGGATGAAGTCTTTACCAGCTGGTAGAATGCCTTGGTCACAAGACAGGGTGCCTACACATGACCTTGCTGGGTCAGCCTGTCGCAGAGATGGAGGGAAGAAAGAACAGAGAACCAGAGGTGCTGGCTCCTGAGGCTGCATCATGGGCAATCGTCTGTCTTGCACCTGGTACCTCAATGGTGAGCCGTGGCTGCATCCTAAGTCTGCGGTAAGAGAGACGTTGGAACTGCTCTATGCTCTTATGGGTGCAAGCAATACCCTCACTCCATCCCTGCGAAGAGCCTTTCCTGGATACAGGCATCCCCTCCCCTCGGGAGAGTGTCTGTCCCGCCCTGTTCTGGAATAAGCAATCAGGTCTGTTGAGATGAGGCTCCAGTCTCTTTTTCTGTCTCTCCCCACTGCCTAAGAATCCCCACACTATCACATCCCATTTCTCCCCCCATCCTGGTTTCCGTGTGTCTTCTGCTTTGCGAGCACATCGGTCTGATCTCGAAAGCTAGTAAAAGTCTCTGGAGGAAGATCACTTGCCTCTCTGCTGGCCCTTCTTTGATTTGCAACTACTTAGGGTCACCGATTTTTAAAAACAAAACAGTACTCACTGGAACCTCTCCGAGTGCCCGAGACAGAAAACACAGCCTGCATTGCGTTAGCACAGACATCATTTATTGATTCATGAGATGACAAAGCTGACTACGGCTCAGGCACAATTCGGCGCTGGAGACTCATTGCCCACGCTGGCCTGCCTTCTTCCCGTTTCTTAGAGCTGCCTCCACTGAGAGCCGCCAGCGACCCCAGTGCCCATGCGCTCTGCTTCCGTAGTCACTCAAAAGAGAGATTCTGACTGCTGTGCTCCTAAAACTAACTTTGAAAATGTGCCCCGATTCCGCCTCCTAGGCTGTCACTGGATTGTCATTTCGTCATGGATCTCTGGCCAAGAAGCAAGCAAGCGTTGTCCTTGGGGGCCTTGACCGGATAAGACAAAGGCAAAGAGGGAAGGAAGGACAGATGGACAGGCAAGGAGGACGCCATGCACCGCTTTCAGGAATAGTGTGATGAGGGCCTTTTCCAGTTCTGCTGGGGTGGCTGCAGGAGACTGGTCCTTTGTGAGCAAAGACAGGTCTGTGTAGGGCAAAGCCTTCTCAGAGCAGGGACATTCTGCCCTTGGCTGCCTGGACTCCCACCTCCTCTCCTAGAAGAGCGCCCTGAACGCTAAGACCTTACGGTGGTTTGGATGTTAAACATGCCTCATGCGTTGAGTACTTTGTCTCCTTCTGGTGGCATTACTTTTCGTGGCTGTGGAACCTTCAGGAGGTGGAGCCTGGCTGGAGGAAGAGAGTCACAGGGTCAGGCCTCGAGGTTTGATCTCCTGCCCCGTCTTGGCTTCCGTTGTGCCTGGTGCTTCTGGTACCAAACCTTTCTAGCGATGACGTTCTGTATGTTTGTAAGTCGAGTGCAGCTTCCCTCCTGAACTCTGAGCGTCTGTGGCTGGTGTTGGATAAAGGATAAAGTAGTCCATATAGACCCCTGTCTCTTCCTCTCTCCTCTCTCTCTAGTCTTCTGTGGTATGGCGGGAAGTGTGGGCCTCCGGTTCTGATACCAAAATGGGAGCAAAAAGTTTAAGTAGTTCCTTTAAAAAGGAGCCAGTAGATTCCTTTGCTCTCTGCTTTTGGGCGAGATAAGGACACTGACCAGACAGAGGCAAACAATAACCATTGGGGCAGGGGTGCATTTCTTGCTGGAAGCTGTGAAAAACCAAGAAGACACAAGTTAGAGATGCACTCAGTGGCAGAGGGTTTTAGCATTTATCTTTTAAGTAGGGAGTGGTGGGACACGGCTTTAATCCTCCCGCTTGGGTGTCAGAGGTGAGTGGTTCTCTGTGAGTTCAAGACCAGACTGTTTCCCTAGCGAGTTCAAGGCCAGCCAGGGCTACATAGTGAGGCAGTGCATCAGATGTGTGTGTGTGTGTGTGTGTGTGTATGTGTGTGTATGTGTGTGTGTATGTGTGTGTATGTGTGTGTGTATGTGTGTATGTGTGTGTATGTGTATGTGTGTGTGTGTATGTGTATGTGTGTGTGTATGTGTGTGTGTGTGTGTGTGTATGTGTGTATGTGTGTGTGTGTGTGTATGTGTGTGTATGTGTATGTGTGTGTGTATGTGTGTGTGTGTGTGTGTGTGTGTGTATGTATGAATTGAGTCTCACTCTGAAGTTCTGGCTGGTCTGGAGGTTGCTAAGTGACCAGGTAGCCTCTAACAGAGATCACCTGCTCCTGCCTCCTGTGCAACACTTGGCTTTACTTTAAAGCACACGAGTGTAGGTGGCCATACAGGTGGCTCTTAACTGATGAGCCATCTCACTAGCTCCAGCAGTAGAGAATTTTCTTTGGAAACTAGCTCATTCCTTTTCTGACTCTACTTAACGCAATGACTCTCAGACGGAAACGTTTGAAATCGGTTACTTTTAAAAACCCAAACTGGGGCTGGAGAGATGGCTCAGTGGTTAGAGCACTGACTGCTCTTCCAGAGGTCCTGAGTTCAATTCCCAGCAACCACATGGTGGCTCACAACCATCTGTAATGGGATCTGATGCCCTCTCCTGGTGTGTCTGAGGACAGCTAGTGTACTCCTCTACATAAAACAAATAAATAAGAAACCCCAAACTATTCTCTGCTGTGGTTTGAATGTAAACGTCCCCACAGGCTGTGTTCTTGCATTCAGTCTCCTGCTGGTGGTGCTGTATGCTAGCACTCACTAGGTGCAGCCTTGGTGGAAGCTTTACTCCTTGGAGGCAGGCCCCATTTCTTGCCTGCTTCCTGTTCCCTGTGGACTTAGCTCGAGAAGCTGCTTTAATGCTCCTGTCCCACGGCCTTCCCCAGTGTGATGAACTGCATCTCCTCAGGCCTGAGCCAGAATAAACCCTTTGTCCCTTAAGATACTGCAGAGTATCAAGAAAAGGGAACCAAGGCAACATCCTCCTAAGGTTTCCTGACTCAGAGAGCTCAAGCTATTTTGCATATGAGACTAGAAAGAGGCACAGGGAGAGGTCCAGAGACTTGCTCTGGTGCCCTGGTATCATCATCATCATCAACATCATCATCATCATCATCATAAACATCATCATCAACATCATCATCATCATCATCATCAGCAGCAGCAGCAGCATGACACCATCCCCTCATCCCGATCTATATCATCCTCTTCATCGATACCATGAAGGCTAACATTTGATGGTTATTCTAAATCTGTGTTGAGCCCTTGGCATTAAAAAATTGTGTATTAATGTTTCTATGTGGGCATATGTTAAAGTGCATATATACATGTATGCACATACGTGTGGAGGCCAGAGGTTGTTGAGGGTCTTCCTCTACTACTCTCTATATTATTTTTGGAGACAGTCTCTCCCTGACCCTGGAGCTAACTGATTGGCTAAAATGGTCAGTCATTCAGGCTGGGGCTTTACCTGTCTCTTCCTGTCCCCCTTCAGTGCTAGGTTTATACATGTGTGTCACCACACCTGATTTTTTTTTTTTTTTTTTTTTTTTTTTGTATGTGTGTGTGGCAACTTGACACAGCTAAAGTCGTCGGAAAAGAAGAAGCCTCAGTTGAGGAAATGCCTCCATGAGATCCGGCTGTAAGGCATTTTCTCCATTAGTGATCAATGTGGGAGGGTCCAGACTGGTGTGGGTGGGATCATCCTTGGGCTGGTGGCCCCGAATTCTATAAGAAAACAGGCTGAGAAAACCTTGGGGAGCAAAGTTAGCCAGCAGCACCTCCCCCCATGGCCTCTACATCAGCCTTTGCCTCTAAGACCCTGCCCTGTTTGAGTTCCCACCCTGACTCCCTTTCATAATGAACAGCGATATGGAAGTGTGACTTACTGTTTGTTCTTGGTGTTCTGTAGAAGCAATAGGAGCTTGAACTGTGACAACCTGGATGCTGGCCATCCACACTCAGGGCCTCAATCCCTGAGTGTCATGAGATTCACCAGTTCAGTCATCCTTACCCAGCCTCCTACAGCATCTGTTAACTTATTCAGTCCCCGAAACAAACTTATGGGGGATTTGTTTTCCTTGTCTTCATTTTGTAATTGATAAAATTGTGGCAGAGGCCTGTGAATGCCACAGGTGTAGTACATGCAGCAGACAGAGATGTCACAGGTGTAGTGCAGGTGGCAGACAGATGTCAATGTTACATGTATAGTGCAGGTGTCAGGCAGACAGATGTCAATGTCACAGGTGTAGTGCAGGTGGCAGACAGATGAATGTCAATGTCACAGGCAGGAGCAGTCTCCCTTAGTCTGACTCCTCCTTGGGAGACTCTTTCCTTAGATACCTGTATGACTAACTCTCCCCCTGCCCCCTTTACTCAGTGTCTGTTTCTCCGGTGCTTTCCTTAACGGCCCACCTTAACACTGCAGCCATGCCACACAGCATCCCCTAAGCCCCGGTCCTGCTCAGTTCTGTTCCTAGTATCTGCCACCTCCTCCCCTATGGTTCATTTGTTCTCTCACTCACAGGGCTGTCTCACCACACCGGAATGGAAGTCCCCCGAGTTGTCCACAGAGCCATTCCACACAGCTGGAACAGTTTCCACACGCAGGAAGTGCTCGATGGCTATTTGCCGGACTCTGGCCCTCTAGCTGCTTTTATTACGAGGAGGATGCTACTACATCCGTCACAGGAGTGGCTTTGGCATGCTATGATCCTGTCCATCCTCTTCAGACCCTGGCACAATGATTTCCTATTAGTTTTAACTGTGGGGTGTGTGTGTATGACCCCTGGCTGAGGCCAAGAGCCGTCAGAGCCTCTGGGACTAGAGTTACAGGTAGTTGTCACTGTCTGCTGTGCCTTCTGGAAACCAAACTCAGGCCTTTGCCAGGTACCAACTTACGCATGTTCCCAATGTCTGGGCCATCTCTCCAGGCCCCAATTTTGTATTTTTAAATGCCATCGACCAGGTTAAACTAGCTTTTCTTTCCTGTTAATCTTTAGGACTTTCCCCATAAAAAGTGTGCACTGAGAATGTAGTAGAGACCCCTCTTCCCGTGTCTGTGTCTGACCTCACTGCCCATCTTGCTTCTGTTTGGGTGGGTAGTGGACACCTCGGTTCTGTCGTCATTTCTACAAGCAGCCATCAATACTATTTCATAAGCAGACGCCCCAGCTCAGGGGGTCAGGCCTCCTCACAAGGCCTCCAGCACCTGCTCACTTTTAACTCTGACAGGTCAGATTCGATCCTTGTTCTTTCAGACTGGGACTCAGCCTAGACTTCACTATGTAGTCCAGGCTGGCCTTGGACTTATAGCAATCCTCCTGCCTCAGCCTCTCTCCCCAGTCCTAAGACAGCATAAGCAGCTCTACCCATTCCCTTTTGACAGTCACTCTAATTCAGGGTCAGGGGTACACCACAGGTTAAGAGTTCTCGCCGGAATCTTACAGGATAAGCTCAAAAGATAACTTTTCCTTTTTCATGGATAGCAACAGGGGCAGAGGCTAAACCCCTCCCTCAAGGCCACACCACCGTGGTTTGTAATGGCAAAAGTCACAGGTAAAAAAACTAAGCTGCTACAAACAGCTGCCTGTGTTTCTCTAGAAAGCATGCCAAGAATTTTGATGATCTGAAACATTTTGACATGAATCTTTCTTTGTAAATCCAGTGATAAAGAGCAGATTGTGTGTGTGTGTGTGTGTGTGTGTGTGTATTTTTGGCACACATTGTTTTGCTGAAAGAAACCACTTAAGGGAGAAAAACAAATTAACATTAGTTGGCATACTTTGAATCTTTTAAGAAACATGAAAACATGTTACTATGGTAACCAGTATAGGTCATGTGAGGGGCCACAAACTAATTACAGGGGAGACAGGGCAGTGGTGAATAATTATAATTTCTTCATTTCCATATTTCCTCCCTTGAATCTTCTCCTTTGCTATGAGTTTGAGCTCCCGGCTTACTTCTGAATGGTCCAGCTCCCTGGAATTTGGAACTTGAGCAGCAGTCAAGGCTTATTAAATGTCTGTGTTTTTCATGTAACACAGAAAATAAAATCATCATTTTAACTTTTTAATGAATTGTTTCTGGTCAAATGTGCTGTGAAAATTGTACATGAAGTCTTTCAGAAACGTCACCATGACTCATAAACTAGATTGGGTCTCATTCTGAGTAGCAAGGTGAAATCGTGTGTAGTTCTGGTCTGTCCCTAGTGGGATGCCAATCATCATCCTTTGTCCAGTGTTTCCACACTGTATAGGCTACCCGCCCAGGCCATTCCTCTCATGTCTTCTCATCACAAACACATTGTGTTGTCACGCTACAGTGAGGAGGGGGAGTAAGGTACAGTAAGATATTTTGGGGTGGGGAGAGTGAACATTTAAAATACGTTTGGCTATTATAAATTCAATTTTATCATAGGTTGTATATATATATGAAAAAACACCATGTATGTAGAGTTTGGTAGTACCTAAGTTTGCAGCCATCTTCTGGGTTGCTGGAACATACATAGCCCAATGGCTAAGGACCTAATATGGCACCACTGTAGACTCTTTGTTTTTAAAGATAGAAGAGGGTGGGACTTGAAGGAGAAAGTAAACTTAGTTGGTCAGCTCCATTGTCACTTGGGGCCAGTTTCCCTGTTTTCAACTCCCCTACTCCAAGCCCACTCAGTTAACAAAAACAAACAATCCAACCCAACCCTTCTATAAGCAGAGAGTGGTTCTGACTCCCATCTGCACAGACCCGATTCAGAGCAAGCTCACCTTTCAGCAGCTGGCAGTTGTATACGCTCATGTTCCCAACAGACCGCAAGTTTATCACATCTCCTTTGGGGCTGTAGTTCTTACTTACGACTTCAAATAACTCATAGGGGGGGATCAGGACTTCCTTCCTGAGAGAGAAGTCTTGCACAGAGGCTCCCAGACAAGTGAAAATCGTAAACAGTGTTTGGTTTCCAGACACCGGTGTCTCTCCCTTCAGCAAGGAGGCAGAAAGGAACTGGCCGAATCGAATGCTGGAACCTACATTGGCATTAAAGGTCACACCCTTCATCCTGTGGTGTACGTTGTAACACAGACTGCCGTTCGTTGTAGAGCTCTCTTTCCTCAGCAGTTGGATGGCTGAGGTGAGGTAGTAGTGAAGGTACTTGAAGTGGAATGACTGTCTGTACTGCCCAGGAGACTTCACAACCCTGGTCATGGCCTGGGCAAAGTCAGAACTCACATTGAGATTCAAGGTGAAAACCAAGATGGCCACAGCATGCACAGGGGTCATGCTTTCAGGGAGGGGCTTCGCCTGGTTCAGCCAGGTTAGGTAGGCTTTTTGCCAAGCTCTGGAGTAATACTTATGGGTGTCTATTTCCTTCATGAAGTAGTCTCCTTGATTTAGCTCCTCTACCATCTGTTTACTACAGCCTTGGTACTGATCATCAAAGGAATCTGGTGTCAGGTCAATGTCGACCTTAAGAGCAGCCTATGAGAAAAGAGAAATCTTGATTTGCGTTAGTCAGGTCAGATGGAGACAATTTTTGAGGCCTACCAGGCTTAAGTATTTTACTCGGAATGGTCAAGCTGTGTCCATTATAACAACTCCGTGCTATTCCTACCTGGGCTGGGGTATTATTGTTCATAAACGGCACAGAAGTTGCAAGACTCATCCTCCCCAGGAGGAAGTGTTCTCTGCAAAGAACTCATGGTGTTTCCATATTTTGTTTGTTGACAATAAAGCACTAACCTTATGGTTTAATTACACTTTCCACTTCCTCCAGTTTCTTGCTCCCCATATTCTCTCCTGGGTGTCAGAAAGCATGTTAAGAGCTGGGTGTGGGGCTCCTGCCTATAATCCTAGCACTTAGAAGGCTGAAACAGGAGAACTGCTATGACTTTGAGCATCCCTGACTACATGGCGAGTTCAAGGCTGGCCTGTAGGGCACTGTGGGGCTCTGTCCCAACCCAGTAAAGCTAAAGCACCCTCACGTGCATATAGATACTTTAACTGTATCTTTTGCTGTGGGAATTCATGTGCACACAAGCCAGAGATCAGTGACACAGGTCTTCCACCATTGCTCTCCACTTAATTTTTTTGAGACAAAGTCCTGCTCTGAGCCAGGAGCTTGGCAGTGTAGCTGAGTGGTTAGCTAGTGATCTCTAGAGCCCCAGGGTCCTGTCTGTCTCTGAAATCCTTTCCCACTGCCTGTGCTGGGGAAATGTGCATTCCTCCTGCCCTGGATTTTACATGCATTCCGGGGATCCGAACTCGGGGCCTCACACTTGTGCACCAAGCGCTTTAACCACCAGTCACCCTAAATTAAACCTTTTAACTCTATTGAAGAAAAACCTTGAATGATAAGTAGCGTTAGGTTTTCCAAGAGAGACTGCGGTAAATAACAACCTTCTTGCTGACTTAGATGCTGGGGGGGGGGGGGAAGAATGGGAGGGTAACACCCCCCAAAAAAACCCAAAAAAACCCCCAGCAAACAAGGAAGTTGAAGTATCACCTTCTTTAATTAGCCCCCTGCCCGGGGGCACAAATACCTCTCTGATGGCAAGTTGGCTTAAGAGTAAATTCCAGAGCCTGTCAGACGTGTCTCTCCAGTTGCTGGCAGAGAGGTCTCTCAGGTCACAACTTGTCAGGGGAGAAAAGCATGTGTATGCCATAGGGTACCCAGGCTCCAGGGTGGAGAGCAGGTTGGAACCCCACGCATGCAGCTTCCAAAGCGCATCTAGAACACAGTGTTTCAGGGGTGACAGAGGGAGCGAAAGGAGGGACCATGCTTGGAAAAGCCCCTCCTCTTTGGTACCGAGGGGCTGGAAAGTACACTCCTTTGAGGTGGGGAAACAGTTGAATATGGTCCAGCGCGTGCTGAAACGAAGTTAGAGGCTTGAAGAGGCTCACTGGCTTTCACCAGCTCACACCAGTTTGTGAGAGCCGGATTAGCATCACCTACATTCAAAGAGCTGTTTATTTCTTGGCAAAGCAATAGTGCTGTTCTCAGGAACAGTAGGCAAAAGGTGAGATTCTGCCCAAGGTCAGTGTTGTTGGGAGTGGAATTAGAGAGCACACGATTTTAACCGTATGGTTTACGATGACATGCTGTCTAGCTGCATACAATCTAGATTCGATTTTTAAAACTGATTGCTGTTAACCGGTACATCAGATTTTAAAGCAAGCTCTCATCAATCCAAGCCAAGAATCACATTCTGTCGAATACCAAGATGAACTCCAATGCCTGTCGCCAGCTCTGAAGTGTTTCCTGTGTCATCCGTTATCATTAACTTACATTTAGTATATGTATCTCTAAAATTTGAAAACTCCAAAACGTGTACTGTCTGAATAAAGCAGTTTCAAGTCAAACGGATTATTCCACACTCTTTATCCCGTAGAAGCAGTATTTTAATACTTAAAAGAATCGGGAAAAGAACTCAGTGGTACTCATGCCAGATTTATGACATTAAAAAAATTAAAAATTTTTAATAGCAATTATTCCCGTCACTCTACTAACATTTACTCTTAGGTCGCCAGTGGCGACGTTCTTATCACTTAGGCGGCCACCAGGTGAATATCCTATTGGTGCGGTTGATCTCGTGAGACCAACTTCTCCATAGCCCCTACCTCAGCGCTCCCCGCGGGTGTCTGTGGGACCCAGAGCAGCAGCAGCAGCAGCAGGGTGAGCTGCCCTCCTGGAAGCCACAGCGCCATCATCCTGCCTGTAGATCGGCTGGTCAGTGGGCCGCGGTGGTGGTTTGAGTCTGCAGCTCTTCTCTGCTCTGAAAGCCTCATCCCGGAATTCACTCTAGAGCCCTCCTTTGGCATCTTCTCTTCCGGCTGTGTCTGAGGTTCTGCTCCTGCTGCAAGTGTGACTTCTGTTGGCTACCAACAAGCGACAGCTTCCTCCAAGGTAGACAGACATCTAGCTCATTTGCAAGGTCGAAGTCTCCGCGGAAAGGGCCAGACGTGTGCAGCACACAGTGGTTTTCAGTTTGAAGAAGGCAAAAAGCCTCTCTCTATCTACTCGGCAGGCAGGGGAATGCCAAGGGTCTGTTCAGGGTCAGGCTGCACAGCTCAGCCTTGGCGTTTCCTAGAATGGCAAGAAAAGGCATGCTCCAGCAGTACTTGGGGCCAAGTCGCATTATCTGGAGCCCCAGGCTTTCACTGTGAGCAATGACAGTGGCATGTGCGGCGCAGCTGGGGACATGTGATCTTAAGGTGGACCTGTGTCAGGCTCATGTGGCGCTGCTGATAGCCCTGCCCCCGGTGATTGCCTTCCACAAGCAGCACCGGCTTTAAAAGCCGTGTTTTTGCTGCTACGCCACGGTGTGTTTGCGACATCCCCAACTCAGAGACAGTGGCTGTTGGGTTCATAGCTTTGACTGTTTATGTCTTCCGAGAGCTTCAGGTTTTCTATCTGTTGTATTGGGTGACGAGTCCCACAGGCAGGATTTACTGTTAAACACATTTCCTGCTAAAGTCTGGCTGTCCTTCCACTGCTCTGTGCCTTTCAGAGCCTGCTAGCTCTCAGCCATTGTTTATACTCCCTCCCCCCCTCATCTAACTGTGACGAGAAACCAAATTCCGTTCTTGGAAACTGCAGTTCTGCTTCCTTTTCACCACGTTCAATATTGGTCCGTCGGAAGTCTCGAGACCGCGGCATTCCTCCCTCCCAAAGTGTTCCTCCCTCTCACGGCGTCCCTCGTTAGTAGAGGCTCAGAATATAGAGACACAAATAAAAGAGGAAGTGCTAATTATTCAAAACCCATTGGAGAAAGCCACTGTTTTGATTTACATTTTGGCTTTATACCCACCACCCAACACACACACGTACTTTATATATATATATACACATACACACATATGCACATACACAGAGAGCTCAAAAGTGAAATCACAAGACTGTGTATGTTGTTTCCCATTAATATTTTATTTATCACACGTGTGTATATGTGTGTGTATATGTGTGTGTATGTGTGTGTGTATGTGTTTGTGTGTGTATATATGTGTGTGTATGTGTTTGTGTATGTATATGTGTGTGTATGTGTTTTTGTGTGTATGTATGTGTATGTGTGTGTATGTGTGTGTATATGTGTGTGTATGTGTTTGTGTGTGTATGTGTGTATGTGTTTGTGTGTGTATGTGTGTGTATATGTGTGTGTGTGTTTGTGTGTGTGTGTGTGTGTGTATGTGTTTGTTCAGTTTGAGTGTCTCCTTCCCTCATTCTCCACCTTGGTTTTTGACCCAGGCTTTCACTGAATGTGGAGCTCACACGTGTGGGTAAACGGATTGAGAAGCCTGCTATGCCTGCCTCCCCAGCAATGGGACCGAAGGCATGTACCGTGTTTGTTCCTTTTGCTGTAGTTTTGCTTTTTCCTGTGATCTGCATGCCATGGGTCTCGCCAGCAGAGCCATCTGCCCAGCCCTACTGGTTACTTTTTCAAGAGATTTTTTTTTTCCATACAGGGTCTCATGTATCTGAGGCTGGCCTTGAACTCACTATGGAACTGAGGCTGACACTCAACCTTTAATCCTCTGCCTCTACCTCCTGGGTACTGGGACAGCAGAGGTAAGCCATGGTAACCTGTTTGTATGGTACTGGAGGCCAAACTGCCCAGGCCTTTAGCTAGACAAGCACTCTATCAATGTAGCTACATCAGCAGCCAGCACCCTAACATTTTACTGTAAACGAGTCCTCACAATTTAATATTTATTGACGTGTGTGTGTGTGTGTGTGTGTGTGTGTGTGTGTGTAGTCAGAACTTGCCTTGAACTCTTGACCCTCTGTTCCCAGTCTCAGGAGGGCTGGGGTTACAGGTGTGCACAACAGCTTCAAGCTTAAGATAAAGCCATGTTTACTGTTTTCCACCAACACCCAACACTTCACAAAATTGACTTGCCGGCTCACAATCAGAATGCATCGATGGGTACATCATAACTAGAGAGGATCAGGCAATGGTAAGCATAAAGAATGTACCGCCAGGAGGTGAAATTTTATCTAATTTCTTAATTGACTTCTAAAATGGCTTTAAATAAGATTTTGCTCTGTAATTTATTTCTCTTTATTCCTTCTTTCCTTCCTTTCTTCCTTCCTATATCCCCCCCTCTCTCCCTCCCTCCCTCCCTCTTTCTCTCTCTTCCCCTCTCTTTGTGACAATCTAACTCTATATATAGCCTTGGCTAGTCTAGAACTCTTCACGTCGATGTAGGCTGGTCTCAGTGTTACCAAGATGCCCTGCCTTGGCTCCGAGTGCTCTGATTAAAGGTTGTTTGTTGCCAAGGCCAGCCACTTCATAAGTTTTAAACTTTTACACCTCACAGCAGTTTGAACCGGAAACAGATGTAACCTCGGTGTGGCGAAGCCTGAAGCCTGTGTTCTTTGGCTACGGTTCTTTCTAATGGTGTCTCGTGACCCATGACCCAGTATTAAAGCCAGGAAACAGATCCCTGTGGGGTGTGTGCATGTCTGTGGAATTCCATCATGTGTGTGGCCTTAAGGAGACCCGGCCACCATCAAGATGTAAAACTAGAGGCTGAAGAGATGGCTCGGTGGGTAAAAGGGCTTTCTGCCCTCACAGAGGACCTGGGTTTGAGTCCCAGCAGCACCCACATGGCAGCTCACAGTGATCTGTAACTCCAGCTACGGGGGATCTTACATCCTCATCCAGCCTCCACAGACAAAAGGCACGCGTGTGGCATGGACATACATGCAGACAGAACAGCCATATGCACAAAACAAACAGACAAATAAAATACAAGAAAAATGTAAAACTATATATCACGACATAAACACAATTATGACTTTGTGACCTTAAGATTCACCCCTTCCCTCCTCCCCACCACACCTAATCCCTGGAAGTAACCATTTGTTTCCCCATCATCCCTACGGTTTTGCGACTGGGAGGATATTGAATAAATAAATCATACAGGGTATCATTCTTTTTAAAATACCTTTTCCTACTTAGTGTAATGCCCTTGAGGCCAATGTACAGGACTTAGGTCTTGTGGTTGTATAATGGTCTCTCATTAGATGCTCTCGTTAACAGACCTCTGAGTGCTCTGTCTCAAGAGGACCAGACCTGCTCCTTAATGGTCAGTTTTGTACTATTGTTGAGAACCCTCAAATATGCTTCCAGCACAAGCCTGCATGTGTCTTCCATAGGTATGAAGACACAATCCAGAGAACTGACCATTGAGATATGAATGTGTATTTTTAGGTTTCACGGCAACTACCAGCGATGTTTGCAAATAGCCTCTTAAGATGTTTTACATTCTTAAGATTCCCCATTATCAGCTGCTAGGGTACTGAGGCTCGGCAAGAACTGGAGTTAGAATCTGAGCATCCGGACTGTGTGGCTCCTGATTCACTCGGAGCACTGGCTAACCTAGCGTTGATGTGAGCAGTCTTGCTGGGCCTCATAGACGTGGGAAGGTCAGTGAGGTCAGAGTCCTGCTTTAGTAAGAGGGTCCGCTCTGAGCCTCTTCTGTTTGGGTTAATGTTTGTCTTCTCAGCCCACAAGAGAGCCACAAGAAGAGACATTTAGAAATGCATATCTTCGTTTTTATTGTATGAATGTTATGCTTTCACGTATCTGCTTGCCACACGTGTGACTTGACCCTGTGGAGGTCACATCCTCCGGTAACATAGGCAGCTGTGAACCTCTGTGTGGTTGCTGGGAAATGAACTCGGGTTCTCTGCAAGAGCAGCTGGTGCTGTTAAACATGGAACCACATTTCTTTCTATCTACCTGTCTGTCTATCCATCTGTCTGTCTATCTACCTACCTATCTATCTTCAATCATTTATTTATGTGTGTGTGTGTGTGTGTGTGTGTGTGTGTGTGTATGTATGCATGTATGTACCTCACTAACTCGTACCTGGATGAGTCTATGAGCTTCATGTGTGTGAAAGGGCCTTTGGAGGTCAGTGGGTGGCATGAGCTCCCCTGGAACTGGGGTTACAGCAGTTATGAGCCATCTGATACAGGTGCTGGGTCCTCTGTGAGAGCAGAAAGTGCCCTTCACTTCTGTGCCACCTCTCCGATCGCAGAAGTCACCTTAACTTTCACTCCCTGGACGCTACTGAGGCGAGGTTTTTGGAAGTTGAGCGAGTTGAGTTACTTACTCTTCTCTCCTTCACACTCCACCGTCTCCCCAAAGCGGAATTGAGTGGCGTCAGTTTTAATTATTGTTTGGGCAGTGCTAGTTAACATGCTTACTGTGAACGCCACTTCTAGACTAACCACTAGGGGGCGGCAGGAGCTTTGAGAACATTTCAATGCGACTCATTTTGTGTTGTGTGTTGGGAAGGGAAGGGAAGTGTTTGTCAGTGTGTGTGTGTGTGTGTTTCCCAGACCTTACATTAAATAGGTGGGAGGATCTCACTGAGGGGTGGGAGGTGAGTATATAGCCTTGGCAGTTCCTGTTGAGACCTTTGACTCCCACACGTGTGTCGGTTTTACCGAGGCATGTTATCGCTACAAGTCCATGCTGTTGCTAGGAAAGTGTGTGGTAGAGGCCGTGCTGTTCGATGGTCAGACCACGTTTAAGCTATCTGTACCTTCTCAGTTTCCATTCACCGTCCACACCGTTAGAGAAGTGGGGGAGGCCGTCAGCTACCGGGGTGACTGTGGGTAGATCCACTCTCTCAGCCCTACTGAGAGAGCATCTGTGTCTGATCCCTGCAACAGCTGGGAAATGTTTGTGGAATGAAGGAAGGAGGGAGCAAGAATGTCAGTACCCAGTGCTGCTCATCAGCCCCCACGAGTTCCCTCATTCTGGACAGACCTCCGAAAACGATACTACTTTATCAATTCTTTGACGATCACATACCATTCTGATCACGTTGATTTCCCACCCCTCCCCTAGCTTCTCCTGGGTCTTCATCCCACCTCCCCTGATCCCTCCCAACTTTGGGTCCTTTTTACAAATATCCCACCAAGTCCATGTGTACTGCTCATAGACTCATGGGTTTGGGGCCATCCACAGGAGTGAGATGGATCATCCAGGGAACACTCCCTTAAAGAAAAATAGTCTGCCTCCCCAGGAGCCATCAGCCATCAGTAGTGCCTTATTGAGGGTGGGGGCTCGTAAGACTCTCTCCACTCCATGCTAGAATTTTCTTCGGCTTAGCCTCGTGCAGGTGACTACAGCTGCTGTGAGTTCAAGGGGTGCAGAGGTGGCGTCTCACCCAGTGGACACTGTTGTGCCCAATACTTCACGACACTGACCCTTTCTGCTTTCCACGACTTTCTGTAAGGTCGTGAGCCTTGGAAGGGTGTGTGTGTGTGTGTGTGTGTGTGTGTGTGTGGTGTCTCTGTGTGTGTGTGATGAAGATGTCCCATTTGTATCTGAGTTCTCCTTGGACATTTGTCTTTCCACATTGCTCAGCTGTAGATTTCTGTGCTCACCCCTGTCTAGACAGCCTGTCCTGATGACTCACACCGTGTCCTTGGAAGCACCTGGGACCCACTGCCCTGATGTCAGGTGTGAGGTTCTCAGAGTTTCTCTTACCATCCTATACCCTCACCTTAGACTTCTCGGGGATCGAGTTCTTCCCTAGAACATGGTGGCTAGCACCCTTAGCCTTGTGTCTTTTAATTTTTAGAGCTTTCATCTTCTGTTAAAAGTTGACCATGTGGGGACTAGTTGCCAGTTTTAATCTAGGTTCCCTGGCTATTTAAGCTGAGTGGGAGTTTTAAAATTGTGTTTGTTTGTTAGGCTGGGGATCCCCTGCGGGAAAGCGTTGTTGGCCTCACCTCCAACCCCTCCTGTCACCGTATGAACTGACTCTCAAAACTCCAAAGCTCCCAGTTTCATGGGAGTCGGGACCATAAACCTTTAGTTACTGCTCCATTTCTGAGACTTTACCAGGATTCCTGCCTCCCAGACATTCCTAGAAACTTAATAAATGGTACTCTGATTTGAATGTGTGCCCCAAAAGCTGATGTGTCAGAAAATTTCAAAGTTTATGTTAGCAGCATTTGAAGGTAAGGACTATGACGGGCAATTAGGATAAATTAGGTCCTGTGCATAGCCCTCATGGGCTAAAGTGCTCACTGTCTTCCCGTAAGACACCCTCTGTGCCACAGCTGGAGACAACATAAGCTGGGACAATGTAGGCCCTGTTGCTCTGTGCTCCAGCTTAGAGACACCTCTGCCATGTTGAGATTCTGGAAGAAGGTGCTAGAAGGTGTTAGGAATCCTTCTCTGCAAAGCCATGTGCTAAATAAATCTCTCTCTCTCTCTCTTTTAAATTTGTTAAACATATTTGGAGGGAGATGCAAAGTTAGCATGTTGCTAGTCAGAGGACAATGGAAAGAAATAGGTCGCCTCCTCCACTTTGACGGTCCAGGTTACAGTCTTGGTGGCAAGTGATTTTCACACCGAGTCCTTCTGATTGGTCTCTAAGTCTTCATTATTGAGGCTGGAGATGTGGCTGAGTTGGAAGGATGATCAACCTCAGAACTGGTGTAAAACCAGGCATGGTGACACATTTCTCAGCCTAGACAAGAATCTGCCTACAAAACCTCTTTCTTCTTCACAACTTGCCCAAAAACAACACTAAGCAGGTGACTTCCTCATCTGTAGACACAAGGAGGATCTCCTTCAGAGGGTGGGTGAATGGGCCCAATCATGGGAAGGGAAATGGGCTGGAGATGATGGTTGGGAGAGACTGAAACTGTCACTCCATGGGCATCTGCAATGTCATTTGCAGTGAAGGTTTTTAACTTTATATATGTGCGTAGGTGAAGGATTTAGGACCTCCAAGAAACCCAGACCCAAGAAAAGTGTATGTTTATTCTCAGTTCTTTCCCATAAACTAAGTTCAAGGCTGTGCCAGGAGAGGGAGTCCCTTCCTCCACCCACAACAGGCTCAGCAGTAAGGAACAAGCGAGGGACAGCAAACTGCCACCTAGGCAGGATGGAGGTGACATCCTACTCCCAGAGCTTGCATGACAAAGCTTGATGAGAGCCTGGAGTAAAACAGAAACCCCAAGAAAATCCCTCAGTACCCCAAACTCCACACTAAGCACAGGGCACAGAAGCCCATAGCTGTATGAACAAGGAGTCATGGCTCCCTTAGGTAACTCCAACGTACCCAAACCAAACTCAGCTCAGAAGCTTGGCTGGCTGCTCAGCAGAAGACAGCAAGTGTCTATTTCAGGTACTGCTGGCCTCAGTCTTTGCTCTTTCTCTACACACAGCATCCAAAAGCTCAAGAGAAAATTATCACACACACACACACACACACACACACACACACACACACACACACACACCTAAGACGGTTAACTCCTAACACAGTTAGCTGCCTGTTGTGCTTTATAACCATTGTTAAAGACAACCAGAGCCCAATTAGCACTGGTGCCCTTAGGCAGAGATTCACACCTTGTAGCTTCCACATTCTCTGGAATCTCACACACACATTTGCTTAATTTTCCCTTCGGTTTTTCCTGCAGCTTCTCTAGGCTCTAAGACAAATTTCTTCCAGTTCCCATGGTCCTTAGAGATATCACCATGGGTTATGGCAATGCAATATTTCCATCCTTTTTGTTTGAAAGGTTAGTATTTATTTTCATCACAGGGTCTCATGCAGTCCAGGTGGCCTCAAGCTACCAAAGTACCATTTGTAACCTTGATCCTCTTGCCTCTCCCAAGATGCTAGGATTACAGGCTTGTGACACCATGCCCACCTAGAGTTGCGTCATTTTTAAATACCTAATTTGTTCTAGAACTTGACATTTTTTTAAACTGCCAAAATGTAGGTCCCATAAAGTCAGGGAGAGACAAGAGATATTGTTTTAGATGCTTTGGAGCTTCCCAGGTGAGCTCTAAAGAGACACCATACACTCGGCAACATCAGTTGTGCCAGTGGTTAAGTTAGTTTTCTTTAGGTGTGTATACAGTTGGGAAAAAAAGGTATTATTTTAAAGGCTTCCTGACTTTGTCTTGCTAGCTCAGTGGATTTCTATTCTGTCTGGATATTTTAAGGATGGCTGTATTTTGTTGTTCCTATAGAAGATGATGCAGTGTATATCTTGCAAACAGAGGCTTTTCAAGTTCAACACACTTTTGATTGTAAATGTGTTAACTGAAAGACTCAATGCTATTATCCTAATGTAGAAACCAGCAAGACACATTTTAGCTGAAACGTAACATGGGTTTTCTGGTCTTAGCATGTGGTTTCATTGCTTCATTAATAGTAATTTTCTTTCCTTAATTAAAAAATTATGTCTCTAAATGTTGTTTCAGGTTGACAGATCTTCGGGCAAAACCCTAATTGCTGTCAAGGAAAACATCATTTTGCAGCCAGTATGCAAGCGACTGCACAGTTCCTGTTCATGTAAGCTGTACACAAAACTGCACTGTAATGTTGAGAAAGGAAAGTTTTGGTCAATCTGGTGCCTCTGGATTCCAACTGCAGTCAAATAAACATTGACATTTTGTGACTAATGAGCAGGAAAAACAGCTACTCACACTCGGAGTCCAGCTTAGGCACTGTTCACATGTTGACCGAGTAGAATGACCACCTCTAATTCTCTCTGTGGTTTGAACCATGACGTTCTGAGCCAGCAGCGGGAAAGGATGAAGAGGCTACATGCCTGGTCTCTTGCTCGATCATGTGTGTCTGACCCACCCTCAGATTCCTTGCCTGGTCTCTTACTCGATCATGTGTGCCTGACCCACCCTCTGACTTTGTGACCTTAGGCTTAGCTTTCAGGTCACAGAGGTAGATGAAGCTTATGAAATTCTTAGGCAAATGAATGGAACGAGAAAACATCATCCTGAGTGAGCTAAGCCAGTCACAGAGACTATACATGGTATGCACTCACTGATAAATGGATATTAGCCCAAGAGCTCAGAATATGCAAGATTCAATTTACACAGAGCATATGAAGTTCAAAAAGAAGGAAGACCAAATGTGGATGCTTCAGTTATTTTTAGAAGGGGAAACAAAATACTCAAGGGAGGAAACACAGGGACAAAGAGTGAAGCAGAGACTGAAGGAAAGGCCATCCAGAGACCACCCTACCTGGGGATCCATTCCATACTTAGCCGCCAAACACAGACACTATTGCTGAGGCCAAGAAGTGCTTGCTGACAGGAGCCTGATAAGGATGCCCCTGAGAGGCTCTGCCAGAGCCTTACTGATACAGATAAGGATGCTTGCAGCTAACCATCGGACTGAGCATGGGGACCCCAATGAAGGAGTAAGAGAAAGAACTGAAGGAGCTGAAGAGGTTTGTAACCCCATAGGAAGAACAATATCAACCAACCAGACCCCCCAGAGCTCCCAGGGACTAAACCACCAACCAAAGAGTACATGGAGGGACCCATGGCTCCAGCAGCATATGTAGCAGAGGATGGCACTATCTGGTATCAATAGGAGGAGAAGCCCTTGGTCCTGTGAAGGCTGGCTTCCCCAGTGTAGGGCAATGCCAGGGCAGTGAGATGGGAGTGGGTGGATGCGAGGGGAAGCATCTTCGTGGAAGCAGGGGGAGAGGCGGTATGGGAGAGAGGGGAACCAGAAAAGGAAATCACATTTAAAATGTAAATACATAAAATAGCCAATAAAAATAAAATAGAAAAAAGAAGCTGTCATTATGAAAAACGTTGTAGGGTACTGAGACGGGCGGAAGATTGTTCACCACAGGGAGATTCTTGTTTTTAAAACAGGGACATGAATTGAGGAAGCCAATACCAGATTCCATTTTACCTAGCAATAAAGAGTGGTGGGGGATGGCAGGGAATGAGAGATACTGAGTAGACAGATCTCTTTTAGTATTTTAGTTGGTTTTTAAAATGATACGAACATCAATCGAATTTAGTTTAAAAAGTATTTGTGGGAGCCGTAGAGATGGCTCACTGTTTGAGAACATTTACTGCTCGTGCAGAGGACCCGGGTTTTGTCCCCAGCAACTGCATAGCAGCTCACAACTATCTGTAATTTCAGTTCCAGGGGGTCAGACACCCTCTTCCGGCTTCCATGGGCTCACAAGCACACATACATAATGCAAGCAGATACTCATACACATAAAATGAACTACATAACGAACCTTTTAAAAAGTATTTGAGTTTTAGCAAATGCTGAGACACATAGTGTGTTCTGATATTTTGATGTATAACATAAGGGAAAGCATTGCATTAAAGATCTGTGCTAGAAATTTAAAACAAACCAGAGCTCATTTGGGATCCAGTAACAAGTGGTTGCTGTTATGTTTATTTTAATCTATTTTCTGCAATGTTGGGGATTGAACCTGGGCTTCACTTATCATAGGCGAGCACCCAGCTATTGAATTGTGAAGTTTCCTAATGACACTATATAACTCAGTGTGACCTTGAACTTAAGATCCTCCGTCTCCACCTCCCAAGGGCTGGGATCACAGAGATGCACCTCCCCCGCTTTTATGCGGTGCTGGGAACTGAACCCAGGGCCTTGCACATGGTAGCTGAACACCCTAACAACTAACCGACTTAGTTCTAAGTCCCTTTGCTTTCGGTGTCCCCCCTCTGGATGTGGTCCCCTGATCGCGAGCTCACGCAGTACAGACCTCTGAAATGAACAGGATACAGACATCTCTTCTGATTTAAGATGCCTTGCAGTTTCAAAACACAAATGGGTGGGCTCCGTGGCATTGGCCTGTGGGTGCTCTATTCTTCCAAGTCTAGACTTTACCCCTTGGAGTTGAGACATAAAACATGTCAAAGGGTCCTGAATACTCAGAGAAACCGCTGGGGACG
Organism: Micromys minutus; assembly: GCF_963924665.1. Classification (NCBI taxonomy): domain Eukaryota; kingdom Metazoa; phylum Chordata; class Mammalia; order Rodentia; family Muridae; genus Micromys; species Micromys minutus. Next base: position 11,550,325 of record NC_137972.1, on the reverse strand, counting down.
AAGGTGATTTGCATCCCGTACCCTTTAGGAAGGAGCAAATCTTCCAGCCCAGCCTTCCCAAAGAACTACAGGTTCTAAAACACCAGACAAGGATGAAGTGTGGCAACCAAGCAAGAAACAAGGCCACCAAGTGGGGACTGTCCAGAGGCCTCGCTTTGGTGCAACCTCTATCTCCAAGGGAGTTTTGTAGCTTGTTTGGCAGTTGAGGCCACAATGAGGGCATTTCATCCACCAATTTTCCTTGAGAGCCCAGCTCGGGGCTCCCTAAGGAGCAGAGGAAGGTAGCTTCTTTGGTAGACGAGGAATTGTTCTGTGGGGCAGCCTGGTGGGAAAGCTACGGGAATGCCAGAAGTTCATCAACAAGGACACTGAAAAGACTTTGGAAAATACATAGAATACAGTTCAAAAGCTTAAATGTATACAGTCTTAACCCGCCGTGCCGAGTTCTTCTTTAGCCTCTACAAGTCATATCTGTTTGCGTTCCGCGTGAAGAAATAAATCACAGCATTGTTTAAATTGTTAAGTGTGTGCACGCCAGGCAGGCACAGACCTGAAGCCCGGCTTTGAAGCTTCCCAGTGGCAACAGTAAGAAACTCAGTCCAGCTTGGAGAAAACCACGGGCAGATTTTTGGTTTGGCTCAGAACCTTCTTTTCATCTTTCAGGTCACAGAGTGCAAAGGGGTAAAAAAATTGTAAATATTTTCATAATTTGAAGCACAGTTTTATTTTTCCTTCTTGCAAATTTATCTGTTTTTTTTTTTTTTTTTTTTCGTCCAAAGGACCTAGTGAATTCTAGAAAAGAGACTGATGGCTTTTCAGTAGAAATAATTTTTCTTCATATGCCTTTTTTGAATATTTAAAACAAATTGCTAGCATATTTTAATTATGCCTAATTAAATATGATGACAGTCATTTATAACCTTTCGTATTTCACAAATTTTGTTGTGGAAGCTATGGTGTGTCACATAAGTGTGTCCCACAGTGTTACCTTTTGTCCACATTTCTTTGCTTTCGAATGTTCATTGCAATGACTTGTTCAATTGATTTTCAATGATATAAAAAGAGGGTCCGAGTTCTAATGTTATACAGAAAAAGAAAGCCTGCTCTGCTGATGTTCCAGTTTCTGATAAGACATTCTTGGAAACCGCAGCTGAATTCCTGAGTAAGCAGGACTGGTAAAGGACTGGGCCCATCAATACCCCATCACACAAGAGGGAGGGGCCCATGGGGCTCCACCCCTTCTGGAGGATTGTTAATAAGGGAGGGGGAGACTTTCAGTAGTGTAGCTATTGACAAGGTGCCCACATTTCTGTAAACAACTTCAATGAAATTCACTGGGACACACACACACACACACACACACACACCAGCAGAGTCAAATAGTCTATCTGGGCACACAGCAACTTCTAGGAGAAAACCAGCCACAATTTTGTTGCTCTGAATACTCAACTGGGAAATAACCACCTCAATTCTCTTGTATTTTTCCTTTCAGTTCCATATAACCCTGTATGCTTACCTGCACAATGAAAAAGAATGTGTGCCTGCCCATCCTCTCTCTCTCTTTTTCTCTCTCCCCCCTCCCTCCCTCCTTCCCTCTCTCTCTATCTCTCCCTCCATCCCTTTCTTTCTCCCCCTCCTTCTTTCTTGCCCCTCCCTCCCTCTCCTTCTTTCTCCCCCTCCCTTTCTCTCCCTCCCTCTCTTTCTCCTCTCCTTCCTCTCTGTCTCCCTCCCTCCCCCTCTCTCTCCCTGAGTTTCATTCATTTATTTATAATTTTTGGTACACTGTAGCGTTGGGGGTCCAACTCACTGCCAGGGGTAAATCACAGCACATAGAATTTCCTTCGAATAATTTTAGAATACAAGAGCCACTATCCTTTCTGCATCTTTCCAAGATTTTTCCTAAGGAGTCAGAATTCTTGCTCAGGCTGTTTGGAAACATCCATGTGTGTGCAGATTTTTTTAAATTATTATTTTTTAATTTGTTGCCAGAAGTGACCATTATCCTTAGATGAAAGGAGCAAGCCTTGTGTGTGGCTGTACCCAGAGTGAAGGGTTCAGAGGGTTTCTAGGCAAACATCATAAAAAGCGTCCTGTTTTAACTAAGCGAGCAAGGAGTACGCTTCTTGAACAGTATTTTTCAAAGCCTAACCTCATGCTTTAACAACCCCAGATGACTCAGGTTGCTGGCTTTCTTGTTTCCTGGTTCCCTTTCAATGCCTGGATTCAGAAAAACTCGAGATGGAAAATCCCCCTTGGGTCACCCAGTTCATTTTTCTCCAGGAGCCAACAGATCCATCTCGGAGCGCACATCCCTCCTGCGCACTGGACAGTCAGGGTGCACCATTTTCTTTCTCTTTTTTAAAAACGGACATTTCCATCTTTACTGAAACACAATCAACAAAAGGAACAACAAGTGAAGTTGTACAACTGGATGTAGGATACACGTGCACACTTACAAAGCATTCTCCAAATCGTTCTGTAATGTCGTTGAAATTAATGACATGTTTGTCACTCACTGGGTTTTCGAATTCCTTAGTCCACCGGCTTGTCACGCGTCTCAGCTGGCTCAAACCACCACTTCAGCTCACTCCTGCGCTTCATCCTTTTTTTATTTATTTTTATTTATTTTATTTTATTCTTTGCAGGTTTGTGTCCTTGCCTTCTTCACTACATCTCTTAAGTCATTAAACTATTTTAGAAATAAAATTCCGGTAAGATGCATTGACCTGTAATTATGACAGTCATGATTGAAAGGACATTGTGACCCTGACGACATGGTCCCAGCAGGACTTCAGTCTCTCAGAGAAGAGGCCCTCAACCTTCTCGGTGCGAAAACCCTTTAATACAGTGCTACAAGTTGTGGCGACCCCCGCTATAAAATTATTTCTTTGCTACTTTATAATTTTGCTACTGAATCATAATGCAAACATCTTGAGTTTTCCGATTGCCTTAGGTGACACCTTTGACCCCAAAGGGTCACGACCATAGGTTGAGAACCGAGGCATTACCCTCTCTTCTCGCAGTAGCTCCATACGGGATGTTTCAGGAGCAGCTTCTCCAGGACCCTCCCGGTTGGACTCTTTCCCGGGGGAGCAAATGATTACGGAGAAGTTCTACTTACTGTGCTGGTTTGATGGAAATATATTTTCTACTTTTCATGGATGTTTCCTTCAGTGTCAGCCCTTGGTGGAGGTAGTTCACACCTCCCAGAAAGCCATGGTCTGTGAAGGTTGCCGGGATCACTACAGCCCCTGTGGCTGTGACTGGTTCCCAGGCCACCACTAATGTATGCTGTCTCCCATTCTAGGCTTCCCTAACTCTCAGCACATCTGGTGACCCCAGTGTCTAACTTACCTGGGGACAGAGAACCCCACTCTTGAGTGCGGTGAACATTGCTCACTTTACTGTCTTTGGGTTTACTTCATCTGTCTACTATCACCGCTCGCTCATCTGAGAAGTAGCGAGAGACGCGAGATGCGCTGGCACGTTGCTGGCATCAAACCTGTGCTTCCTGCTTCTGCGGAAGCCCCGCCTTTTCCTGATGAGCAGGACTGATTGCCCAATGAGGAAGACGCTGACTTCTTTCGCCACCCAGCCTCCTAGCACGAAGGACTGAAGTTCCCAAGTGCTTTCGGAGTTATGTGGAACTCTTCCTGTGTTCTGTAGTTCCACTCTCCGGACCCATTGATTCGCATCACAGAGTTGAAGGTATAAATGGGCGTAAACCCAGCCTCGTTTTCTTTGACACCTTAGTTGCTGGCGCACGTGTTCTTCTCATAGGAAACACTACTACAAATGTTTGCTGGTTCGAGGCCGGAGCATTCTTAGTTTGCGGGCAGTCACAAGCTGAGCCCCGGACTGGATCCACCTCTTTTGCTCCAAAGCGACATACATGCCTGGGAATTAACTACTGCTGAGGGGGCATGGAAGAAATGTATGTAGCAGTTGTCAGAAGGATGATGGCATATGTTTCAGATTGCCTCCTGGAATGAGGCTGAACCGTAGCAGGTGAACAGTCTAAGCAAGGTGCCACGGGAAGGGATCGGATGAATTCAGGAGAGAATTTTGAATCATTAAAGTTTGACCTTAGCTAATTTTGTTGAGTAGAAGAGACAATCATAAGACCTTATATCTCGTGTGTTGAGCAGCTTTGGCATGTGAGTTACCGGGAACTTTATCCTGAGTGTGTTGGCCAGCTTTGGGATATGATTTGCTTTGGGGAAAGGTTTTGACTAGGGCAAGGTGACTCACCTCAGATGGACACCTTCATTACCATGGGTGACCCCCCCATACATACATACACATGATTAAAAGTAAAGCAGACCTTTAAAAAGAATGATCAAAAACGTATTGTGAGATATTCCAAGGGTTGTGTCACAGTTTCCTCTGATTGAGATCTTGTTTCCAGAACAAGCTCCACCTGTGTGAGGAAGCTGCCTCAGAGGCTCAGGAAGGCCTGCTCCAAGACCGTGGAGTCAGCAAACGGTGTCGGAGGGGACACTGACCAGCTGTGCTACTGAGAAGAGCCCCCCCACATAGTGAGCTTTCTGCAAGCTCCTTAGGGTGGGCTTTTCAGTGACGAAACTGCTTTTGAGTTGTCCCCACTCCTTTAAGTAGCCCTCCTCTCACACTCTTGTATGTGACCCCAGTAGAAACCCAGTGCTTCACATCGTTGATCTGTAATGGGCTCCCTATCTTGGGTAGGTAGACTTGCACATGTATGTGCTTGTGTAAGTGCATGTATGTGTGTGTGCTACTAAGGAACAATCACACACTGTACTAACTTATGAAGATGCTTAAAACTAGATAATTAGATTGTGCATAGACTATTCCCACATGTGATTATGGACAAAGTTGGATTGAAGTATTTTTTTTTTTTTTTGCCACGTGTTTTCTAATACTGCCTTTTCATTTTCTTTTTCTCCATGGCTTTGGTACAGCAGTGATTGATTTTTTTTTTTTAATGGAACAGAGATGGGAAATAAATGAGGCGAACTCTTATTTCCCTGTGGTTACACCTCCATTCAACACTATACACAAGATCAACACAATCTCCTCTTGGTAAGGCTGGCGATGATTTAAAACATCTTAGCATCCCCTCCATCCCCCCCCCCTCCGCAAATGAAAACAGATTTCACAACCTGAAAGTATCAAACCAGAAGTTTATTATATATAAACACATTTCTTAATACTGTTCTTTCATTACTTTCAACCCACGAAAGGGAGGAGTGGCCCAGCCAGACAAGAGATCGTGTGAGGAACAAGCGATGCATACGCGTCTCTATAACTCGGTCATGCTACTGCAGGGAACATAAAACGAGACTCCATATTAAAACCACGGCTTCATTGCGCTCTTATTTGGCTCCCCGGCGCTGCCGGAAGTAGCGGTTGTAGGCAGCGTTGTATCCGTAGACCATGGCGTAGCGTTCACACAGCTTGTAGTCATCACAGGCCTCCCTGTTGATCTCGTGGGCAGGCTTGTTGCGTTCCCGGACTCTGGAGAGTAGAGGAAAAGACACAATTGAACGGTAGAAAGACAATGGCACAGTCAGACAAAGGAAAAAGGGGAACTGGGGAAGCCCTTCGCGCAGTACGAGAGGTATCTGAAGAGCAGGCACAGGGCAGGGGAGAGCAGGTTTCGGGTTGGGTGTTATTTTTATGACTAAAAAGTAGAAGCTTGTTTTTCTGTCTCCTCTTCCTCCCTCCCTCCCTGACTCCTTTCTAAGCCCAAAGCGAAATAGTTTCTAAAGGTTCTGGCTTTTTTCTGTGTTGCTTTTCAAATTCTGTGAGTTCAAGACATAGAAACGGGGATGAGCTCTCTTCCACACTCTGTTGGGATCCGGGCTCCGGCCCTGGGAAGAATGGCTAAGCCATTGCGTCCCACTACGTACCTCTCTTGGGCTTTGGCTCGCCATCTCTGCTGAGGGGATATAAAGGTGTTGGCGTTTCTCCTGTTGATGAAGGGACCTAGAACGGAAAAAGAAACATGTACTTTCATGGAAACAGCTGAGGGAAGTATTTTGTAAATAGTCTGAAGTGCAAATCCATCTGAAATCCCATTAATCTCCTATACTTTACATACTGGAGCTATGCAAAAAACATAAAAAAAGTATAAAGCAGACTTTATAAACTGCATGATCAAAGGAAATGAATAACCGTGCATGTGTCTTGGGGACTTAAGACACGGGCCACAACAAGTTTTATCTGCTCTGTCTTTGTGGAATCCTTTGCTACTTTTGCTAATACTCAAGGTTCTTTTCAAGTGTACTTAAGAGAAATGTTCTCAATCTTTGTATACCACCAGCATAGGGACAAGTTAAACCACGAAAATGAGGAACAGATTAAACTCAAGACGGAGGGCCCGTAGGCCCGGGGTGTGGGAGGTATGGCGGGTGTGTGGGGGTGTTGGGAAATGGGAGCAGGTAGATGAAGGGTTTAAAATTATCCTCAGCTGTGCACTGAGTTACGGGAGACCCCAAGTGGAAAACCAAACCAAAAATTGCAAAAATTACAAATTAAACACCCTTCCAATTAACAAAAAAAAAAAAAAAAAACAAAAAAAAAAAAAACAAAAACAAAAACCAAAAACGGAGAATGCTGTTCTCTGTTTAGCTGTAGCCAGACTTTCCCTTCTGTCTACTCAGGCCCACAATCTGATGCTGACGCCTGTGGTCTCCCAGACGGCGGCACCCCTCTGTGCCTTCTCGGTTGACATTACTCCTCACTTTCCATCTATGTGGCCAACGTGATGTCAACCTAACATTTCCAAGTGCTCTGGATGCAGCCTAATGTATTATGCCATTTAAAGTGTTGAATGTTGTTTACTCGGACAGTTTTAGTCACTGGGTTTTAAAATTCAGTTCTCCCACTCCTCCCCTCCCTCTCCATCACAGACCTGACCAGCACTTTAGCTTTAAAAAAAAATTGGTGATATTCTTTAATGCAAGCAACTGAAGTAAGATAGCGCAGCATCTACTTACTGATTTCATAGGACTCCATGCTTTCGTGAGATTCTGGAATTAGAAGAAAGACTCGTTTTAGATTTGTTTGTCACGTGCTGACATTTTCTAAATGTAGAGGTGGAAGGGGAAAGAAGAGGCAAAAAGATGATAGGAGTGCATTTAGTGAGGTCCTTGTCAGGGAATTCTGGTCACATAGGAATTATGAGTTATCTCTTTATTTCTAGCTTTGCTTTGGGCGTCTGTGCCCTCGCCCATCTGCTGACACTGGAGGTAGTTCACAGTTTGGGCCAAGAGTTCCTGAGGTTGCTGAAATTTTCAGACATAACTCACAGGGCGATGTGTTCAGTGGAACACGGAGTTTCCAGAATGTCCTCTCATCCGATGTATTCAGGAACCAGTTTGAGTCTAGACTCAAGGGACTCAAAGGCGCGCATGCAGCAGCCAGGATTCTCCAGGTAGGAGCTCCAGGGTGGTTATTGAACTGCACGACCCAGACAGTTTCTAAGAGGGTTCGGAACAGCTCTTAAGGATGGGTGTTAAATTGGCAGCCTCCGAAACCACTGGCTCCCTCTCCCTGCTCAAAACTGGGCACAAAGCCAGGGCGGAGCGGACGTCAAAGCAAATGTTTCTGCTTTCTATGTCTCTCCTGAACACAGCAGGCAAGGTAGGAATAGGGCTGTGTTTATGAGCGTCTGCCTGCCTGAGAATTGAGAATGAGAGACAAGGAGAGCAGAAACCATATGCAGAGAGTTTATGAATAATTCAAAGTCCGAGAGCCGTAACATTAGAGCTATTTATACAATTTAGACTTAAAAGAAAAACAATGAAATATGATCAGAACAATTTAAGCAGAACTCTGTAAATAATCTGGCTTCAAACCCGTGAGCAAATCACATATGACTTAACATATAGGTCGCAGAAAAAAATTTATTCTTTGTAAACAATTATGAACTTGGTGCTTTTCTAATAATTCAGCTGTAAAGTTTCTCTAGCTAATACTTGCCATGGGAACTTATTTCCTCAAATATCCTTAATGTATTAGTCCTCAAGTCTGAATAAGCATTCTTATAAAGGTAAGGTCATGGGGCAGGGAATCGACACATCCCTGAAAATATCTTGGTCTCCAGGTGTGTAGATTTATCCCTGAAAGGGCTCCTCCTGTTCAAATAGCTCACATGCGTTGGGATACACAGAATATAAAACAGATGCTCCGGAATGACCAGTGACCATGGAAACAGGGAAACTCACTTCGTGATAGTCTGGCTTGTAATAGAGAAAGGGAAAGACTTGGAAATGGGGAGAGTGACAGTAACCATGAAGGGAAGCCCGAGGTCAGAAGGGAGAGAGAGCCCCATAGGTAGCAGGGAGAGCGGTTTCTCACCATAGCAAAGGGCTGCCACGGCCAGCGCAGCCAGGATGGCCAGAGGGAGCAGGCTCTTCATGGTGTCTCTGGTGTCCTGTGAGTCGGCCTCTGTGTCTGGCACGGCAGGAGGGGAGAGGCTCCGACATGCTTCTGGGGAGGGCTGAGCTGTTTTTATAGGAACTTGAGCAGCTGAAAGGGGAGGAACCGGCGAGACGGGGGCTGGACAAGGTGGGCTGGCTTGGCACTGAATTTGCCTTGGGATTTCGCCCAACTACTCATTTCTTCCAGATAGTATCTACACAGCGTGGGCAGTTTCCCTTCACTCTCGGTCCTGGCTGTGCTACAGCAGGATACTGTTCTGGTACAGAAATTGTGGCCACCCTCTGTTTTCGAGCCAGACCCTGGGCACATGTCCACGAAGAGGCCAGATACCACAAACACAGGTTTGCCTTTCGAATTCCTCCTCTGATCTACTTGCTGGCCCTGACCACTGGCCGTTGGGGTTTGATCCACAGACAGAGCTGTAGTGTTCTCTTTGCTACCCAGATGGATGGAAGAGAGGTGCTGGAGGAGAAAGGTCCCCACTCTTTATGCCGTGATAATCTTAGATATCTTCACAGTAGGGCTGAATTTTCAACTCTAGACCAATTGAGTATTTGCCTGGCCATAGGCACATTGTGCAGTTTTTCAAGGGTTTGTTGGGGTAAAGATGCAGCATCCCCGTTTACTCACTAGCTGTACAGTAATTTGATTATTTAATTTTGAGGATATTGGTCTAGTCCTGTGAGCAGGTAAGGCAGGGATGAGGATGCTCACTTTTCATCTTCTCAAAGCATTACCTCTCAACTGAGCTAATGTCATGAGCTGATAAGGTACAGGGTACTGGATTTGGGGGTTGTGTGCCAGCTCCAGACCAACTGGGCACCTCCCGGAGGAGCTATGTTTTTTACCCCTGACTGTAATGTACCTTCCCATGCAGGTTTTCACAAGTCCATTTCTCTATACTGTGACGTCTGCGGTTGTTGTTTATCTTATGAGGAGACTTTAATATGGTGCTGTGGCTAGCTGGAGGGTCTTCTTTTCTAGTTCTCTTCCTTAGGAAACTTTTTTACATAATGGCGTCTTGCAAATCTGTGGGTCTTCTTCATGGCCCAACAGTCTTCCGTCTCAGAAGCACACTGTAGAAGATCCATCTTCTACACACACACACACACACACACACACACACACACACACACCTTTATACATATATTTTATGAATATGAGTGCACTGTCTTCAGACACACCAGAAGAGGTCATCAGATCTCATTACTGACAGTTGTGAGCCACCATGTGATTGCTGGGATTTGAACTCAGGACCTCTGGAAGAGCAGTCAGTGCTCTTAACCACTGAGCTATCTCTTCAGCCCACTTTATATGTTTTAAAAGTTGTTTTAGCTTGCTTCTTTGAGACAAGGTCTCACTGTATCTCTCTCTATCCTGGAACTCATTGTGCACATGAGGCTGGCCTCAAACTCATAAAGATCTGCCTGCCTCTGATTGCCCAGTGCTGGGCTGTGTGTGTGTGTGTGTGTGTGTGTGTGTGTGTGTGTGTGTGTGTTTATGTGAAGGTAAGATGGCAACTTTAGCATTTGGTTCTCACCTTCCACCTTGTTTAAGGCAGAGCATCTAATGAACTTCCTGGCGAGTGTCCTGTCTTCCTCTCCCATCTTACCATGGGTGTGTGGGCTTCAAGCGCCTGTGGGTTTCAGGGATTGAATTCATGTCATCAGGTTGTGTGGCTGGCATCTGTATTCACTGAGCTATCTCCCAGCACCAAATAGGGCTACTTTAAATAAGGGAGTCTTCGATGACCCTGCTTTCCCTTCTGGGCAGTGACCAGATCAAGGGCAGTTGGTGGGTTTCTGGCTTTATGCACTCAGCTCCAGGAGCCCCCTTCTCTGTTCCTGGGTTCGGATGGCAACAGTGACCTTTCAGCCTCTCATAGTCTCTAAAACCAGTGTGTTGTTTTCCAACCTAAGCTTCTCAACTTTTCTTAGCATGTTTTTAGTTTTCATAGTCTCTCTCTCCCTCCCTCCCTCCACTCCCCCCCCCCCGTGTATGTGTGTGTGTGTGTGTGTGTGTGTGTGTGTGTGTGTAGAACATGGATCTTTTACAGTGTACTTCTGAAACCCCAGACTGTTAAGCCGTAAAGAAGACTCAGATTTGCCAACAGCCAAGACGTCATGGGGTAGAAATTTGCTTTAATGCTGCTTCACCGGATCCATCAGGCTTGCCTGCTTCCATTTTCACCGTCTAGAGTTGACTAGAACCCTTTTCTCTTGGGTACTGTCACTCCCCGATCCCTCTTCTCTTCTCACTATACATCTACCTCTGAGTTCCCCATGGTAAACATCACTCGAAAGCCACTCACAAAAACCATTACTGCTTTAGAATCCAGCCTCCTGCTTTTCCTATGCTAATACCGTTCCCCATCAAAGCTAATGTTGTAGACATCGGCTTTAATCTCGTGACCTCTTTGTTCCTTTGGGGTCATGGCCCCCCACAGCAGGCCTCACACCAGGTAGGCAAGGCAACACCTCTGTCACTGCGCTGTACCAGCCATGCAAGTCAGTCATACATGTGTATCTGGAGAGTGTATTAAGTGTCTCTGTGTGTATTGTGTATGCCTGAGTATATGGAGACTAGAGGCTGAATTTGGGTGTCTCTGTCAATTGCTTTTCATGTTATGTTTTGAACCCATAGTTTGCCAATTTTGTCTAAGTGGTTGACCAGCACACTTTAGGATTCTCCTGCCCTTGTCTCCCTACCTCTGGCATCACCACTGTGCCTGGTGTTTTTATGTGGGTTCTAGAGGACTCAACACAGGTCCCCGTGCTTGAATGGAGAATCCTTTGATGACTGAACCATTCCCTCAGCTCCTAATGAATTCTTACAGAAAGGACTTGGACCACTCCATGAAAAGGCATGGACTTTACCTTGCATAGGGCCCAGACTGACCCATTTGAATAATGAGAGGGAAAAAAAGAATGGAAATAAAAAAGAAGTTGAGGATAAAGAAATGAGCAGATCTCTGCAAGTTTGGTGTTTATGGCGAAGTTTAGATAGAGTTTGATTTACAGTGAGGAAAACCTCTAAGATGCCCTTAGATATACGGAAAAAGAGACAAAGGAAAACAAAAAATGGAAAAAGATACAAAGGAAAACAAAAAAAAAAGTTCCCTTGGTTTTTAACAGGATTGTTTGAGATGACTAATTATCACTTGAGAATCAACAGGAGTTTTTTAAAGTTTCAGAATTCATTTTGTCAGACAGTGCCCATTTTCCTAACTCAGATAACATAAATTCTGAATCATTCGTCACTCCAGCTCATGTTTGGATTTAAATAATTATAACAGATGTGTAGAGAGATATCTCTCCTTAACCAAAGAGAGGTACTACCTAGTAGGGAGCAACTGGCACTCTAAGGAGCATCTGCTACCATGGAAGGTGTTGCTGGTTTTCCTAATTTACAGAATCTTCTCAAGCAAGACTGTCAGGGAGTAACCAGGTGACTAAGATGACAGAAGCAAACAAGATTTCCAACCCCTCTCTCAGGAGGAAAACCGAATATCGTGGTTTATCTAAGCATTGATTTGCCTGCCATCTATCCATCTACCTGCCTACTAGCCCACTCTTCCATCTCCCCACTTATCCACCCACTTATCCACCCACTCATCCATCCATCCATCCATCCATCCATCCATCCATTCATCCATCCATCCATCCATCCATCCACTCATCCATCCATCCATCCATCCATCCATCCATCCATCCATCCATCCATCCATCCATCCATTTATCCATCCATCCATCCATCCATCCATCCATCCATCAATCCATACATACATCCACCTGCCTACCCACCCATCTATCCATCCATCTACCCACCTGTCCATCAACCCACCCACCCATCCATCTATCCATCCATCCATCCATCCATCCATCCATTCACCTGCCTACCTGCCCACTCTTCCATCCCTTCATTTATCCATCTATCCATCCTTCTATCATCTGTCCACCTGCCTACCCACCCATCTATCCATCCATCCATCCTTTCATCTATCTATCCATCCATCCATCCATCCACCCACCCACCCATCCATCCACCTGCTTACCCACCCACCCATCCATCCATCTACCCATCTATCTATCCATCCATTCATCCATCCATCCATCCATCTACCCATCTATCTATCCATCCATCCATCCATTCATCCATCCATCCATCCATCTGCCTATCCACCCATCTGTCCATCCACCTACCCATCCTTTCACCTACCACCCACCCAGTGTATTGAGTACTTCCTATGTGTAATTCTAGGATGGAACTACAGAGAAGGGAAAAAAAGTAGCACTATGCGTCCTATCCGTGTGCATTCAGGGGCTTTTAGGATACAGGCTTAATTAGCAGCATCTCCTTTTATCTAAAGTCTTATTTACAGCTGCTAGCTGGCCTTAGAGAAGACACTGACATGCATGGCTTGTCGTGGGACTGACTCTTTCTGGCACCAAGTCTATTCTTTTAATGCACTAGTTCTTAACTTTCCTCATGTTGTAGTGACCCTAACCATAAAATGATTTTCATCTCTGGTTCATAACCATAATTTCCCAACTGTTATGAATCATAGTGTAGCTGTGTTTTCTGATGGTTTTATGGACCTCCACGAGATTGTTGTTCGACTCTCGGAGGGGTTGAAAAGCCACAGGCTGAGAACCACTGGTTTAATGGGAGTTTGTTGAATGAATTCTGTCTCTGACTCTTTGACCGACCGAGTTTTCCAGACATAGAATAATTTTCTCCATTTCTTGATTTGTCTAAGTAGAACTGAGTGAGAAGAAGAGTTAGCCTCAGGCCGGGGAGCATGTGACCAACCATGGACAGACGTTTCCAGGGAGACCTTAAAGCAATGGAGGGGCTGGTTGGGATGGGTTTACTTTACCCCATATAAGTCAGCCATGTGCTTCCTTCGTTTCTGAGGTTTCATTTATCAAAACAAGCAAACGAATAAACAAAATAAAAACAAAACAAAACAAGACAAAAAACCCTCGATAGCGCTTCAGGTAGCTTGCTGCTGTAGGAAGGTCCATGTAGAATAGAAGACTTGGTCCCAAGATTGGTGTCTGGGAGAGGTGATGGAGCAGTTGGTATGTGCGCATGCGCTGGTCCCTGGGGTACCTTAGAGGGACTCATGAGTCTCCTGCCTTTTCTCTGTCGCTTTACTCCTTGCTCTGCCAGATGAGCAGTTTTATTTCACCACACTTTCCCACGGGGAGTTTTTACCTCCTGGCAGGCCCCAAGAAACATGGCCAGGCCGCGCAGACCGAAAACTCTAAGATGGTGACTTGGACACCTTGCAAGTTGATTATTTTGGATATTTTGTGGTAGTGACAGAAACAACGAACACAGAGAGTAAACACCAAGTAAGAATCGCTGCCAATCTGTGTGATATGATTCTGTGTTGAGGATTTGCTGTTTTCATGCATCATGATCGAATACTATCCACCTCTTCTGTGTATGAAAGCTCTAAGGGTCCCTGGAGTTTATGTAAGGTTGCGCAGTAAGCCTGTGGCAAAGAGACTCAAAGGATTTAATTTTCTTCATAGATATAATCATTCAACATCCCTCAAGTGTCTGACATCAAGCATCAACATCTTCACAAACCACAGATTATATCTGTAGAACTAAAGGTAAATTAAAAATAACAGTTTCCTCCATACCATTTAAAACGGAACAACCGGAAATGGTGTCTTACCCATTGCCATGAAAACCCAGAAAACCAAAAGGACTTAGGAAGCAGAAAGGGATGAACTCGGAGTTGGCTCCGCCTCCCATGGCTCCACTGGTACCCCCTTATTGTCTGCCCAAACATGCTCCAGTTTAAACATGTGACGTTCCAAAAACCTTTCAGCTCACTTCAGGAGTCACTACAGACGTCTCCTCCCAGTCTGGGAACTGTTTGCTGACTGACATCTGACACTAGCTCTGGTTGGTGTACTCCGGTGGCCATTTCCCAGTTCCTATGAAGCCCATTTCTACAGTTAGACCTCAAAGGGGGGATGCAGGCTTAATTTACAAAATGTTCTTTCAAGGCAAATCAAAATAGACAGCAGGATCTGCTGCCAAGCCTGGCTACTGATGAAGGTAAGGCCAGCTCTCTGCTTACTCTTTCCACCCTAGCTGTTTTCTCTGGATGAGACGTAACGAGGCTGAAGTGTGGGGGATGTCTTCATGTTCCAAGGTCCTAGGTGGAGACCAGGGCATCGTCTATTTTAAAACTTTTTATTGGGTCTTTGTTTTACATCATGCAACCCCAGATCCCCTTCCCCTTGCAGCCTCCACATCTGCTCTCCTCCTGGAAACCTCTCCCAATGACAGAGGACAAAAACCTCTCGCTGTGGTAGCTGATGTACGTACACCCTTTCACGAACACACACACACTATGGTTTGCAAATGCTCAGTGAGACGAGTTGTTGGACTGGTACAGGCTTCTGGGTTCTGTTACTCTATTAATACCGGATCCTCACTGGAACCCCTCTCAGATAGCCTGCTGTCATGACATGGAGGTCCTATAGTTTTGTATCTGTAGGACTCACCCCTTCAATGCACCCCAGCAGTTCATCAATGGGGTAGATGTTGGGCTGGACCGATTCAAAACCTTGGATCTGGGCCTGAGAGGTATTGGAGCTGGTCAGCCTACCGGGCCGCCTGATCAAATGACCTCTGAGGTCTCACCAGCAACCCCTGCAACCAGAACCTTCTCTACTGTGCTTCCCAGATGAGGTGCAGGGCCAGCTCTCCCAAGTGCTGCAGCAGCTGAGAGGCAGGACCAGCTCTCCTGCCTGCTGTAGGTGGCAAAGGGTGAGGATAGGGGAGGGCATCTCTCCCTCGCCCGTGCTGCCCCATGGCAGACAAGTTGCAGGGTCAGCTCTCCCAGGTTCGCACACTTGAGGCCAGCTCAACTCATTCCATTGCTATCAATGTCAGCTCTGCTGTGATGCTCAGGTGGGGTGCGGGGCTGCCCAGGTGGGATGTGGGGCTGCCCAGGTGGGGTGTGGGGCTGCCCAGGTGGGGTGCGGGGCTGCTCAGGTGGGGTGCGGGGCTGCCCAGGTGGGGTATGGGGCTTCCCAGGTGGGGTGCGGGGATGCCCAGGTGGGGTGAGGGGCTGCCCAGGTGGGGTGAGGGGCTGCCCAGGTGGGGTGAGGGGCTGCCCAGGTGGGGTGAGGGGCTGCCCAGGTGGGGTGTGGGGCTGCTCAGGTGGGGTGCGGGGCTGCCCAGGTGGGGTGCGGGGCTGCTCTCCCAAGTACTGCAGCAGGTGAGGGGTGGGGATGGATTTTCTGGTCTCATGACTCCACTGAGGCCAACTCTCTTGCCTGCCACCCGTGGCAAGGGCAAAAGAAAGGGGATGGGGAATCTCTCCCTTGTCACCACTAAG